>NC_135184.1:10795716-11114466 GCF_041146795.1 Maylandia zebra
TGTGTTCAAGCAGCACTGCCTTAAAAACAGTCATGATTCTGTCATGGAAATCACTACGTGGGCTCAGGAACACTTCCAGAAATCACTGTCTGTGTCTGGGAATTAATGCTTGTGTAACTGGGAGCTCGCACACCTTTTTCCAGGTGGAAAAGCAATCATCACTGCTGAAAGGTATATACACTTTTTAGAGCAACATAAAGCTCCCATCCAGATGACGTCCTCTTTCAGGGAAAGCTTTGCATATTTCAGACTATGCTAATCTGATTACTGCCTTAGTAGGAGAAAAGTCCAGGTGCTGACCTGGCCTGCCTGTATATCAGACTTTTCACCAATGAAAAGCATTATAAGCATGATGAAATGAAAAGTAAAAACAAAGAAGAAGACCTGGAATTTTTGAGCAGCTAGAGTCATATATCAGACACGAACCAGACGACATTCATCTCTCAAAAGTCCTACAACTGGTCTCCAAATTTTTCCCAGAGGGATACAACTGTTGTTAAAAGTAGTGGTTAAAATCATGGTTTTATAAGATCTCCAAATCTAAAATAGTCTAATGAAATTTTGCATTGATGGAAAAAAATCACTTCTGTGAAAATAAGATAATACTAAGGGCCTATAGTCCCTTAGTGTTGTGATATTTTGATACCACGGTTAGCATTTACAGGATATTGTTTTATACAGGAAAACTGTTACTCAATAAGGCCCATCTACTAGTTGTTTTTCTCTTTCTCTGTGACCCAAGAATTAATGTGTAAGACTCACAAGCTGGTACCCCAAGGTCGAAAACACCACAGAGACGAGACCACTTCCTTACTCCCATCCTCCCTTCCTTATCTTTTAGAAAAGAGCCAGGTGGTTTGTTTCAGAATTCACTAATGAAAGAACTCTGTATTCTATGTCTAGGAGTGTATTTTGCTGGGATGATCATAAATTGTAGCTGAACTGATAAACTACACACAGGATACTTCTTTGCTCACAAGGCAGGAAGACGTTTCCTTATTTGGTCTGTACCGGTTTGAACTAGGAAAGCTGACACACGAACCTTTTTTTTTCTCTATATAAGCTGTTATGTACTAAATAAACCTTTGAGTCGATTGGGAAGGCAACCTAAAGCAGTCTCTGTTTTCTTGTTCTCCCAAGCTGCTCCCAAGCTCGTACTAACACGCTGAATGGCATACCTGAGTGTTACTTTAAATAATTAGGAATCTTAGAAGGAAAGGACAGAACTCTGCTTATCGCTCGTGCCTTGGAGGGAAAACCGGGATGGACATTTTTTTCCTTCACTTAGTATCTGTATACTCAGTATACTGTTATCAGTATACTGATTAAGTAATCTGTGGTTTAGTTTGATTGCACACATTGATTACGTCGTAAACAAACATCTTTAAAGGGTGACCACTCCGGTACTGTTACCAGGGCAACATGTGACCCGTGCTACACACCAACCTCAACATGCCCTTTAAACCACAAACAACACTTACATTTACGTTACATGTACGTTCACTAATACTTCTAACAGGTTTAACTAGACTACTGCAGAGTGAATTTACTGCGTTAATGTGCATGTATACACCGCAGACATGCGATTATCATACGTCCCTGATTAAAATTCTCGATTAAATCAATAAAGCACAATTTAACTTGGTTCTGGATTTTATAAGATTATTTTATAACATGTTTTTCCTTCCCCGTACGTCTATTTCAGTGTCCACACATTATAACTCGTTTACTGTACCATAATCGCATCAGTTGCCAGACCACGAGTGCGCGCAACAGAGGGCTGTGCACTCGCGCGTTCAAGTATTTGTACCCACATGCTCGCTGAGCTCAGTCAGCGTTTGACTCAGTAGTGGCAGAAGGGATCCAGGATTTCCACTTGTTAGTAAACTCCACGATACCGAAATCAAGTGCATCCCTTCAGCCAACATGTCAAAGTTGGATCAGATCCTTATCCTCGACCCTCCGTCTGACCTCAAATTTAAAGGTATGTGAATGAAATATTATTTATTTACTTGTTGTCGTGTCAAATGTCCAGCGAGTAGTAGTGGTAGTGAAGCAATGATTTCACACTCCCTCAAGCGAATTTCGTTGCTAGCAAGCTAGCTAGCATTCACCGCCATTTTAAGTTAGCCAGGGAGCCGGACGGGCCGCTGCAGCCTGGCGCTATAGTGACGTGGATAGCCGGGCAGGCGTGCACCCAGGTGGCCTGCTATTCAGTACCAGCTTACTGACAGTACCAGGCAAAGAGCTGGAAGGATGTGGCTGTCAGTGACTGCTTAAAAAAAGGAAAGTTAAAGTCTACACGTTAAGAAGCATGTTTGTGTATGTCTTCACTTTTAATATCAGCTACTATGCTGTTGCTAGTTGTGTTAGCAGGAGTAAACTGTTGTTTCTTGTGGCTTAGGCTATTCCCTGGAAAGAAATTAATTTCAGAATGAAAAATCCAGCGTTTATCTTGATGCACCTGTGGCAGGAACTTGTGAAGCCAGTTAAAGTGACTGACAGTTGGAATGACAAACTTGGTTAGCTAACGTGAACTGTAACAACATGGATAGTTTATTTTTTTTAATAGCAACACCGGGCTAACGTTAGTTCAGTTGACCTAAACCTATTAGCTAGATATTGGCTAATTTTAAGCGTGTGTTCGCATCCTGGGCAAAACAGGACGGCACATTCATGGGAAAGCAGGGTGCTTCGCGCATTCAGCACTGATTGCTTTTCCTGGTAGTGATAACGTCCAGTGATGTGTCAGTTAACCGTTGGCTAATGATAGCTTGGCTAGCCAGCTAATGCCAAAGTTGATGTGTAGCTGTGTAGTTGTATAACCGTGTTGTTTTGCGTCTGACAGACCTGAAGAGACCCATATCACATTTTTTAAAAGTCCTAGATAGAACATAACTTTTGGTCATTTGTGAGTCCAACTGTTGCTCTTGTGGGCAAGTGGATGAAGTGGCAGTAAACGGCGCTGATTTCAATGAAGCTAGCCCTCCCAGGCCATGGGTGACACAACAATCTCCACAGTTGGACTATTTATCCTCATCATTATTCATTTTGACCCAAAATTCCGCACAGCACTTCTCGTATTTGTCCCAGTTACCAAGCTCTGTGCCTGCTGGAAGCATTTTTGCGAACTAGACAGTTATTTCTCTTTCTGTTGAATGTACCACTGTCCTGGACGAGGTTATAAGAGGACACTGGTGTTTGGACAAGGTGTGAATTGATACTGGTTGTAGTCTGACAGGATCATTAGGAAGGACACAAGCTCACATTCCAGACCCGCTGTGTCTGTGGGTGGGGTGTAATAATTAGAATGTTTTGGTGATGAGGTGTCCAGGGTGAAACTAAAAATTATTAGTTTCACCCTGGACATTATTATTTTGCCTGTATTTGACGATGACACAGGTGAAATAAAGGCGCGCCCCCCCCCCATGTTAAAACTCTGAAACTTATAAAATTTGTGTACATTGATTAAAATCCAGGAATGTTTTTATCATGCAAGGTGCAACAGAAAGTGCGATGGTGAATGGAGCCTTTTCCAACAGGCTGACATTGTAATTGGACAGGGGTATGGATGTAAATCAGTAAAAACTTGCTCTGGCTTAAGTTGAAAGACATCTGGAAAAGGTAGTAACCATTTGATTAAACTCACATTTGTTATGTCATAATAACAGCATCAAACAACAGGTTAATGTTGCTATTATGATAAAATTCTTCAATCATATGGTTGGAAAGCCACCAATAGTCTTATTTGTCTCGGACAGGTTGTTTTTTGGGAGCAACGAGGTAAACCAGAATAAATAGATGAAACTTTCTCCAGCTGAACGTTAAAATTTCATGGGTATTTAGCCTGATGGTAGACACATGGTTTGTCATAATCTGATTATGGACCTCTACTTTTTACCCGATTAAGAAATTCTACTCTAATTTGACTTGTTCCTGTTACTGATCAGTCACACGGTTTACATTTTCCCTCATCAGATTAAACTTTTGGCTTTTTATATTCTGGATTGGACGCAAAGCTAAATTGCATCAGTATGATGCTGTTCATACTGATCATTGTTTACTGATCCTCATTGACTCGTTTTGTTCTTTAGCACAGAGGCCAAAATGTTTAATCCACTGCACATGTAAGAAAATCCCAATTTCTGGGTCATAAACCACATTCTAACAATTTGATATAAAATGTAAATTATAATGAAAATATGTTTATGTCCTAGCAGTAGAACCTGGAAGCATATTGTATGTTGTATATCAGGGTTTTGGTTGTATCAAAATAGTCCTTTTGTAGGGACTACACATGTTTATGACTCTGTCTTACTTAACAAAAGTCTGTGAACCTTCCTGTTATTTATGACTATCTAATAAACAAAAGTGTATTTTATGCTGTGGTAAATTAAACCCTAACTTAGAACATGTATGATAATTCCAGTATAGTGGCCCATTTGCTTTCATACAAACCAGAGTTTTGTCATACTTTTAACCGGTCGTGTTTAGAGACTCAAGTCTTTATACCTGTTAAGCCCTTTGGCCACTTAACCTGTTATTGAACCAGCATCATATTAAATCTTACATTGGGGGGGGACCTCTAATCCCAAGTACTAAATCCCTAAAGAATGCATCACTTAAATTTGGGAGCTGTCCCCCCCACCCTTGTTTTTGTGTTTTGTTTTGTTTTTACATTTTTGTATGGCCCACATTTAAGTGGCTTCGGTTTTTCATGTGAAGAAGCAATCTGAGGAGAAGGACGATGACCACAGCTTCTTTACCTTCACAGAGACAGAGCTAAATCGGTCTGCATGTATTGGAAAGCTGGACTGTTTTAGAGCCTCTGCTGGGACTCCTCCAGCAAGCTAGAGGGGGCAGCCCTCCTTTCCTTGGTTGGTATTTTTAGAGCAGGACTGGCCTGGGGGGACCCTAACTCAGCATACATGCAACAAGATGAGAGAGGTGCTGCTAATGCTGCTTGAGAAAAGGTGGCATCTTAGTGTTGGGCAGTGGATGCAAGCTGCAGTATGTGGGTGGGATATCTGATGCACACAACTGTTTTCCAGTTTTAGGCTTTGGTGTAGTAGTGATCATTGTGTAAAACGCACGGAAGGTAGAAATATTTTGGGCTCAGTTAATTTCGAGCTTATAGAAGCAGTTACTCATCTGTGCTAGTTTTCTGTTTAGGTCTATAAAATTAAAAAAAAGTCATGGTTTTTACCTAGTCTTTCCAGCATCATAGTGCAAAAGCTAGTATAGCATAGTGCTGAAGCTATAATAGACATTGTTTCTGGTTCTCATACTACTACAGGTAGGCTCTGTTTAGAACAACCTGGTATTGTTCTGTCAGGAAGCAAGTCATTCTTTATAACTCATCTGTGTAGCAAGAACAAAGATCCTCGAAGTACACGCCATTAACAATGAGGTTTTTCAAGTTTGTATGAAGGCATTTTGTGACTCACCTGTGATTTTTGAAAAGCAAAAAAAAAGCCGCAGTAGGCACACAAGTGTACATTCTGGTATTAGCTGGGTGGAGCCATTCTGCTCTGGTCACGCATTCCTTCTTATCTTTCAGAGCATGAATCAAGGCTAAATGCTGACTTTGAACTCCAGAAATAAAGCCAACCTTTAGAACTTGTGGAAGTAGAAAGAATATTTCTGTTTCTTGGTTTGTTCTGATATTTTTAGAAGTGTTAAAAAAAAATACAGATATGGGGGAACTAGTTTGGATACCTATGTAAAATTTTTGTACTAGTAATTTAAATGATGAAAAAGGTGTATTTCAAATTTTGAAGCCTGGCAGCTATTGGGTAACAGGTTTTATTTATTGGTAATATATGACTCATTTAATATGTTAGGTTAGGTTGTTACCTAGGAAACCGTAACCTGGACCCGAGACCACCGTCAGCTTCAAAGTAATACACAACAAGCAGTTTGGTCCTTGTCTGGATGCAAGTTTGCAACTTGTAAAGCACAAGTTGTTAGCCAATGACCGTACGGCATTAGATCCACCCTCCATCATTATGGCCAGGCTCAAAACGCCAAAATCATCTGCTGAAAATCCTGAACTTGAAGCTCCATAAACGGTGGGTGACATCACTGTAGTAAAGCGCATCTTTTATACTTTTTGCATGCATGAAGATGTACACCTGTTAACAGAGCCCATAAAAATATTAAGTTGTAGCTGTGTCTAAATTCACAAATTTGGATATTTTGACATATGTTACATCAGAATAATCATATGAGCTTGCAAATTATCTGGCAGGTAAACTCTATAAACATGATTTATAACATCCATGCTGTGCTCCCAGCTAACCAAACATCATGAGACATTGTCCAAACTCCCACCCTAATTGCGCTGATCGAGTTTGGGGTACCTCTGACTTGGCAAGAAGTGTGTTGTTGTTTTGTTTTGTTTGTTTTTTTTGTTGTTGTTTTTTTTGTTTTTTCCAACATGATATGTTCAATCCGTGCTCGATAGTGCTGACCGTGGTTAAGGACCTAATTTAAAGCCAGTGGTGTCACAAGATGGTGGGCTGTTGTGCAACTTTTGATCTCCTGATACGGAACCAGTCAGCATCATCATGGGATGTCTATATGAAATTAGCTGTTTTGGAGACATGAAGGGTAATTGATTCAGGTGATCACTTGAGCGACATACAGGAAAAAGAGGTCATCTTTGATATCCCAAGCGAAACTGTGCTTTCATAGGTCGTTCCACCCCACCATCTGTATTGGATAGGCTATACAGTTATTAAAAAGAACAAAAAATAAGTAAAGATTCTTATTTTAACATCCCCAAATAGTGAAACTTGGTGTCTTTCTCTCAAAGTTTCTTTGCCGTAACCTTGTATGTAACCTGACGTGCACCTCCTGAGAAATGTAACTACATGTTGGGTCGACACAGCCCGCAACGTTAGTTGGACATAGGACATAGATTTCTCGCGGAAGTCTAAATTAAGCTCATGTCTTCATAAAGCCTATGTTATAACGAGGGATGTACAGATGACTCATCCTTGTTGACTGCCATCAGTTTATCGATTAGGTGTGAAAAGGAGCAGGAAGCCTAAAAACCTGTTTATTCAAGTAATAAAAATGATATGAAGATGTGCAATTCTCTAGCAAAAAGAGGGATTTAAAAAAACAAACAAAACTTGCATCAAAATCTGTACAGAATTTCACAGCTGATGGATTTCTAGTTGTTGTACTTGTGGCAAAAACTACCCTACAGTGTAGCCTCAAACCAAGAAACCTGCTATTCAATAAGGCTTCTTAATCATGTTGTTGTAATTGAGTTACATGTCAGTATTTTTCAGCTAATCCTTTTTAAATGTCTTTTTGAAGCTTGGCGCCAAAACGCAGCATGCCTCTCTGTCTTCCAGGGAGGAGGTGTAACCTGAAATATTGAATTTCTGAACTGCTGTGTAAACATGTAGCCATCTTCTTCAGTATTGTGGCATTTTTTTAATCTAGCAGACTTACTGGGGGGAATAAAAGCTTAATTCTAGGAGTTTCAGTCATCTAGGGCTGCTCAATTAATCGAATTTTAATCACGATTACGATCTGGGCTTTCAACGATCATTAAAAATGACTGAGCCGATTATTAGCCCCTCCCTAATTTATCCGCGACACCTTAAAGGCCGGTCCGTGAAAATATTGTCGGGCATAAACCGGTCCGTGGTGCAAAAAAGGTTGGAGACCGCTGATTAAGAGGACCCGAGGGAAGCTCTGAAAGCTAAGCAGAAATTATTTGGAGAGGAGAGTGACTGCCGTTGGTTGAAAAGAGAGTTTAAAAAAAAAAACAAAATAACTTCAGTGGTGTTGCACACCATTTTATATTATTTTTTAAAAGTCATTGTTAACCCTTTAAAGCCGGTCAGAGCAGCACGCTCCGTTTTGCGTAACTATTTTTAAATCCCTGTAGAACCTGAACCGTGTAAGCTAGCGCAATAATTTGTTTTGCATATGAAACCGGAGGAGTTGTACTTACATCTTATGCCATCAGCTTGTCCTCGGTCACGGTTTCGTTCCACATATAGCTTTGCAAAAACTGCATAAAAAGCGCTTGCAGGAACAAAAACATAATATTCCAGAAACACGCTTTGCCGTTCCTATCAGCTGTTCGTAACACTTCCCACAGTGAAATGATGCACATGCTGTTTTCTTTGCAAATTTGCATCATAGGATTGTTTTTTTTGTTTTTCCTGCAGTATATAAAAATTGCTGTATTTCCAAAATAAAACTATGAAGACACTCAAAATAAATTTCCTGTGGTGGGAAACTATTTTTTGCAACTTTATTGTATTTAAAGTTTTGAGGGATAAACCTCTTAAATTTCTCCAAGTAGAAATATATGTAAACAAAACAAAAGCGATTTTCAATTTTTTTTTTTTGTAGTTTATTGCACTTTTTTGCAATTTATGTAATTACTATGGACTTAATGCATACATATTATTAAAATATGGGCTATAACAGTTGTATTGATGTATAGCAACTTGAAATGCTCCCACAAATGGCACTACAGCATGTAAAAAAAATAATATAAGCTCTGGTGGACTTGGTTCTATGGTAGGTCTTAAAGGGTTAAATAAATATCGTCAAATAATCGTGATCTCAATTTCAGTGAAAATAATCGTGATTATCATTTTTGCCATAATCGAGCAGCCCTACAGTCATCTGTGAAGTTTTCAGAATTTTGGATTTGAACCATACACCAGTGTTGGAGACTGTGCTCTGAAATACAAAGCTAACGCTGCTTTTTTTTTTTTTTTTTTTGTGTGTTGTTTTCCAGGCCCTTTTACAGATGTAGTCACCACCAACCTCAAACTGAGGAACCCTTCTGACAGAAGAGTGTGTTTCAAAGTGAAAACGACAGCGCCACGTAGGTACTGCGTACGGCCAAACAGCGGCGTTATCGATCCTGGATCAAGCGTCAACATCTCTGGTAAGTTTTTATTTGTTAACTGTCTTTTTGCCGCCCATTTGAACATGTAGATTCGGACTGAGTGTGAGCGAATAAAGGAAATGTTCAGTCATAGGTCAACAAGTTGGAGATTTCAGTTAGGGGGGGAAAAAAGTCCAAGTGACCTATGCTGTTTTTACAATGATTTCTGTATGATGTTTTTCTCATGACCCTTAAGGCCACAAGCAATGAAGTTGTTCTGTGTACAACAAGAGTTCCTTTAGCTTTAATTTCTTCAGGCTTTATCGTCTTCTCTGTCTACCTTTTGGAGTAGATCAAGTTGTGCCAGAGACCTTATCTCAGCAGTTTTCCTTTAAGCAAGTTGACCTATCTAAGATGCTATACATTACTATATCTTTTGAATGCTGGTTTATCTTATGTTTGCTGATGACATTAAGGTAGCTTGGGTACCATCAGTTTGTTGTGTTTAGGCTCCACAATTGTCCATTCAGGGTGGCTACTGGGGCCTAACAGAAATATTGGAGTTGAGATAAAGCAAAACTTCTTATAATGAGGAATATTAACAGAACACATCTGAAAGCAACCCATATCAGCATCTTAATTGAAGTAATACATTACTCTGATTAGTGGTTATAATTTCATCTTTTTTGGTATGTAAATTTGGCTGCAGGCAAAATGGGGTTTATTGGGCCAGATTAGTTTCAATTTGGCTGGTTATTAAGATTCATTAGTCATTTTAAAGACAGTTGCCTGCATTGTCTACAAGCACTGTTTCAACTCACTGCAGTGAAAGGGGAAAATGGGTTGCTTGTTTTTAAAACGGTGACCCTTTTCCTCCAGCAGGTTTAGCAACTTAAAGTTATTTGAGCTCCAGCGTGCTCAGCATTACTACATGTGAATGTCTGTAGAAACGTCTCAAAGCACTTTTGCACCATAGTCCTGGTAATGTTTATTGTGTTTTTAAATTCCATAATGGTTAAATGCACTGCTTCTGTTTGTTCTTTGCAAACATTGCCAATTTAGTGTATGACAAATGGCATTATTTCAATGTTTGTGTGCAGAAATATCCACACATTAAAGTTTCAGAGGGCTTTATTTATTTGATGCTTTTAGTGAACAATGACATTGTGAGCTTGTATTGAATTAAGTTGGAAAATGAATGACATCCTCTTGAAACTCAATAGATCCTTTAATGAACCTATTTAAGAAGGGAGGGAGGATGCCAAAATGGATCTCTTGTGAATGTCTGACTCGCTGAAGTGTGTATTAATTTAATTCAGGCAATCAGGTTTTTAGGAGCTACGAAAGTTAGATTCTTATTGGTCCTTCAGTGTCATTGGGGAGGTACCCGTTTGGTCTCACACAATCACATTAAAGTACAATAAGGACTCCTTCAGAAGATGGTGTGCCCCCCTGGTCTTAACAGCATGAAGTACAAAGGAACACTGAGAAGGTCTAAAGATGCTTTGGAACAATCATCCTCCAAAGTACCTTGAAAAACTGTAAATTTACCTTTTTTGTTAAAAAAAAAAAAAAGGAATCTATTTTTAATAAAAGTTGAGTAAAGAGGAAAAAATCACTGATAAATTAAAAAAACATGCTGTAAAAACAATGCCTCGGACGTTTTCACAGGTCATTTCTGGTGTTTAGTATGCTGACTGTTTATGCGATCTGTTTTCTGTGTATAGATGTGCTTTTATTCAAACAGTTCTCCATTGATCATTTCTGTTTTACAGTCATGCTACAGCCCTTTGACTATGACCCCAATGAGAAAAGTAAACACAAATTCATGGTGCAGACTATTTTCGCCCCGCCAAACGTCACCGACATGGAATCATTGGTAAGTGACTGGGATTTACTTTTGAACCCATTATTTTGCTTCTAATGTTGCAGCGAATAACACAGAGGTGTACCTTTGGTTACGTAGCTCCGAAGTCATTTAAATGTGTCAAAGTGGAAGCATGACTATAGTATTTGCACAAACAAAACGGTAAACCTTACTAGTTAAAATCTGTTGAACTGAATAGTTTTTAATACTTATTGAATTCTTTCACATAAAACAGTTGATCAGCTTAAAAAAAATCCCCATTTAAATGTTTTGTCTTTCTTCCACATTTCCTTTTATATGTAAAAACAAACATTACTGTTTGGTCTTTATTGGTAAAAGGAGCCCTATGCATTCCAGTATCACATGCACATGACTTGTGCTTTAAAATATTAACTTGATTGACTCAATGAAAACATTTCATGTATGATATTTGATAGTAGAAAGTCTTTTACTGTTAAACTTTAAGTTGAAGGGTTATCATCATCTGCCGAGTTAATTTCCTTACTCTGAAGCATTTTCCAGTTATCCACCAGGGGACAGCAGAGACTCGGTCAGCCAGTAAAACCTGTACATACCTTGTCATTGTATTCATGAACGGACTTGTTTTGAATGAGGTTTAAAATTCAGGAAGTATAGTATAGACAAACCGAGGTCTGACTGGTGCTGATGTATAAAATGGAGTCTCATGTTGTGACTTAATCTTTTGTTTCTTTTCTATTTTATCGTCTGTACTATACTTTTCTACTTTATTTCTTTATAAATTCAGAGTCTGGGTGGTGCCATTTTGAAATATGTTGAAAATAGTTCAAATAAACAGAAATAAAAGGAAATGAAGCTGTGCCTGTGTTATATAGATTTTAAGGATAAATTGCTTGTACATACAATGTGAAGTAGTTGGCACAGTTTTAATATGTGCATGTGTGAACAGAATCTAATCTGCTAGAAGTTCAAGTTGATGAATAACATGCTTTCATTTGCTTTTAAATCCTCACTAGTGGAAAGATGCAAAGCCAGATGATCTCATGGACTCCAAGCTGAGATGTGTCTTTGAGCTGCCATCTGAAAATGATAAAGTGGTAAGGTGCAATGATCAGAGTCCCTCCTTGAACTGGATATGCGCTACTAAAAACTCTAGAAAAATAAAAATTGTCTGACATAGTGTTAGCATGACATTCCTGTGTCGAGAGCAGAGTGTAAGATCTCTGCAGCATCTTGCAGCTAAAACAATGTTCAGCAACTAGGTGCAGTTAGAATAGCAGTGTGATGATTTACAGGCTGAGACACTGCCCATGGAGCAGTGGTTCTATATGCTTCTGAAACTATGTCAGGTTGGTAAAGAGGATGAAGCTTAAATGGGTCAGATTAGGGCTGTGCGATATGACCAAAATCTCATATCCCGATATAAGACATCTATCGTCCCGATAACGATATAAATCACAAAAATTTAAAATTTTCTGTGAATCTCGGGCAGCTCGACTTGCGTGAAGTGTTTCCAGCTGCGCGTCATGTACCTGGAGTCGAGTGTTTTTAACAATGTATGAAACGAGGCATTTTTAGACATAAGTTGTAACGGCCGCCGTTTTCTTTGCAAGTATTTATTACACGGTGTGCTGCGGGGAAAAGCCTGTTCTAATGTTTGAGTCTAAGGTTTATTTTTTTAGCACCTGACGGCTCTTTTCTTGCTTCTCATCCGTAAATACTCTGCATACTCTTTCACGGGTTCAGTTTATTTTGAAAAGTCTTAACAGGATCTTGAGCTTTATTGTGAAAGGTTTACGTAGAAAATAAACACGCAGACACGCGATGGTTTTACCCTTATTGTTGCTAACGACAATGCATAAAAACAGGCGCTTGTTCGTCAGTAGTGTGGTTATATTAATTATAAGAGAACTTTAAGAAATTAATATAGCCACTACAGTGACCATCAAAACGATGAGAAAATATTGCCGTAAACAGTTTATTTGTGACACCATGAAACAAACGATAGCGTAAAATGAAACGATAGACGTTTTTATATCGTCATCCGATATCTATCGAACAGCCCTAGGTCAGATCAATACTGCAACGTAGCCAGAAAACCAAAAAACTGCGAGTGAACGGATTCTGATTATCTGACTGATAGCAGGCTTTACTTTTTCACAGCTAATCAGTGTTGACTGATTAAATAAGTTATATTTTGTAGGACCAGTGTTGCTTAGGATAATTTTTCTATTTCCAGCAGCTGACTGTGAACTGTGTGTAAGTAGGAGCACATTTCCCTCATCTTAATAGGACATACCCCGCGATATACAATATCAGGGTTAAGTTCCTAATCCAAGATATGCAAATCTGAGTAGGATTCACTCTTATTATGGGGACCACTGAAGTAGAAACTAGATGATACTTTCCTCTTATTTATGTCAGGACATCAGTATGTGTCACTTTGAATCATAACCTTTTTTAAAACCTTTTTTTTTTTTTTTTTTTTTTTTTCTGTGCAGTTTAAAAACAAAAAGTCCAGATCAAAGACCTGGCCTTAATTTGATCAGTCTCATGTACTGCAGCGGTTGTTTTTATCTAGACCTGGTCTGATGTGGTTTGGATCGAGGAAAATGGGCTATAAAGACTATAAATCCTAAATTGTGCTATAAATAATCAGTTTTTCCACTTGTTTTAATCAAATTCAGGTTTCATAAGTGTAAATGTTACGCATTAAACTTAGATTTGGTCTCATTGTTGTCTGGATGGAGATGAAATTTTCGTGTGTGTGTGTGCGTGTGCGTGTATTTTTTTTTTTTTTAATTAAAAAAGCACAGACAGTAATGCTTCATGATGGGATACCTGTTACAAGACCCCTGCTCAAAAGTGAGATCTCTCCCTGTACTATTCAGCAAAAAACAAAAAGCTTTTAACTTTTTGTCTCTGAGAAGTTATTTGTAAAAGTAGCCATAGCTGAAATCTCTGTGCACGCAGTTATGTTTATATCGTGATATTTACTCGGATGATATTCGCAGTTTTAAATGCCCTGAATGTCTTATTTTTCTCTCGTCGTGTACTCTCAGGCACTACTACATGATACTGAACAAGCATCTGGCATCTGTAGGACTTGTACTCTCTGTTCCACAAGTTCTTTTTGTAGCTGAAGGGAGTTCTTTATGAATGAATTGAGGACCGATCAGGCCACGTGCCTCCTGGATTGTACTGTGTGAGTGTTTAAAATATGGAACCTATTCACAGAGTACCGAAGGTCATCTTCTGCTTACAGGAACATGTTAGCATGGGTCATGCCAGCCTTGTGTCAATGAAAATATCCCTAAACTATTTATTGAAAACTTGGGAAATCTGTGCTGCTTAACACATAAAAGTAATCAGAACCTGAAGTCTCTCCTAAAATACATTAATTAATACATTAATTGTGTTGTGCTCCATTGCCAGTTTTCCAAACTTTGAAAAATTCATTTTGTTGCCCAGATCAGTGAAACCACCGACTGTTATGTAAATGTACCTTCTGGTAGCTCCAGGTGTTGGCAGTGACGGCAGTTGTGTGCACCATGTATCAGGGTGTAGCAGGTCGCACAAAGAGAAAGACACAGCAACGTGTTTTACTGTCACACCTCTCTACTTAAATAAAGACCAAAGGGACATGTGTAAGCAATACTGACGTTCCTGAGCATAGGAGAAATGTTATATGTAAATGTTTAATTACTAGATGTATATATATATATTTTTTTAGCATGCATCAAATTCTTGTGGCTCGTCAGTGCGTTTTGCATTTCAACAGCTAACTTTGTCTTCGCTGCTGATGTGAAACACTGAATAACAAAGGCAGCTCTAACTTTTTTTGTAAGGTGAGAAAAGGTGAAAGCTTTAATGAAAAAGATGTTAGTGTAGCTTAGTGCCTCCACTGTATGTCCTAATAATTTAAAGAGAAGTTCAGACTTTTTGTTTTTGTTACAGAGTTACCTAGGTTAGTTAGGTTTTGTGTGTGTGTGTGTGTGGTCCCCCAATATATAAGTAACTCCTCTGCAGGCTCACATTAGGTCATTTTTAAGACTTAAAAAAATAAATTCAGTTTGTGTACGATCAGTCATCCTTGTTTTCATTGCTTATCTGAGCCTTAGTAGGCCTCGTTATAAATGCCTGACTTGTGGGAGCGATATGATGTCCAGAGGGTTTTATTTGTTACCCTCCAGGAAGATTTTAATTTTAATGTAGTTTTATTTACTCAAGCTTGAAATATGTTTTTGTTTAACAAATGGCCCAGAATGATCAGGATAAACTTCTATTAAGTACTCAATGCCTTAACTATGTGCTGGCCAATCATCCTCAAGAGCGTAGTCACTCCCTAAAGGTCTGCTTTTGAGCCAGGAAAAACCCAGATCCTGCCCTCGTACTGATTGTCAACGTTCATCTGCTACTATGCAGCACTCTTTTTTTTTTCTCTTCTTCCTCCACCCCTCATGTTGTCATGCTGTCTGTGCCACTACACAAAGCCACATCCACCATGACTTTTGGAAAGACATGTTTTTTTTCTTTTTGCTTGTCTCTTTCATCTGGCACCATGAGCCTCGGGGCCCTCGAACAAGGCCGCCTTTCTTTTGGCTCATGCGTCCGTCTAGAGGCTAACCTCCATACTTAGCCCAGGGCATACTTAGCCCAGGGCATACTGGGCCTTACCTCATCCTCTCTTTGTTGGGCAGAATGACGTGGAGGCGACCCGAGCCGCCCCCGTGATGAACTCCGTGAAGGCGGAGTCGTCGGCAGCCGCGGTGCCTATCGCTGCCGGAGCGGACGACGCGGAGATGAAGAAAGTGGTGGAGAAGTGCAAGAGACTGCAAGCTGAGATGAACAAGCTGAGTGAGGAGAACCGGCAATTAAAGGTTGGATATGATTGGTAACTAATTGTAGTCAAACACTTGGATTTTTAATGCTAATGCATTCCACACAGAATAAAACTGAAACAAAGTGTGAATGGGGATTTACTGTCAAATATAATTGTACGAGCCTGTGAGTACACACCAACATCATACTACTCTCTGGTGGTTTTGAGTGTGTTTGTTTCAAACTCCGTAGAGGCTTGTGACAGCAACATGTTTGAATGCAACACAGCATGTTGTGTGGGTGTGTTTTGCTGGGTACTTCTCACCTCTGGCTCTTCCAGAGCGTTGAACTGAGGATGAGAGAGGTTTGTTAGAGCAGTCAGAGTGGAAACATGAATTTTGTGTAGTTGTATGAATGCAGATTTTTATTCTAATGCACGCTTCACAACAACCAGGCAGTGAGAAGGGACAGCTACACTGAGGGCCTAGCAGTCAGTCTCAGCATTAGCAAGGGAAAGACGCGTCCCTCTGCTGGAAAACAGCAGGATGAACGCACCTCTTCTGTTTGAAGAATGCAAGATGATATGCAAAAATCAGTTGAAATAAAAGATTAAAATGTATGGATTTGCATGTTATTGCTCTGTTTGTGGTATAAGCTAGATAAGTGACACAACAGGAATTTTCTGAGGCAAACTGGAAAAGGGAGGGACCGTTTTCAGGGTATTGGACACTCATTTGAACTATTAGATGACTTGTTGGCATGTATGTTGGAGTATGACAGGATGTGCATCTAGTTTGATGCTCTTGTACTTAAAAGTGGGAAAATTACACATTGTCTTCTCCACAGTGAGGTCACAAAGTAAAGAGAAATTTCTCAGTTTTCTGCCAGTTTCAGTTGTCATTAGTGACCTCTCTGCAAATATATAAGAACAGATTTTCAGCATCTGCTCTCTCACTGTGTGAGATGAGGGGAATGGCCTTGGAAAGTGTGTCTTAGAGTACATATGTTAAAAGGCTGAACAAGCTCAAAATGCGCATCCAAGTTGCAAATTTAACTTTTTTGACTTTGGAGATGGTTTTACAGCAGCCCAGCAGGACGCTGGACACCTTTTTTCTCTTTCTGTTTACATATACAGCATTGTTCCTTCCTTAGTATCACTATGAAATTCTCCAACTCGACTGCTATGTTGGAATATTGTGGTTGCTTATTTCGTAGTCCGTCTCTCAACAATGGGGAGTGAACCATGAGTTTAAGTGCAGTAGTCACTGGGACAGAAAACTGCAAGTCTGGGCTCAAAGTTTGAGAATTTCTGTAAACGTGCTTGTGTTTTACTAATCTTATTACCTTATTCACTCCTCTTCTTTATTTGTTTTCTGTTTTTTACACAGGACGAAGGTTTGAGAATGAGAAAGATGCCCCGCTCAGACCACATGACACCAAACTCGACCAGCCTGCTCGGTCGGGAAGCCAGCGCCGCCTCCCTACCATCCCTCCTCGTTGTCATAGCAGCCATCTTCATCGGATTTTTCATAGGGAAGTTCATCTTGTAGACTGGGAGAAGCATGCCAGCCGTATCCCACGCCTCGGCTCTGGAATTAAAAAAAAAAAAAAAGGAAAAAAAAAAAAAGAAAAGGAAAAAGGCCTGGAAAAACCGAGAAGTCTTTCTGTTGACTTTTGCCATATCATTGGTAGTGTGGCCTACAGTGAACACATCTGTACAGTATCATTTGAAGGCGCCGCCTTTTTACAATCTCACACAGTTAGTATCCACAGAGTTGAGTGAGGAAAGGCGACAAAAAGCGATTCCCCCCCCCCCCCCCCCCCTTCTTTTTTTTTTTCTTCTTTTTTTTTTTTTTTTTTTTTTCCTTTGCCTGTATAATCCAGATATCCAGTGTGGTGGGACAATGAAAGTTGTATACTATCAGTCAACATGGAAGATGCACCTAGAGTTAACCATGGGCAAGAAGCGCTCAAAAGAATAATATCTCCCCCCCCCACCCCCCCCCCCCTCTCTCCCTCTACTTCTGTTTTTAATAGGAATTGAATGGAATGTTAGGTGTCTTGTAAATGTCGTTTTAAATCCTTTTAAACAAAAAAGGAAAGAACTTCCATCATAAAGACGTTGCTACCTGTTGCTGGATTGCCTCTGAAGTAAAATCTGTTCGGTTTGTAATTTCTTCTACTTGTGTTGGAATGTTCAGGCCCAGCTGGGGATATAGGTGCCTCCTTCTTGTACATTTGTCTTGATCTCACAATACAAATACAGACTTATTATTATTATTGTTATTATTATTATTATTATTGCTACTACTATACAAATCGTATATCCTTCTGAGGCAGTTATTGACTGAAATAACGTTTCCATTCTTAAAGTCCTGTCAAAGGTATTCAACATTGAAAAATAAAAATGAAAAATGTGGTTTTCATAGCTGTCTTTTCCTGCTTGTTGTTGCTGCCAATGTTTTACTTTGTGTTTGTACAATGCAGTACAGTATATGAATTACCCTGCGTTTCTAAATTTGCTTTATATTTCTGCTTCATAGGTATTGCAGTGGATATATATGTATATATTTTGATGTAACCTAGATTGGTCAGATGAATCAAGATGGAAGTTTTGGGCTGTACTTGAGTTAGCGAGGAAGGGATTGTTGTACATTTCTTGTGGTTTGAGCTCCCACAAACTAGGCGCTGTCACTGTCGGTTACGCCAAGGTAATTTTATGCATTTCTGGTACATTATAGTATTCCAGATGAGGGGGGAACATCTGTGGTAAGCTTGTTCCTAAATTTTTTATTTTTATTTTTTTGTTAGCCTGATTGGTAAAATGAGAAAGCGTTCTTTACAAGATGCTGATTATTTTACTTTTTTCTTTTTGCACGGAGTTGAAACCTACAATTATTCTGTTAAAGCACAAAGTGACGTGATTCACTGCAGCATTGGTAAAAGACCACTTTTTTTTTCTCTCTCTCTCTCTCCCCCTCTCTCTCTGTTTGGCGCTAGAGAGTTGGAGAATTGCATGTTAGACTTTGGCTGTGTGACTATAGTGTTAAGAGACGAGCTGAAAGTTGCATAATTGTATGCTTGAAGTACAGAGTGGCCCCTTTGAGTGAGACGTTGCTAGTACTGTTTTTGTCTTCATTCTTTATGGTATATATCTCAGAGATTCTCAGACATATTGAATGATTGTATTGCATAGTTGCTGCTCATTTGTCAGCTGCACATCCATGATGTGAATCTCGTTCCACCACATCCCAAAGGTCACTGTTGTTATTGTTACTGTGGTTAAGGTTGCCTTCATTATCAGCTTGAAGCAGTCTGGTCATTCTCCTCTGACACCAACAAGCCATTTTTACCCAGAGAACTGCCGCTCGCTGTACGTTTTTTGTCTTTTCAGACCATTATCTGTAAACTCTAGAAATGGCTGTGTGGGAAAACCCAGCAACTATGTTCAAAGTTGTAAATCAACTTTCTTCTCCAATCTGGTGCTCTGTTTGAAGTCCAGCAGGTGTTCTTACCCATGCGTTGCTGCTATATGATTGGCTGTAGTAATGACCAATTATACCACCAATTATTTTAAGCTGTGGGTAGCTTCTCCCATCAGCAGCACAATCAACCATATTTATGATTTATTCTTTCAGGTTTGAGCATAGTTAATTTGTTGCTATAACAATACGAACATGTACTGGCTTAAATTGAGCGGTGAGTTGGAACACTCGATATTTGGCTCACAGATGGAGGATGTGGCTAATGTAAGTAATATGTCACGGTGTAATATCACTCGAATTGCGTGTATATGTTTCTATTCAATAGAGCTAAGGTTTTTGTCATCACCTGAATGGATTTTTTTTTTTTTTTTTTTTTCTCCCCATATTTTTTGGGGGGTTAAATCCTTTGTTTTTTCCACCTTACTCATTGCGCACAACAGAAGACCTTATCAAATGTGAGTAAATGCTGCTGCTTCACAGTAACTTTGTACTGAGAATATGTTACAGACCTGATCATATATGTCTGAGGATAAATTTCGCCTCGATCTGCTCCTTTAAAGCTGCTCAGTGGACAGTTTGTCCTTGGAAACTTCCATGTAAGACTCCCTCGTACATCCACTTTGCAAACCCATAAAACTGGGGCTTTTTAAATGCCCTGCTGGGAACCATAAAGTGTAACAAAGGGATTAACAAAAATATGTTCCCTGTTAAATGTTCAGTAAGCTACAATATACAAAATCTGGCTGTAAGAGCAGTAATGAACACGAAGGAGTATCAAACCTTTGTAATCTCATACATGTATCCAGTTATTGAGACATTTCTTGGAGCCCGTTAAAGCTTCTTTAGCCTGGGAACACTGAGGAAAAACGATGCACTATTAATGATGACACACAAAACCTCAAGCTTAAATTTGACAGAAGCATGCTGGGAAACTCCAATCCTTGTCCATGACCGAGAGGGAGATCGAAATGACAACGTATGATAATGATGAGTGAAACCCCATGAGCTTAATTAAGGCTGAAATAAAGATCCCACTGGAGGAGTGGAGTTTTGATACTGAGCCACACATGAGGACTTTAATCCCATTAAGGTATTTAGAATTTATTCCACCCTCAGGTTCAAAAACCACCTGAAAGAAGCAACAAACACTAATCCCTTTGTTTCTTATATTACAGAGGCCTTTGCTAGAAGACCACAGTTACAACTCCACGTTGTTGACGGGTAACACAGCTGACTACACAGTGATGCATCATCACAGTCGATCCTTTGTGATTGCACAAACATCTTATTTGTGTTAGACGCAGCGAGAGTCTTCGGTAATATCACTGAAGTGATTATATACAGTAGATTTTCTTCTTCACACAGCCACAGTGGAAACCAAACAATTAAGATGTGACTAAAGGGAAAATTCTCAGCTTTAATTCAAAAAGCTTGAAGAGATGAGACATTTTTATACACAGTCCCATTTTTAGAGGCTCAAAATTAGACAAACAATTTTTAATATAAGGTTAGTTTCTAACACTTAGATAAAAATCTTTTGGAGTCGATGGCTGCCTGAAGTCTAGAACTCATATATAGCTTCACTGCTTTCATATTTGTTTTAAATAGAAGTGGACCTCTGAATGTTTATTAAATGTTACGGCCATTTGATCACAGGTTTTATACACTCAAGAAAGTAACTGGCAGAAGATCTAAACCTGCCTTTAGATCTTTGCGTATAGTCAGAGAGAAATAAAACAGTCATCGTTCACAGTTGCAATAGATTGATAAAGAACCAAAATATCCACTTTATTAGTAGTATAGAGAATGACTTGGACAAACTAATGTAGCTCTCACTTGAAGTGATCTCCTGCATTCTCGGATGTGGTAGTTTGTCACTTTTCCAGGTGTCGTTCCCACTGTGAGCATTGCGTAACTACAAAACCGCCTCGTTGGACTCAAGGTCGAGTGTCTGCCAGCGAGGAAGCAGCTGTCTGAGCGGCGAGGGAACAAAAACATCTCTCTAGATTACATGGAGGGTAACTGTTGGCACATGAAAGCGTTTTATTTCATTCAAGACAAGAGCTTGGTCATTATTTGGAATAGGAGGCCAATACCTGCTGCCGACTTCACCATACTTCAAGGCTATATGTCGAAGAAAAGAAAAAAAAAAGATTCTAACACGTTAAGTACATTTTATTGTAAACTGTGACGAGCGTGTCCTCCGATGATAGATCATATAAAACAGTCGCAGGTAAATAGATCATATATAACATATTCTCATGTCTGTGTGTGGATATAAAGACATCTTTGTATGTTTGTATAAACACAGGTCAGTCTTTGGTTCCACTCTAAAGTGCAGTTTCTGTGGTGCAGCAGTCTCAAGTCTTTGGTAAAGAGTTCAGAGGTTTAGGGACCAGTCTTTATGCTCCTTTATTCATTAAAACAACAAATGTAAACTTAGTCTACCAATGCAGTCTCTGTGACCCCCTCTGGGTCTCTGATGAATCCACACTCCTCTTTTGTGTCTTTGTGGATAAAATAATCAACCTGCTCTCTAGCTTTGCCAGAAAAGAAGTTGAGCAGTAACGAACGCGGCGATGGCCAGCGCGGCGCGTTTCTGGCCGCCTCTGTGCCATCCTGTGCAGCCGTTGGGGTGCAACGGAGGCCTCTGTGTGTCATCCCTTTGGCTGGAATCTGATGGCTGGCTGCTGGATGAACACTGGACCAGGGGCATCTGGTAGGACGTGGCTCGCTTCTCCGGGCGGTCCGGACTGGAGCCGTCGCTGGGGCGCTGGCCGTTGTAGAGCAGGTAGCGTCCATGAGCGTCCTGCTCCATGCGGAACAGCTCATACTCTGTGTGTGGCAGCCGGATGCCCAACGCCACGCAGCCATTGGTTAGGGTGACATCCTGCTCCACACCGACCTGCCAAGACCCCTGCACTCCACACTCATTACCACTGAAGACATTGAGGAGGGATGTGGTGGCCACGTCCATGGGAGTCACTCTCATGTGGTTCACTAAAAGAAGATGACATAAGAAGACCTTTAAAGCGATCTATTGTGCTTATTTTAAGCCTTTTTATTACTATTACTGAACTTTTGTCTCTCAAGTATTACTTGTTGAAACCCTGGCTGGCCATTTCTTGTTTTCACTGTGATCTAGAGCAGGGGTCCCCAACTCCAGGCCTCGAGGGCCGGTGTCCTGCAGGTTTTAGATCTCACTCTGGGTCTACACACCTAAATCACATGATTAGTTCATTACCAGGCCTTTGGAGAACTGCAAGACATGTTGAGGAGGTAATTTAGCCATTTTGAATCAGCTGTGTTGGATCACAGACACATCTAAAAACTGCAGGACACCGCCCCTGCCGTAGAGTAACATTGTTGCGCTCTGTGCACAGTCAGTATACAAGATGGGCATCGCTTTTTAGAAAGTCAAGTCTACTAAAACTCCATATCTTTGAGGGTGCCCCATCTTTAAGAAATGTGGGAAAGAAACAAAGAACTACATTCTTTATCTAAAAAGTGATGCTAACACAGAAGGGACACACTCACTCATCATATCAGGTTTAAACAAAAAAAACCAACAACAACAAGATCTTGAGGCCTCAAAGTGAGACTTCACAAACCAATGGTCGATATTAGGGTAGGTGCATCCATCTTTCATTACAGCCTGTCTCCAAATGGTAGATAGACAGACTTGAGTTTTAAATGACGTGTCATTGAACCAGTTTATTCTGCTTGTTGAAACAACCTTGTTCTTATTTCTGTCCTTCCCTTCTATCGATTGTGAAAACACTGTGTCTGCGAAGTCAATAGGGATCACATGGATCATAACACGACTACCAGTTAATTAAACAAGCAGCAGTCTAACCTTTTTATTCAAACACTGCTCAAAGTGAGCACGCCAAAAATGTTAGGAACTGGTAGAGGAACTGCGTTTAAACTACACTGTATCAAAATAGGGTTTGGTAGTGTTTTTAAGAATCAGCATTACGGTAAAAATGCAATTACACCACTAAGTTACCTTTGAAGACAAAATCTGTTCCTCCCACGACGCGGGTTGAGTGAAGCCCTCGACTGTAGCGGCCACGGGCGTAGATGGTGAAGGTGGGGTGTTTACAGATGGGGTCAGAGTAGTGGTAGTAATGGCCCTCCCAGGTGTGGTTGTTATCGTGGAAGATGAAGTGGCGGGTCAGGAAGAGGACCTCCGGGCGAACTTCGCAGCGCTGGCTCACCCACTGACCGTACAACCCGACGGTCAGGTCGGCCCGCGGCGGCAGGATGGGAGGGTGGAACTCGTCCGAGCGGTAGATGATACGACAGGCGATGCAGCTGTGGTCGTGGTTCTAAAGAAAAAAAAAAAATTAATTTAACTCATAACAACTGATTTCATTTTACCAATAGTAAGTTTAGACAAAAAAAAAAGTCATAGCACTAAAGATTATTGAGATTTTTCACATGACTAAAGTCATATTTACTGAAAACATACAAACTAGGACTATAAATCTCAGTCAGTCAAGCTTTAGTCACAATTGTAGTTTTGGCTTCCCACAGTTAAATGAGCATAATCAAGTGATATAGAAGATACATGCTCTGCTATTTGGAATGAAAATAAATAAATAAATAAAACTTCCTAAATCACTGCCTGATGACGTGCCTTCGTGTGTCATCACAGCGGTTTCCTGCAGAGCTCAGCTGGATGTTTCTTGGACTAGTCTGGATGAGTAACAATGCATTCAAAGACAGATATACAACAGAAATCAGATGTCTGGCAAGGCGGAACGTGAAGAGCTTGTCCCTCAAGGAGGATCATGATTCTTTTTTTGGAAAAACTCGTGCAAAAAAACCCAAATAAAAACAGTCAGTTATGTTATGTGTGTCTACACTGCAAAAGAACACAATTTATTTAACTGCCTGAAGATACCACAAACTGCAATAACGTTAGTGCATAAAGGGCAAAAAACCAAAAAACAATCCATGAATTGTTGCCAACACCGATTGTCCAACATAAACTCTGATCTCCATAAAAGCGAGCCTGCACAGCTGGTCACTATATCCACCAACATACTGGACAAAAGATCTGTCATCCCCTCAAGTAGTTATTTTTGGCAAAACCTGGATTATCTGCAAAACGTTACATGAGGGCATCCATTGTGTTTGCATTGACAGATTGTGCCAATAATGTGCAAACAAAAATGCCAACATGCCAAAGATGGCGAGGTCTGCTAGCAAACAAACAAACGCTGATTTGCAAATGTCAAGAATAACATTTAAAGGCTCCAGATGCCTGAAATACAAGTACTCAGTATAATCTTATAGCTAACAATAAAGTCTTTGCTGTTCTCTGCGGGATATACCATGTGATTAAAGGGATGTACACACAGGAAGAGACTAACAGCAGTGTGGCCTCCAGAGGCCATTGGATATCAAAATGGATTCTGGCGACTCATAAGTGATGACAGTCCAAATAACCATTGGCTAAACTAAGCGAGTGGGTACTGTGTCCTGAGTTAAACCGATTCTGAGTGGAAGGATTGGTGACTGAAGCTATAAAATAAAAACAAAAGGGGGAGAAAAACAGGCTGTTTTTGCAATGATACTGTAAAGTGGAGAATATATTAGAAGGTTGTCTAAATACTCGAGACCTTAAATGTCTAACCAGTGACAAACTGTCGGACACAAAGCACTGGAAGATGAGCCAATCTCTTCATATGTTGACAGTGCTTAATATGCTGTTTGTAAAGCCATTTTTACATTTTTTACTGTCACAGTTTCCGTTAAGCAAACTTTTTTTCCCCTGACGGAGACAAGACGATGTAAACACTTGAGAGGAATCAAAGAGTAGACATATGGCGCTATTTCACATTTGATGTCAATAAAAATAAGCCATTTTCAATTCAATTCAATAAAACTTTATTGATCCTGAAGGTTGACCCCGAAGGTTGACCCCGAAGGAAATTGCTTTTGTAAACCATGTGGAACAACTCTCACTGGTAAAAACACTTATATTTACTCTACTACAATCTTATGATATTTGCTTGACTAAAAGTAAAACAACTGATCCTTAAAATAGAACTAAAGCTAAATGACGTTTTAGTCAAAAGACTGAAATGAAATCAAGATTTGCTGTTAATACTGACACGGTTTATATGTCATTTTTGGATGTGTGATAATCATGGTGATAGTGTAGGATCGTGTGAACAAGTCTGATCTGCAACCATCTTGCAACCGTTTGCCTTCAAAGTAAAAGTTGCACTTTATGAAACATGTAGCCAACAGTAACAGTAAAAGTTGTTACTTTAATGGCAAATTTTCTCAATTTCTGGTTTACATTGCACTTTTTCCAAGTTTTACTTCCTCTGGGCTAGCAGTTAGCAAGTATTTGAAGACAATCATAAAAACTACAGAAGACAGTGACACTCTACTAGCAACCAAAACAATCCCAAGAAGCCTTCTTTGAATCCAGTTTCCACGGCAGTCAGTGGTCACATCATGTCTAAATTGGTACACAACATGACGTCATGTGAAAAATCTCAATAATCAGAACTCCACTCATCATGTCTGAGTTCAAATCACGAGATGACAATGGTGAAAACACTGGTGGTGAGTGATTTCACAGTGGTTACGTCTGTGTTTTATACCGTCTATAGTCCGACTGCATCCAACATTTACATTTATACAGGTGGGTGATGTGAGAAGATTTCAAGGCTGCACAAGAAGTGGTCAGATAAAAAGAAAAAGTGAACCATTTATGAGACAGTCAGCTTATTATAGTGCAAACTGTTCACGAACTCAAAGTTTAGCCTGCTACTCAAACAAAGACAAAACAGAAGCATGTTCACTGAAATCTGTTTGTCCTGAAAACCTTTCATGACATCAGCACATTGTGTCATGAAATTCACACACAGAACTACTGGAATCTGTTCGGAGGAGAGTAAGGAAACTATTTCATTCAGTCTGACCCTCTGGAGTGTTTGGAGCCAAAGAGAACACATTGTTTCACAGTACAACACAGATGTCGGGACTACTTAAAGCCATTACACAGAAAACAGCATGCTGAGTTTTAATGCCACACACACACACACACACACACACACACACATTTGTACATGCATAAAAAAAAACAGTTAATCATATTCAGTTAATATCACTAGTCAGGTGGAGCAGCGTGTGTCCACAGACAGGACGGCCGGGGCTCTCCAACAGACTCAGAGCTGGAAACTACATCCCATATTCCACAAAATCTCTTCCAAAGACTGAACTCCAGGGAACCAATTCAGTTTTTTGTTATTTGAGGGTGGTCAAAATTTAAGACCTGACCTTCTCAACTCAATCGCTCTTTTTCCCAGACAACATTATGTCTGCATGAGATTTATGGGGAGTTTTAAAAGAAAGAAAGAAATGGAGAACGGTAAAATGAGGAGAAAAAGCTGGAGTATCACTACATCCTGCAGATGAGATAATCCCACTGCAGCTCCATAACCGCCTCAGAGCGAAAGGTTAATGGGACGACTGGAAGGGAGGCCTCCCACCAGAATATGTGTGAGAGAACAGTGTGTTTTTAAAAGCTGTGCACTATGTGTGTGTTTATATAAGAGTTGCATATGAAGAGAGGAAAATGCAGCATGTGCGTATATTTTAGCATATATATGTGTGGACATAAGAAAAAGAGCCGGAATCCGGAGAGTTTCAGTCGCAGGTGTGGAAAATGTTTTGTATCTGAAGGGACTCAGAGCCCATAAAATATAGACTTCCTGTCTGGCCTAACAATGAATATGTCCTCCTACTGATACCAATCTGTCCCATATATCATGACACTACCAATGATTTAAACCAGTGCAGGGTTTGTTTTTTTTTTGCTTCTTTTCCTGATAATGTTATCTGAAAATATAAATCAAACAAAATGACACTACAAGCTCAGAGTTTCTTCCAGAAAAGTTGTGAGTGGGGGGCTGGAGGTGCTTCATTAATATAGCAATATTTAACTGTTGTAATCATAATCATCAATTATGAAGGAAAAAAAAAAATGCTCACTTTGGACAATGGATGAAGAGAGAGATGGACCAGGGAGTTTATTTCCCACATCCACTGCATAAAGAGTAAAGTGCATAAAGGAGAGCATTAAATCACAGATGGCCTCATTCACAAAGGATTATGGGTAATTCATCCTCTCTTGATTAGTGGACATAACTGTACAGATATCAGCTCTGCAGCTAATGATTTAAACTGCCTGGTGAGACGGTGAGGTGTACCAGGGGAAATGTTCAGGAGCAGAGGGAGTGAACGTGGATGAGTTCAGATACTTGGGGTAAATCATCCAAAGCCACAGACAGTGCACAGGAGAGGTGAGGAAGAGAGCGCAGCATCAGGGGTGATTTAAGACAGAAGGATAGCGGCAAGAGTGAAGATGAAGGTTTACAAGATGGTAATGAGATCCGCTACGGTGTATGGTTTGGAAACGGGGGGCAGAGTTGGAAAGTCAGAGGTTTCAAATGAAAAGAATTTGCCTGGGAGTGCAGCTCAACAACCGCTTATTTTTAATCCGGGATGTACAGGATTAGAAATTAGCATATCAGAGGAATGGCTCAGGCTGCTTTAAAGAAGCAATGCAGAGATGGTTTGAACATGTGCAGAGTAGGAGAATGCTGAACATGGAGATTTCTGGATACAGCGAAGGAGGACATGCAGAGGACACTAGGGAGAGGGTTAGATGGAGGCAGATACAGTGGGGCAAAAAAGTATTTAGTCAGCCACCGATTGTGCAAGTTCCCCCACCTAAAATGATGACAGAGGTCAGTAATTTGCACCAGAGGTACACTTCAACTGTGAGAGACAGAATGTGAAAAAAAAATCCATGAATCCACATGGTAGGATTTGTAAAGAATTTATTCGTAAATCAGGGTGGAAAATAAGTATTTGGTCAATAACAAAAATACAACTCAATACTTTGTAACATAACCTTTGTTGGCAATAACAGAGGTCAAACGTTTACTATAGGTCTTTACCAGGTTTGCACACACAGTAGCTGGTATTTTGGCCCATTCCTCCCTGCAGATCTTCTCGAGAGCAGTGATGTTTTGGGGCTGTCGCCGAGCAACACGGACTTTCAACTCCCGCCACAGATTTTCTATGGGGTTGAGGTCTGGAGACTGGCTAGGCCACTCCAGGACTTTCAAATGCTTCTTACAGAGCCACTCCTTTGTTGCCCGGGCGGTGTGTTTTGGATCATTGTCATGTTGGAAGACCCAGCCTCGTTTCATCTTCAAAGTTCTCACTGATGGAAGGAGGTTTTGGCTCAAAATCTGACGATACATGGCCCCATTCATTCTGTCCTTAACACGGATCAGTCGTCCTGTCCCCTTGGCAGAAAAACAGCCCCATAGCATGATGTTTCCACCCCCATGCTTCACAGTAGGTATGGTGTTCTTGGGATGCAACTCAGTATTCTTCTTCCTCCAAACACGACGAGTTGAGTTTATACCAAAAAGTTCTACTTTGGTTTCATCTGACCACATGACATTCTCCCAATCCTCTGCTGTATCATCCATGTGCTCTCTGGCAAACTTCAGACGGGCCTGGACATGCACTGGCTTCAGCAGCGGAACACGTCTGGCACTGCGGGATTTGATTCCCTGCCGTTGTAGTGTGTTACTGATGGTGACCTTTGTTACTTTGGTCCCAGCTCTCTGCAGGTCATTCACCAGGTCCCCCCGTGTGGTTCTGGGATCTTTGCTCACCGTTCTCATGATCATTTTGACCCCACGGGATGAGATCTTGCGTGGAGCCCCAGATTGAGGGAGATTATCAGTGGTCTTGTATGTCTTCCATTTTCTGATGATTGCTCCCACAGTTGATTTTTTCACACCAAGCTGCTTGCCTATTGTAGATTCACTCTTCCCAGTCTGGTGCAGGTCTACAATACTTTTCCTGGTGTCCTTCGAAAGCTCTTTGGTCTTGGCCATGGCGGAGTTTGGAGTCTGACTGTTTGAGGCTGTGGACAGGTGTCTTTTATACAGATGATGAGTTCAAACAGGTGCCATTCATACAGGTAACGAGTGGGGGACAGAAAAGCTTCTTACAGAAGACGTTACAGGTCTGTGAGAGCCAGAGATTTTCCTTGTTTGAGGTGACCAAATACTTATTTTCCACCCTAATTTACGAATAAATTCTTTACAAATCCTACCATGTGAATTCATGGATTTTTTTTTCACATTCTGTCTCTCACAGTTGAAGTGTACCTCTGGTGCAAATTACTGACCTCTGTCATCATTTTAAGTGGGGGAACTTGCACAATCGGTGGCTGACTAAATACTTTTTTGCCCCACTGTAGTCTTCTATGGCCACCTGTGAATCTGTAATAATCATAAGAAAAATATGAGAATATGAAAAAGATTAAACTAACCAAAAATGAATCTAAATTTTGTGTAAAAATAAATGAATAAACCCAGTGCACAGGTGTGACAGGGCTCATCTTAGCCAGAACAAGGACAAGCCATGCTTGTACTCGTCCTCATCTAAACCGTGTAAATGCAGTTAGTTCAGTGTTCAAAGAGACTTTCAGTAGAAGACTGAAATAACACCAGAGTGTGAGAGGCTGCGTTTCTTGACCAAAATTTGGAATTTTTATTTTTTATTTGAAACTCTGATTTTAGTTACAATTGTTGACAATGACGAGCATTAAGAAATTCTGTACGTAATAATAATGGTAGTGTCATAAAGCATGTGTTAAATGTTTATAAACTATTTACTGACAAACAAACTGGTGGTGGTGGAGAATATTTGATTGAATATTTAATTGTTCAATTAAAAACTACATTTAAAATAAAAGGCTGCTTCATCAGAGTAGTTCCCTTTTATTTACTTGTAAACGGGTTAATTATGTTTGATGTACAAGTGGGATAAATGCCCTCATAACCAGCAAAAATGCTGAGAAGTTTAAGTGGATCTGAGCATGGATGGGTTTTCAGTGTGTCAGTGACCAAAGACTCCAGCCAAGAGTTCAACCTTGTATTTAACAGGAAATCATTAGCAGGCAGGTTTCTTTGCCGCGTTGAGCCTACAGTGTCCGGCTTGCCATGAAATGCTGGACGCACTTTTAGGTAGAAGCAAAGTATTTTATAACTTTACTGGAAATGAAGAAAATAAAAACGGAGGAAATGAGGGAGGATATTACTACCCTTGCTACATATAAGTGACTTTCCCCCCCCCCATTTCATTTCATTTTTTTTTTACTATACTGAACAGAGGTGACGTACAAATAAAGTGCAATCCAAGTCATGGCAGATAAAGGAGCATTAGAGCTGAATTCTTCCATTTGGGACGTAGTTCAGGGAAAGCTGATGTCCAGGAGCAAACATTTTATGAGAAACTGAAACCATATCAGACTTTCAAAACCTTCCGTAGAGACCTGTTGGCAAAACAGACAGTCCTAATACTTTGATTTTTTTAAACTGGCATCCATTGAGCTATACCAGTATCCCTTCTGTAAGACGACTTCCTGGGAATTCATAAAAAAACCTTTCATCTCAGATTGACTGGCTTTATTGCTCAAGTTTTGAGGTACTTTCATGAAAGAAATGACCAAGAGCAGCATAACAAGTACACACACAAAATGAGCAAACACAACACTTTAAAAACAGCAACAATATAGAAAAAACCCCAAAACTGATCCCTTCTTAACAAGGATCATTATCAAGTGGTCATTACGCCGCCTCAGTGACGCAGCAATGAGCCGGGGCGACAGAAAACTTAAAAACACAGTCCCCCGCTTTGCTCTTGCATCACTGCTGAGTTCCACCCAGGAACCACAAATGAACATGCTGGCACCAGCAAATGTTCTGGCCTGGGACCAGTCCTGGGACCAGCCCTGGGTACACTGCTCAAGATTAATGTATTGGATCATCACCATGGCAATAAAATAAAAAAAAAAATCCCTAAAAAGAAACCATTACAACCTCATGAGATGGTCCAGTTGAGTGCTTTTCGAGTAAGAACGAGTGCGGTACTCTGTACTGCTGCTTTACCAAGAAAATATACGAAACTTAATTTACTGTAACTGAAAAATGCCGTGAAAAACAATACTGTAATGTAGACCTTTGTGTTATTATAGAAACAAATGACCACGTTTACCCAAATGGGGAGTTACTAAGGAGCTACTTTTTTTGCAAGTTTTATAATGTTCACCTTCAAGAGTTTGGTTTCCACTCAAATACAGTGGAGTTTCAAAGAATCTATTCTGCATTAAATCAAGTTAAACTGTATTTTATTACCATCATGTCCAGTGTTTATTCCTTGAGCACTGTTCTGGTCTCCAACATCTCTTTTTGTAAATACCTTTAGCTACTAAACGCTCCACTATGTTTGTGTCTGAATGTAAATCAAAGCAGTGAAATTGATGGTTTTAAAACCAGCACACTGAGTTGAAAGATGCTGAAATCACAGCCTGTGTATCTGAGATGACATCATACATTGGTCTGTGAACAACACCCTCAAGATAGGAATTTCAGCCATCACCATATTTGTTTTTAAACTAAACTAAACATGAGAGATTGCTGAATTTGAGAATACGATTAAAACCTTGGAGCACGTATCTTCTATTCTACTTCATTATTTAGCAAGCGATCAGCACAGTGGACTGATCTGCATGTTTGTTTTGGCACAGATTTTATGCCGGACACCATCCCATTCATTCAGGCTTAGGATTGGAGCCATGAAGATATCAGCTTGTGAGTCTCTGGGACTTTTGTCTACACCCAATCTCTAACCGTAGGTATTTTGCGAGTATGGTGAATGTATTTACCACTACATCACGGAGAAGTAGTTTAATTAAACGGGACAAACATCAAGTCATGTTTAATAAAAACTTAAATGAGTGATTAAGTTGCAGAGTCATTTTTAAATTTCAGATCCGATTTCTATTTGTAACCTAAAGAGTCGCCCCCCTGTTGGTCATTAGAAAGAATGCAGTTTTAAGGCACTTTGACACTGGATTCACCTTTTAAGGGGAAATTATGGTACAGCAGTGGCTGTGTGCTGGCAGCTAAATACTGCCCATCTACCTGCAGACAGCATCTTGTCAGATGGGGGCACACCCATGTGCGCTACTCTTGCTTGTGCTGTTGCTGGTCCATTAGCCAGCAGTGCAGAGGAGTCAAACTGAGTGTTAAAAACTATGGAAAGCCAATTCTTGTGCACTTTCCTGGTGCTCCCTTCCCTGGCACATTTTTCAACCAATCAGCATTCAACTGATACACAGAGTCATCCATATAGCGCGCCATGCATTTGGGATTTTGGAGGACTGTAGGGGAGCATGTTGGCATTGGCTGAAAGGCTCTCTATAGGTTCTTCATAGGCAAACACATACATAAACTGGCATAATTAAGCATTAGGTGCAAAGACTACATCCATTTTTTTAATGTGATTAAAATGATCTAAAGTGCAAAGTGCAGCTGTAGTGATTGGCAATAATCTTCTGTATGTAGATGCATGCACCGTTTTGATTAATGCATTTAATGAAAATCCCACAGTCCAAAGACATACCATGGGGTTTTGGTTAATTGGTGACTCTAAACTGCCCTTAGGTGTGAATGCAAGTGTGAATGGTTGTCTGTCTCTCTACGTTAGCCCTGCATCAGGCTCGTGACCTGTCCAGGGTATACCCAGCTTCTTGCCCTATGGTAGATGGGATAGGCTCCCCCTGAAAAGCATAAGCAAAGAGAATGGATGGATGGGATTTAAAGAAATTAAGAAGAGTATTTCTGTAACAGAAACACTCTTCAGGTTACTGAGAGACAATCTTTTGTTTCTCAGTAATCTGAAGAACACACTGAAGAGTTTTTATTGGAACTGCTTCCTGGCAAAGAAACAGTCCCTGTTCTAGCTTGACAGCAGGATGTTTCGAAAATACACAAAAAGACTGGCGGTGTTTCAGGGAAGAGAATACTTTTTATAAGGTTTGTTAAAAAGAAACTTCACTGACATTAACTGAACCGGAGTGGTAACAGAAATGAAAGAGACAGAAGCAAAAACTCCCTTTTTTCCCTTCAAGGCTGCAACTCTAGGACTGATTCCCAGTTTGGAAGTGTCACTGAAAATTCCGCCAACAGTCCAACTTCCTTTTTTTATTCCAAAAAGATTGAAGACAAAACGGAGCACATGCAACAGTTTGATTTGAGCCCCAGGCACGCATAAGATCGGAGCTGGTATGTGCTCACTGGACTAATTCATATGGCCGCATCAATCCAAATTCCAGGAATACCGCATGATGATTGCTCCCAGAGATAGGCTCGGTTTCACATTGCATCTCTGCAGGCCAGAGGGGCTTAAGGAGAGCAGCTCTGGTCATTACAGCACCACAGGGGAGCTTGTGTGATCATAGCTCGTCACCCCACACACTGTTTACATTCTGATCAGCAACACCAAGCCCTGTCATCCCCATATGAATGTTTATTTAGACAGCGGACCCGAACAGGATTTCATTGTGATCTCTGTAGAGGGTGACAGTGAAAACATCACTCTAGGGTTTCAGCCAGCGGGGAAACTCCTTTTCAGCAGTGTAAATACAGAAATTACATCCTGTAAGCACAGTGGAGATGAAATCAGTATGTAGATAGTTTCTGGTTTCTTTCAGTGCAAATATTTAGTGTGCAAAGGTCTAAGCTCAAGATTATTGACTTACACAGAGATCCTAACACAGACTAGGGTTTTCTAAATAGATATCAGTTAGGTACAACAGATGGGCTTAACCGCCTCAGAATAATTTGGATTATCAATAACTCGATAATTCAGCAGAATAATGTAATTTTCCCCCCCCTAAAAAAACAAAAAAACAAAAACAACAGGCCTTCCCTCTAAAACACAATAAACACAATTAGTAAACAGTTTATCCTGGTCTCCTCACTGATTTTGGTTAAATTATACATAAGATAGCGCCCAAATTAAAATGTATGTTTTTCAGGTCAGCTCAGGTTCTATCTGGTGTGTGTGGTCTTTGTGGCGTGGAGGGTCAACACAGCAGGGATGGAGTTCAGCTGAGGTTGCACACTGAGTTGCATGCTCGGGACAGAAAACAAAACCCTACCTACGATCCAATGAATACAAACGTCAGGTTTCTGGGTGGGAAGAGTTCTCATTCCCGTCGCTCAACTAAGGACTCCTACTGGTAAGTCATGGTTCCTGCACAGTGAGGCAGCTATCCCCTGCAGGTAATAACTGTTGTTACTGGCAGAGATTCTGCACAACTACAAACTTCAACATAGTCCCTGCCTTACCAACTTTAAAATAATACTGGCTGTTTACTGACAGAGAAACCTAGTGTCTTAACCACAGACTGTGCATAAAAGATGGAAGTAGCTTCCAGTTGTGACATTTGAAACCGAAGTGGGTGTGCCTTAAACTTGCATTCTTTCTAATGCCCTTAAGGGGGCGACTGCTGGTTTCAAAAAGGAGCCTGGTTGCAAAGAAAGTCTGTTGGAAAATGCTAAACAAACATTCTGCAGATCAGCTTTTGAGCCGAGTTACTACTTTCAAGCTGTCTTTAATACAACATAATGTTCATTTTGTAAATTACAGTTCCCACTAGAGTCAAAAGAGGATCAAAGGGTGCATGTTTCAGAATGAGATTTCCGTGCGAGGGTTCAGTGTCTAAGAGCTTCACAGTCTATCCACTCCATGTCTGGTTACAAAACACAAAGATGGCGACAGTGATGACACTCAGCTTGATGCGTCATGATGGTACTTAATTGACTAATGAGTGTTGCCATCTTTTATATACAGTCACACTATTGCTGATTTAAAAAATGTAGGCTTTTAGACAACCCAACAGGTTGTGCTGAAGTACAGCAGTAGACTTTTAAGGCTATAACAATAGTTCAAAGTTATGGACGCCCCAAAACTTATTTTTTAATGTTTTGTAATTATAAAAACTCTTTAATTTAATATTACGACCCACAAGTGGACAAACTCTGTTCTAGAATCAAGTCTAAGGCTACATAATAGCATCAATGCACTAAGCCCTAAGCGAGGGAGGATCATTAGGGACTTGCCTTGGCGTTTTGCAAAGCGGTCTGGTAGCTGGACGGCTTGTAGTACAACCTCTGCGATGGTTCAGTGTGTATGTCTCCTAGAAACAGCTCCTCCACCAGGTGATCCAGGTTGTGGTGCAGGTACTGCTTCTCCACTCTCAGCAGCTGCAGCTCATGCATGGCAAAGTTAAGCTCTCTGGTGCAGTCGTAGTCGCCCTCCTCGCTCACCAGCTCGTACATCGCGTTGGGTTCCCAGGCGCCCTTCACTGCCCCTCGGCAGCTGCGGTTGAGCCTCTGGCTGAGCTCTTTGTCCACGGTGGCTGTGTGATACACCATCTGGACACGATGGAGCTGGTACTCCGCCTCTGTGCCACCGCGGATGATCCAGGAAGCCTGGCGTAAGCGCAGTCGACCCCGAATCACCAGCGTGTAGATGGGTTTGGTGCAGTGGTTGTCCTCATAATAAAACTGGTGAGCCTGGAAGGTGTTGTTGGGGTAAAACCTGTAGGAGCGTGTCAGGAACTCTGGGCCTGGTCTGACCTCACAGCTGAAAGAGAGGACAGATGGCTGTTAAAAAGAAACAAAAAAAAAAAAAAAACCCTTAAAAACATTTATGTTTGTGTGAAGAGCTGAGTGGTATTCATGTTCCTTGCCTTGAGTTTCACAAACAGCATGTTTGAAATATAACCCAATTAATCTGCACAGAAGATTGACTAGCTTCAGCCTTTTTTATTGGTTGTACGTCTTTGGTTTATTCTTTTGTGAAGAATGTCACGAGATCAGAGTAAGTTTCTGTCTGGTGGTGCATTCAGAGAAGCTCAGACATGTCAGACCTGACAGTAGGAGGCTGAAACTAATCTGTATCTATATATCTATATATAAAGAGCAAAAGCCCCACCCACTTGCTGTTGTTCTTTTTTAACATCATAACCAATGAGTTTGTCTATTACTATTTGTGTTCCTGTTTCCCCATTGTTGAGTTGCAACCATTAGTTTAAAGGAAGCCTCCAAACCACTCCCATGTGCCTGTGAACCACATCAGTGGGCGTAAAAATAAAGAAATGTGGTGAACACACATTGACTCACAGTGAAAGTAATGTAAGCTTTAATTAAACAAAAAAAAAAAAAAAAAAAAAAAAAAAAAAATCACCTCCTGCTAAGAGTTTCTTACTATAATGAAGTGAAAGTAGTAGCTTGCTAGAGAGTAATGCAAACTCTTAAAGATTTTGGTTAGGGGGAAGATACAGAGAAAAGACGCCAACCTGGTGGACACCCAGTGGCCCTCCACGCTGGGAGGCATCTGCACAGTGATCCGGGCGCCATTGTGAAGGTGCTTTAGCATGTGCTGGCACTGGGAGTCTTTGATAGATCGGCCAAAGGTTTTCTCTGGATAGAGGCGACTTGAGCGGCTTTCCGAGTAGTGAAGAGAGGAACCTTCAACCCAAACTGTGGGAACAAGACGATGAGAAAACAAAGATGATGATGACGAGCCTTTACGTACAATAACAAATGTAAAACAATCAAAACGAAAAATTACATTGTAAACAGCTGTTGAATTACCATTGAGCAGCGTTTGAACATCAAATGTTGGGGTCACCGAGTTTGAAAGGCTGGATAAACCACAGAGGAATCTGTTTATTCTGGCATATCTTTACCTTCTAAAAAATTACCGCTTTTAGGACAACTGGGAAGGCCAATTACGCTGAGATCAAACGGAACAGCAGTCTCCCTCATGCTTTCAATCTGCCAGGCCTCTTTGAAGTGTTTAGAAGGTTTAAGTTTGTCATTTTAACTCTTGTCATTGCCAGGGATTACATGGCTGCTCCAACAACCTGTAACACCTGGTATGAATGAAAATGAGCAGATCATGAGACAGGTTGAGGGCCAATTAGTGAATTTCGGCTTCCACTCACTTTTAACAACAACATTCAAACGAACCAAGACAAATGACGAAGATTTGTATGCTCAGTTCCCACACCGCCCGCGTGCCCTTGACGCACCACATGGAAAAACAATACCTTCAGCGATGGACTGAGCTTAAAGGGATAAAATGTCGGAAATGAAAGCACTTAAAAAGCCTACAGCCAGAGAAAAGCCCCGAAGCTCACATTCCCTCAAGGATTTATGCCATGTAATACTCCGATATCATCAAAATCTACCTTGAAATATGAAGACTTTGCCATGAATTCTTTCTATCAGACCCGACTTGCCTGGCAATATCATTTAATGCCCAGGAATGCCACTGCGGTCGCCTCTGAGCTTTTAATTTGAGACTAATAACACTGAAGGAGGGAGAAAAACATCTGATTAAAAGAAGCCAAAAGCTCCATGAAGAACAAAGCTCCATCCAGCTGTTTTACACCCAGTCGGGCAGCTCCTATGAGAGCTAGCCCAGGCTTGTGTGCAAATCACCACATCACAGCACTGCTGAATGGAAACACTGGACAGTGGGAGAGACTTGATCCCCCGACTCAGCTGGTGGTATTAGTAACGCTGCTCTGTTTGCTGTAGCTGATCTTAAAAATCAAAGGAGACACTTCACAGTTTGCTGCATGTTATCCACGTATGTATATAAATGTTTTTTTAAACACCTGCACTCGGCTTGGACCACAGCAACGATCTGAGCGGCTGCCAACAGCTTGTTTTCACTATGATGAGAGCAAAAACTAACAGTGTGCGCTTGAGAGTGTTAAAAAAGGAAACCTGGTGAGATGTATAATCTAAAACACACTTAACACTTTTATGCAACCCCTTGGGTTTAATAGCAGGTGAATTTAAGGGTTGAGCACATCCAAAAGAAAACTAACAGAAATCTAGCTGCGAAACTGTTACCCGGTTATAAATTAGGTGAATAGAACATAAAGTGGTACACCGTGCCATTATGTATTTAACAGAAGAATTTTTTAAGAGAAAATTCAAAAGCAGTTCGGGGGTGTGCTGGTGTGGAGCATTCAAGCAGGAAAGAAGTCAGAGATGATCTCAGAGAAGCTTTTGTTGCTGCCCATTAATCTGGGAAGGGCCATTTCCAAACAGTTTGAAGTCTGTCATTATGCAGCGGAAAGATTATTCACAAGTGCAAATCATTCAAGACTGTAACCAATCTTCTAAGGAGTGGACGTCCCAGCAAATTCACCCCAAGGTCACAACGTGCAAAGCTGAGATAAATTGCAAACCCCCCCCAAACCCAAGCGCTACATCTTAGACCGCACAGGCCTTAATTAGCATGTTAAATGCTAAAAGTTCAGGACAGCACAATCAGAAAAAGAATGAACAAGTATGGCTTGTTTGGAAGGTATGCCAGCCTCTTGGCTCTAGAAAGAACAGGAAAACCACAGGACCTCTTGGACAGTGTCCTTCAAACAGATCAGACCAAAGTGGAGATGTTTGGCAACAACACGCAGCAGCACGTTTAGCAAAAAAAGCAAAGGCAATATAATAGAAAAAACAGCTTATATCAGTGTTGATTGAAGGTGATGATTTGAGCTTGTTTTGCAGCCAGGACCTGGGCACCTTACAGTCATTGAGTTGACCGTGAACTCCTCTACTCTACAGTCAAATGATCCCCATGGCTGAATAGCTGAAAAAGAAAAGAATCGAGATGTTGCAACGGCCCAGTCAAAGTCCAGACCTCAACCTGATTGAAATGTTGTGGTGGAACCTTAAGAGAGCTGTGCCTAGATGAGTTCATGGAAACCTCAATGAACTGAACGAAACTGTAAAGACGAGTTGGCCAGAATTCGTTAGCAATCAAACGAGAGCCCGATCCAGTCGCACAGAGAACGATTACTTCAAGTTAAAAACTGTTAAAGATGATTCTACAAGCTAAAACCTCAGAGGGTGTACTTAGTTTGTCACAGGCTTCTGCATTTTGGCTTCGTTTTTGTTAAACAATGACAGTGTAATATGTCATGTTGTGGTTCATCTGAGATTTTATTTGCTGATTTTTTTTTAATTATATCCTATATGTAAAACTAATTTTATCCATCAGTCTGCTAACATAATGTTTTCTGAAGTTTGTGCTCAGTGGAGACCCGGGGATTGTCTGGAAAACTGGGGAATAACACTATCGGATCATTTTTTCTGAGAAAAATGAAGATTGGAACGGGAATTTCAATTAGATATACTAGTTGATATTGACAGTGCTTTTTATAAAAAAAAAAAGAAAAAAAAAAAAGGTAGATCTGTGATCTTTTAGCTTTACCTGGCAGAGTTGGGTCTGGAATTTGTTCAGAAGCATCATATAAGCCAGAAAAGTGGAACTAAGAAGAATCCTGAATAGAAATTTGCCGTTTTCACACCTCATCCACAAAGAGCCAATCAACAGCTGAACTATGAAACATTTGAGCCAGTCATGTTGCACTGAAGCATGCGCACAGCAGAGACGGAGTTTCAACTGAGTGGTGGGACACGAATCTGCTGGCTATTGGAGTAAAGATGGTACTTGGTGTACTTTTTTCTCACATTACTGTGTGAGCATAAGTTCATTAACCAAAAAAACCTCCCCAAAACAAAAAAGAAACAAAAAAAAAAAGGACAGAACTAATTTTTTTGAGGAGGGAGTGGTTTCTAAAGGTTACTGAAGCTTAATGTCAGATTTACGCAACAGCCTGAGAATGAAGGAGGAGAATAATAAATCTTTGTTTCTGTGAAAATCTGCTGTTTCGTTAGATTAAGACATAATTTGTTATCTCCAACAATGTTTTCCTAAGTCGTGGTCAAATGTTTTTTTTTTTCTCTTTGTGATAAGATTGTGAGCAACATCGCTGATATCTTTCTGTCATGACGTTAGACAGACCTGATCCAGAGTCAGCAGTGTCATAGGGAAGCCTGTGCAAATATCAAAATTATAATGAAACGTGAGCTTCGTTTTGAACCACAGTTACAAATCTTCTTACATTACATCAAAGACAAATGTGGACCTACTCGAAATGGAAAACAGACTCAGACAGGGAAATAAATGAGGAAATGATTATATGGAGGTTATGCGTAGCTTGTTAAAAGTGACTTTATAAGCGGAGGCATCAGACGCCTGCTTCTTTGCACTTTTTTAGTGTTGAATGTGTGACTTTCTTCCACTAGTTTTTTTTTTTTTTTTTTAACTCTTCGTTCGTGAAGGCAATAATCAGAACGGCTCCACTCAAACTCTTTCTGGCCCTTCGCTGCTGCTTTCCCAAACTGCTGCTCTATCTAAATCAAAGCACCCACAAAACTCCCAGAGTCCCAAACCACGGCGAACATTTCCAGTTGGCCCGATCCCACTGGTGAGGTAAGAAGGCTGGGACCCCTGACAAGAAGAGAGACTGTACAGTATTTATGGGAAGAGAAAAATCCTAAATTTCCAGAGCAGAGACCAGACAAAGGACTTTTCTTCTTGTTATCTCAGAGTCTGGCAGTGACCGCGCAGGAGTTGAAAAGGGTAGACAAAATGACACTTCAACTTCAGGGCAGCTGCATCCAGAGGTGGGAAGTTATAGAGTACATAAGAAAAAAAAAAAAGAAAAAAAGAGAAAAGTGGAGGTGCTTGAGTACTTTGAAAGGCTTTCTACTTGGAGATCAGAAGGAAAATTGCACATTTCGAAAGCCAGTACACATTTATCTAAGTTACTTACACAGATTAGGAAGTAAAAGCCATAAAATACTGCTTTGGTTCAGTAACAAGAGAGTAGAGCCAGCTGTCAGATTGTACTTGCATGGGGGAAATGCCAAAACAATGTCAAAGGAAAGAGGAGCTTTGAGCTACACTTGACTCCCTGTTTTTGTATTTTAGATGCATTTAGGTAAACTTATATAAACTTGAGAGAAAAATAAGTAATAAGATACAGTACAGCCATACAGGCTGTAATTTGGCACAGAAAACGCTCATGTTTAGCAGGTGTAATGCACGCTAGCGGTGAGCATTAAACATTAAGAAGGCTGAGCCAGGAGCGAACGTCATTGCTTCTAGTCTAAGTTTTTACCCAAGGGTGGCAGGAGTAGGAAACCCCGTTTTAATTTTCCTCAGTGGGACACGCATATCTACAAATTTCAAGTTGCTAAGACAAAACCATGATCGTCAATATCACAGTGGTGCCAAGTGAAAAGCCATCAGAAACAGCAGGTATTTTCAGGCTCTGGGGCTCATGGCAATCAGGTTGATGAGATTTTTTACTCTGGACCAAATGTTGGAAAATACATTTTCTATTTTTGTTCAGAATTTTTCTTCCTTTGGGACAAATTAAAGACATCCATCCATTTTCTTCCACTTCTCCAATTTCCTTAATCCAAACCTTTGACTGTTTTTGAAAAATGTTGAAGAAATAAGAAAAAAAGTCACCACCATAATTACTATTAATAAAAAAAATAATACTTTTTTAATTCTGAAAAAATACACCAACATAGACCACACACGAATGGAACAGGAATTTCACAGGGCCCCTGTAGTCTCATTTTAGAGTATTTAGCAGCTGCTTTGGCACTTTAAAGGTTTTTGGGGGATTTTTCTTGGAAGCCATCTGATTCTTCGTAGCTCAACCTTCAAGCGGAAAAATGGAAATGTGAACATCTGCATTTCAGTGTCAACAACAACACCTCCAACAGCTGATGTGGACCATGCTTCACATAAAAGTTACAGAAAAGTGACTAAATGGACCTTGAGATGAGATTGTTTTGTAATCCATCCAAACTTCACAACCAGCACTTTTACTGCATTCCTGCACTGGCTGCTGATACAGATGTGCAGGACAAACCGGGCTACAAATTGTGCCTCCTACTTCCTTTCCTCGCTTCCTTTCGCTGCAGTTTGACTGCATCTCTCTCAGTTATGCCGGCATGACTCTCCCTCTCGCTATGAAATTATTGTGCAAATTGTCTGAGTGATGCTTTGCAATTATGGCAATGGTTATTTGGCGTCTTTGGAGATCTGCTAGTCTCAAACTGCTTTGACTTCCAGACCACTTTAACAGCTGATAAATGCTGGTAACTGGCATCCAACCCAGTGCAACCCCAAATTACAGCAGCTTTTGCAGAGCCAGACCGATGCATCGGCAGACTGACAGCACTAGCTGATACGATATATTATGTTTTAGGCATTTTGCACAAATGCTTTTATGAACCTTCAAGACATCAACACAAACTCCTTTAAATGATTTCAATCACAGTGTGTCAGCAACGTAGCCGGTTTTGTTGGTGTATTACCATTCACTAAAGTTACTTTACAGTGACTACTGTGATGTTAAGTACAGAATTATTGGCTATGATTTTATAATACAATAGCACATCTGTCCAATCTGGATTTCAGAGGCAGGCATGAGATTAAAATGTGTATTTTTTCTTTTTTTTTTAACCCCTTTTTTGAACCAAAATGCCAATTTTGGCAATATATGTGTAATATTAGTCAAATTATAGCAAATATGGGTGAAATGTGTTTCTATTTTTTTATTGCTACTTTCTATTCTTTCAACTTTTCTGAAAATTTAAAGAAACTATAGCCACATGACCACCACACACAAAATAATATAATGATAAAAAAAAAAACAACAGCAACTACTCTGAAATGAACATTAAAGTAAAGCTGTCAGTTAAGCCAATATCTATATGCAGATACAATAAAAACTTCATGGCTCCATTGAGGTCCACTGAGCAGAATAGATTAGATTCAGTAAAAAGGTGAAATAGAAGCAGCTGCTCTTCCGTGGGTCCATTTCTTGGCTTTTTTTTTTAACCTTTCCGTTTTGCTCTCCAAAGACACGCTGAGGTTTTCTCTCCCAGTAAATTTACAGCGCACTCTAATCTAGCCTGACAGTGCATTTTCATTGCCACTCTGAAAGGCTGCAATAACACACCACTTAATTGAACGTTCGGATTCACTTAAACACACTTAAGGATAAGTGGACCCCAAAATGTTTTTTTTTTAATCTCAACCAGGTTATTTGAAGTTGCTGCCAAATGTTGCCTTCCACTGTCACTGGCAACAGATGGATTGGGTCAACTGCAGTCCCATAATCCTCTGCTGCTCAGACAGGGTTTTCATCAGGATTGGATGTTTTAAGTGGCTCTTAACTCTCGCAGCGCTTTCATCTGCCCAGCAGCCTCGGGGAAGATTTTTATTGCCTTCTAACCTTTATACATCACTATGGCATAAGGCGCAAAGTTAACACAAAGTTTGTCCTGAATGGAGGCAAACATCAAGCCATGATAGTGAACAGGTGTGATGAAGGGAATTTTAACCTATGAGTGACCCACATCTTACATATGTGCGGTTTAAATGATTAGCAAAGTAAATAAATTAACTTAAATGACCGTCTGAAATTGTTCTAACTGTACAGCTTGTATAGAAAAACAAATACGAAACACATGGACATGTTTCCAAGCGCACGTGGAGTAAAACATGCTTTGAGCTCAGTTTTTTTAAAATCTTTTAACACTGACACTTGTTGCAGCGCATGAAACCTCAGAATAACAAACACTAGCACATGGGGAAAAGTTTCTTACCCAAAAAAGCAACGAGAAGCAGCTTAGATGACGGCCCCATTTCAGACTTGGTTGGATTAAAACGAGCTTCACGCTGGTCACAACGGAGATCAGGCTTCCCTTTATTCAGCGTCCGAAGTTATTCCGACAGAAATCCTCACATTTTGGATCCAAAGCGTGGAGAAAACACTTTTGCAAAATCCGAGCATCATATGAAGAATGCTCTCGATACGCAGAGGGAGAGAATAAGAAGCCCGCTGTACTTTCGCATCCGAACAAAGAATCCTCTGGAAATCAAAGTAAAGTTTAAACTTTACAGCGAGCCACCCTGAAACAGTCAGAGATTGTGGTGCTGAGTTCAAAAGGCTTTCTTACTTTAGCGCGCGTGTCCTGTGTGCTGCGCCCCGGAGGAGTGTTTGGAAGTGTGTCCAGAGATTGGACTCACCCCGCCCATTTAGATATTATATGGGCGTGGGGAGGGTGCTTAAGCTTCCCCAGTGAAGTGCAAAATCCAAAGAGAGAAAAAAAAAGGTATTTTTCACCTTCTCATATTTTTTGGGGGGAGTACATTTTCTGTATTTTCGGGTTGAATATGTTATTTTTCTCATTGCATTTTAAATATCCATGACTGTAAAAACAAGATGCCATAAAAAAACAGATATTGTATTACTCGTCCAAAATTTGAGAACAGTTTTGGTTTTGTCTCTTTTTTCTCACTCAAAAATATCTTCGCATCACCTGATACCTGCCCCTGGTTTCTCCTGCAACTCTCTGGGGTTTATCAACAAAAAGCCAGAAAGGGTCTAATGAAGAGGTGAACTGATCAAAAAGTAGAGGGGTGTATTATATTTTGTGGTTAAAAAAAGTCAGTTTGTTAGTGATTAAAAATGCCTTGCACCGAACATGAAAGGGTAAATAAATTAAAAAAGAAAAGAAAATCTCATGTTGTTTAGGATGAATTAGGGTTAGCCTTTACTGGTTCCTCCTTCATTAGGTCCCACATCCTCCTTCTTATCATCCATGATGGATGCTGCACATTTTTCTTGACCATGGCTTTCAAATTATACACCTTCAGATCGTATCCTCCTGCCTGGAGGGAGAACAACAGAGGTTCAGTGTCCTTCTCCTAGAACACCTGTTATGTGTGTGTGTGTGTGTGTGTGTGTGTGTGTGTGTGTGTGTGTGTGTGTGTGTGTGTGTGTGTGTGTGTGTTTGATAAAGAGAGACTGTGGCCTTGAGTTTCCGACTCTTTTCAATTTGAGGTTCTCTTGTCTCTCTCTGATCTTTTAACCCTGAGGCTGTACTCCAGCTCCTCCATCACTCACCCAGTCTGTTGGAGGCTGAAAGTTGGAGGCTGAGGCATCTGTGGTACATTTGCTTTTAAAACTCTACTGTATCACTGCAAAAGCACCAAATCCATTTAAAAATTGAAAATCAAAAACTTACTTGTTAGCGTCATCTTACTAGCTTATAATCACCAGACTATTGATTATAAGCTTATCGATTTATGACTTTCACTCAGTTTTAACTCAAAATGATCGGTTAAAAGAACAAAATTAATAAAAACTTATAGAGTAAATGATCTTGAGAAAACTTTAGAATAATTTAGAAGTCAGTGAAAAAGATCTTTTAGAGATCATCTCTGCAGCTCTGAAAAAGGTTTTTAGCAACTTACTGGGAGGCAAATACACTAAAGTGTCGTATGGCACATCAAGAACAGGGGTGGACCTGCAGGAGTCCTTCGACTACATTTCCCCCACCAGTGTGCAGCAGTGTGGTTTAAATCTCTGTGTATTAGCACCTAATGGCTTCATTTAGAAATGAAAATGGGCTATAGAGGTTTGTATATGTTTTTCTGTTTTTTTACAGAAACTAGCAGCCTTTAGCACCAACCAATTTAACCTGAAGAGGCATAAACTAAAAACACTTCACAGATTTCAGACAGCTTCTTCCACAATCAGGCTTTTCTATAACTTAAACAGTTTAATTTCCCTTTAAAACTTACTAAGCTGTAGCTCAGTCAGACAGTCAAACAGATTTTATATTCATAGTTTTTTGTCACATGTCCATCACAAAAGTTGAACACGCAAGCCAACACTATACTGGACACTGCAGATCTGCAGCACTTGTCTGTCCGGCCCATTCTCATCCTCAGGGTGCCAGTTGCTGCTCTTTCGTCAGTTTTGTGTTATTAACCCTCTGATGCATAGTGGTCACTGGAGTGGACAGCTACTAAAACGTACATATCTCTTTAATGCATTGGTTTCTATGGTGGAACTGCATATTAGCCTCTAGAGTGCTCTCTGCTGCCATGCTCCATTGAGGTCAATTCAGTGTTCAGTTAGTGCAACTGCAAGTAAATTTCCTCTGAATCAAAGATGGCAGACAAACTGTCACCCCTGCCGACCACTGCTGGCATATCCTGTCAATCCTTCTATGCTAAAAGAGCCCAACAGGTAAAAAAAAATATGATGATATGCAGTAACATCTAGGGAAGGATATTATCTGTTTGGAATAAGAAATTGTTATGTCTAATATGTAGAAAACTACGATTAACCATGTGTCCACTGTAGTGGACATCATGCATTACCCACTATATTTTTTTAACATAAGTCATAAATTGTCTCACTGTTTTTTGGGACTGTTTTGGTTATAAGTAAGCATATAATTGTTACATTTATAAGCTACTCATTTAAAATGTATATTTCTGTGCAGATCAGCTGTAGTTTGAGTTACTATAATAATTATTTTATCATATTTTGTAGACTTCAAATGCAGCAAAGAATAAGGCAGCGTACAGAATAGTCCAGGAAATTCCATCCAGCTCCAGTGATGATGATTTCATTGATGAGTGCAGTGATGATGAGTTCAGTGATAAGTCCAGTGATGATGAGAGTGGCTGCCAGAGCAGAACAGAGACATAGGAACTACGGACAGCCTAGGTGTGATGAACACAGAAGTGTTTGGAGATGCAGAGACTAAGATGTCAGTTTGTGTTTTCTTCCAGCATGCTGCTAAGGGCTTGGTAATACTGTCCTGCATCGTTATAGAACTGTGTAGACTCAAAAATGTTTCTCTTGTTGGAGATAGTTTGCCATATTCAGGTGTAGGATTCACAGCTAGGACTGTTGATTGGTTTTGTTATTTACGTCTAAACATTGGGGCCTTATGAGTTGAAAGTTCCAAAAAAATTGCTGAGATGTTTTTCAAAGGATACAAGCAAACAAGTGTTTGTATATTTACAATAGAACACAAGGTAATTAATTTTTATAGTAAATTCACAGTATTTCATGCTAAGTGCTCAGGCGCATGTAGTCCACTGGAGTGGACAAGTTTATAACTTTATAAAAAAACATATTTTTGGAGAAAAAAGAGTTGAACATTTTTTTTCATGTCCTGAGAAGAATAAAAGCACTTAAGAAAAAAATCTTGACCAAGGCTTTCATAATTCATGCATCAGAGGGTTAAATGACAGTAAAAATTGAAGGGTTGGCCTCTGCAAGCACTGCAAGACATGTTGAGGAGGTAATTTAGCCATTTGAACGAGCTGTGTTGGATCACGGATACATCTAGTTGGGGACCCCTGCCCTAAAGCAACTCCAGGTGGGGAACTCCAGGCCTCAAGGGCCAGTGTCCTGCAGGCTTCAGATATCCCCCTGGGACAGCACGCCTGAATCAAATGATTAGGTCATTACCAGGCCTCTGGAGAACTTCACAACATGTTGAGGAGGAATTTAGTCATTTAAATCAGCTGTGTTGGATCAAAGACACAGCTAAAACCTGCAGGACACCGGCCCTTAAGGCCTGGAGTTTCCCCACCACTGCCCTAGAGGATGGCATCATATCCGTGTGACCTTCTGCATGTTGCCACTTTCTTGCACACTCTTTGATCTTCATCCTCCCTCCAGCTGAATCTAACTCTACTCATCTACAGGCAAGGGGTTAAGTTCTCCTTTGCTTGTTTATTGTTCATTTATTGTACGGCTTGGAAAGGACTGAGAGATTTCTGTCACAAGACACCTTCAAATTAATTTCCTCTGTTATCAAAGAACAAAGTGGACAAAACTTAAAGCGATTTAAAAAACATAAAGTAGAAAAAATTTCTCATAGAGAGCTTGATTTCCATTATTTGAGTCAACAATAAATGTGATGTGTTTTGCTTGAGTTTTTTTTCCCTCAACCTTAAAAATGTGTAACAAGCTTTAACTTGTGTTCTGGAGTACCAGGTGCGATTTGTGTCATAAGGTGCTAAAACATGTTTTGCAGGGTGAAGCTTATATCCATGCCTTCAAGATTAAAAGAGTAGCCTTTTTGAAGGAGGCCTCACCATATACAAAAACAGTATTTCATGTGCTTATCCAGTAATCCTCCAATCCTTAATCAGTAGAGCAATGCTCCACTGAGGGAGTTCTAATTAATTCCTATTGTTTGGAGTCTTAACCCTCGCTGCTGCCTCCCCTCGGTATGCTCCACGGTATTTGCTCTTTTTCCTCTAATCCTGTATCCACGCTCTGGGAGAGTGACTCCAGGCCTCCTCTCTCTCTCTCATTCCCCTTTCTCAATTTCTTCTTTTCTCAGGATCCGGAAAAGCCGTTGAGCAAGATCCGGACAAACAGAGTGATGGGATTTAGAGGAAGCCCGGAAGGGGTATTAATAAGAAGGCTGTATAGAGGAGAAGCTGGAGGCAGGGAGGTGAAACTGGGGAGGCTTGTTCTGGTGTGTTGACCCTTGTGTTGTCCTGTGTGGCTAATCAAAGCATCACTGCACCCTCTTTGTGTTGCTGCAGGAATGCGATCTATGAGAGGTGGAAATAAAGCTGCTTTGGTTGTCAAAAGGCTCAATGGGACAGTAAAGCCCCCGAAAGCCTGTATCTGAGGTATTTTGGCGTCTTTTTTTGTCTGCAGGAAGGGTTAATATAACATCTTTTAAAAAAAACAAAAAAACTTTGCCTTGGTCAACATCAATTATGATTTTATCTGCAAATGATAAAAGCTGTTATTCCCTGTTTAAAACACCAAGGCTCTTTCTGACATGTTTTTTGCATTAAGTATCATCAGTGTCGCTAAACATGTCAGAGCAGATGAATGTAAGAGGGGACGTTTCAAAGATGCTTTCTCTCTGTTTCTGATTAAGCCTGTGTTCTGGAGAATTGGATGACTGTGCTGTTTTCTGTTTGCCTCTTTCTTCATGTCTCCCTGCAGACATTTGTGTCATTTCTGGAGAGCGTTGCAAGAGGCGGAATGAGAAGGGAGTGGCACGCAGTGAGCATTAAACTCACACTGAGTTATGAGACATTAATTGTTTAACCGTTGATTATTTGTTACTGTATATCAGGACAGAGGAGATACTGACGGCAGCTTTGTGGTGGGTATATCAAGTTAGAGGGTGGCAGCCAAACATTGCAGAGAACCACATGATTTTTAAATACAAGATAAGTTTGAGGATATGTGTTAAAAACAGAAGAAAGGATGCACAAGACAAGGATTGATTTTAATAAAATTGTGCAATTATATTAAACATAGAGTGTCATTTTGATTCCCTGCCGTGTCAAGATTTACTTAATGTGTGTTTCAGATATAAAAAACATACTCCTGAAAAAAAACAAAAAACTGTTTAACTCGGGAGGATAACAGTGATTTTCTTTGGTGGTACCCTCTCACAAACAGCAGTCAAACATGTGAGGTAGCCCAGAGCCCAGCTGAAGAGGCCTGGCTCCAAGTATAGTTCCAGTATGGCCAACATATGCTGCTGCACAGACAGATGAAGCAGTACAGTTAAGTCAATCCAGACTGGGAGTGGGAAGCAGAGACAGAAAGGAAGGAGGAGGCAGGCGAGGACTGGAGGGAGGTCTTTTCATCTGTGTTGCCTTGGTAAATACTCCCATGTGCAATGAGAGATCCCATTGTGTAGAAGGTCTCTGAAATAAAGTGGCCTGCAGGGTCAAGGATAAACTGTCCCTGAAAATATATGTTAACAACCCCAAAACAGTTAGGAAGACACAAAAGGATGAAAAGTGCCAAAGCTGAAGGAACACATTTAGTTGGTCTGATTTTCTTTCCATCAACCATTTAACAGATATTTTATCATTTGCAAATCGAAGCTTTCGTGTTTGAGCTTTAGAGGCTTGAAATCTGAAATCTGTCCTCCTTCAGAAAAACCCATATGTTACACCACATTTCTGAGACAACAAGCTTTTGAGCAGGTACTTCCTCCCAGAGACCTCCAGGTCCTCCTGCGGGTGTGAGGTGACTGACAGTGAGCAGAGCGTAACCCAGTGCAGCGCTGATATGAAAACACTCTGCTCGGCACACAGGAATAATGATAAAACCGAAACACTGACAGAACCCATATGCTGTCATGTTTTCAGTGATGGATTGTTTACCTTGGGCGATTTTCAGGACTGCTGAGGCTGTGGGGTTTTTTTTTATAGCGGATAAGAATGAGCGAAAACATAAAGCCGGGGGAGAAGATTAATCAGTGTGCACAAACCATGAAAAGGTAACAGTCTTAAAAGTCATGATGCAGGATGGATCCATGATGCATGCCTGTTTCTCCTTCTACACGGACCTAAAAGAGGGCTAAGCTGTTGCTCTGCCTTGCCAGAGTTGGGATTCTTGTGGTTTCTGTGGCCTCTGGCCCGTCCAGGGGCCTCTGGCCTTCTCTGACAGGCCACTGTTTGTCCTCCCTGGTGCCAACTGCTTGTGAACACACAGGCTGACTTGGCACTATCCTGGACTGCCGGAGCAGATATCTTCAACCAGTGGAAGCTGCAGTTTATGTTAAAAGGTCTGATTATGACATAGATATACATGACAAATGATTTTAACGTGTTTGAAAAGAAGATGTACGAGGAAAAAAACATAAAAAGATAACGATACAAGTGCACTTTATTAAGAGTGAATGTTGGCTGGTCAAACAGCTTCAATTTTGAGCACGAACAGCTGTGAGGACGTGAGAAAATGTGCTTGGTTTGAACTCCTATCCCACACGTTCTTTTGTCATCTGTTGTATAACGATCCCTGTCTCTTTTCTGGCAATATCGAAGGAAATGATAGAAATATCTTTCAGGAGAGAGCCTGAAAACATCAGCCGCACCTCTCTCCGTGACAGATCACTCACATTGTTGTAAAATGTAATCAGTAACTGAATTAGAAATGCATTTCTCACTGCAGCTGGCGTAATAATGCGAAAGGAATCTTATAAAAACACGTAGCCCGTTCTGGACACTTTTGGGTAACTTCAAAATCAAACGCTGACAATTTTGCACAAAGATTCACCTCGCCACAAAACTTCTCACAAATATTTGTTCCGTCTTCACAGATTTTCAGTGCAAAAACTACTTTGCAGTTGGACATATTATTGATACAATCACGCCAAAGAAACATTTTCACAGTACTCTGTGCAGTCCTATTAAAATCCAAGTCATAACTACCCCATGCTTTGTTCTTTGTGTGACTTTATCAGTATGTCACGTTGTTTTGGAGGAATTTTGGCCCACACTTCTTCACAATATTGCTTCAGTTCATTGAGGTTTGTGGGCATTTGTTTAAACACAGCTCTTTTATGGTCCAGCAACACCATTTCAGCCGGGCTGAGGTTTGGACTTTGACTGGGCCATTGCCTCTCTTTGATTCTTTGCTTTTTCAAACATTCTGTTGTAGATTTGTTGTTTTGTGTGGGATCATTGTCCTGTTGCAATGACACAGTTTGGACCAGACAGATGTCTCTCTAGAGCAATTTGGTATACATAAGAGGTCATGGTTGACTCGGTGACTGTTAGGTGCCGAGGACCCGTGGCTGCAAAACAAAACCAAATCATTACACCTCCACCACCGTGCGCTACAGTTCTCACCAAATGTGCCGCTCTACATCACGGACTATATTGGTCTGATCTCTTCAAAGGCTGACATTGTTCCAGAAGTCCTGTGGTTTGTGCAGTGGCAACTATGCAAAACCTAACCCATGCTGCCATGTTCTTTTTAGAGAAGAAGCTTTCTCTTTGCAGTCTTTCCAAACACTCCAGGAATTTTAATGTTTAACATCGTAACCAAGGCCGAGATGTAGCTCTTGGGGTTTTTTGCCGTTTCTCTGGCTATTGCATGGTCTGACCTTTGGGTGAATTTGCTGGGATGTCCACAACTGGGAATATTGTGGCATGTTGTTTAAACAATCATGGATGCTTTAGACCTGCCAATGGCCAAAGCTTCTGCTTTTATACAAGTCCACTCTTGTTTAAGATCAGTTAATGAAGTGGTTTGATTAGCATTACTTTCATAGGATTAGAATTCCTATGAAAGTATAGTTTTTTACATATGACTGGATCAGATCCTTTTTTTATGAGTACATATTTGTGATTGAAGCCATCAAAAAGTAATCAACCATTTCTTGACAAATACAGCTTTAATTACACAATTTTTCAAATGTAAGCCTATTAACCATCTGTTATGGGTACTTTTTTTTGTTAATCTGATTACGTAAACTTTATGTACTGTCTACTAGTGTCCAATAGGAGAACTCAGTGCACAATCTTTTCTATAGACACAGGGCCAACATCTAGTTTATAAGAGTCAGAGTTTTTTTCCCCTGAATGCCAATTTAATTGTCAAATAGTGAATGCAAAAATTTTCTGATTCAAATATGTTAGGAAATGCCCAGCAGACATTCACCATATGAATCCTCAGCCTAGAGTTATTAAATTTTCTTCCGTAGTTTTATTGATTGTTGAAAAGCAATTAATATACAGAAAATCTATATATGGCAAGTGGCAAATATTTAAAAAGAAACACATGTTGTATTTGTTGCATGTAGCAAGTTTAGTAAAGACAGGAAAAGAATGATAGATCAGAAGTGAAAAGTGTGTTTTTATAATGAGTCAAAATGATGCAAAACCTAGCCAAGTTGGAAAGTTGGCAGCCTTAATCAGTCTCTTTGTCTAAATCTGAGGTATCTGTAGGTCAAAATGTGTTTTTTTTCCTTCTTCTTTGCCACAGGACTCAAAGGTTTGACGGTTTTTAAACAGAAGCACTGGGCACAAAGTCAGACACAAAGATTTCAGCTTGTCGGTGTGTTGGACAGCTGCAAGCATCAAAGAAATGCTTCCTGTCCATCCAGAACGTCCTGCACACAAGTGGCACAAATCACACAACTCACTGACAAGAAGTTATGGCAGGATTGCAACAACGCTGGGAGATGGAGAAAGGCCAAAAGGCATCCATCATTTACATTTAAAGTCCGTGGCACCACTTTTAGGAGATTTAGTAAATTTGTGGAACTTTTTTAAAGATCTGTTTTTTTTTTTTTTTTAAAAGAACACAAAACCCCCCAAACCCACACACATTGATGACATCCTTATTTATGGCAGAGCTTTAGAGAGATGAAAGTTTAATGTAATAAAAAAGAACTTTCCACATCAATAAATCTACTTTGACGGTTGGTGCCACTCATTAAAGGTTTTACATTTGGATGCTGTAAACATCTATGAGAGAGCGAGCGAGAGACCCTTTTTGATGAGAAACATGTTGGAATAAGAAAGCTGAAGCTAAGATTATACACTAAGAGCTGCGATAATTTATTATGTTATATACATATGTAATATTAGGGACTCATTAGTCATAATTAATCATAAAACACCCCACTTTCAGGCTCATTTATTGCTGATTACCCCAATATTAGTTTTTGGCATTAAGTAGTTATTCAGTAGCTTCTCGTTAAACAGGTCATCCATGTTTCTGTCCTGTTTTGTACTGTTACTCTTAAGTATTAACAATATGATAAAATGCACAGTAAATGTTAGTGCATAAACCTTTTTAATGAAATTTGACCTCCAGTTTTGGTATTTCTGTTTTTCTTGTATATGTTCTTGGCTCTGTCTGCTAAAATGACAGCTGGATTTGGCCTTTGCACTTCCTTGATAGCCTGAAACCAGAGGGTTTTTGACCCTTGGTTCCTGAGGTGACATTAGCACATGGCTGCCATTTATATATTTCATTAGCTGCGAATTACTCACGGTTAAATTAAAAATATATCATACATACATTAACTGTCCCCTTTATTAGGTACACCTGCTCGACTGCTCGTAAACGCAAATATTTAATCAGCCAATCGCATGGCAGCAACTCAGCGCATTTAGGCATGTAGAACTGGTGAAGGTGACCCACTGAAGTTCACACCAAGCATCAGAAAGAAGAAGAAAGGTGATTTAACTGAGACTTTGGCATGGTTGTTGGTGCCAGACAGGCTGGTCTGCGTATTTCAAATACTGCTGATATACTTGGATTTTCCCACACAACCATCACTAGGGTTTAAACAGAAGGAACTGAGAAAGAGAAACTATCCAGTGTGAGGCAGTTTTCTGGGAGAAAACCTTGTTGATGCCAAAGGTCAGAGGAGAATGATCAGACTGCTTTGAGCTGATAGAAAGGCAACCGAAGCTCAAATAATAACTTGTTACAACCAAGGTACAGTATGTAGAAGAGAATCTCTGAATACACAACATGTCCAACGTGACGGGCTGAGGCAGCAGAAGGCCACAGCGTGTGCCACTCATGTACAGAAAGAAGAAGAAGCTGAGGCTACAATATACACAACTGACTCACCTAAACTGGAAATAATTAAGTGACTGTTTGCATTATTTTGAAATTCTTAAATGAATATTTACTCAGCCTGGACAAACAGTTTAAAACCACAAAACGTCCTATTGTCACAAAAGACTGGATCAGACCCTTGCTGAGGTGAGTTGACGGGGCTAAACCACCGAGCAGAATTTCATGAAAGCTGGTGGAGAGGTGGAGCACAAGCCCAAGCACCTCAATATTTAAAACTGTAAAATACTGGGTTGGATTTTGGTTGAAGATTTACTGTGCAGTGATGGATTGAACATCTTTCTGGTTTAATCTGACTCACAGCTGTCAGAAGAGATGAACATCTTCACTACACATTACAACAAAAGCGTGCTAGCTGAGGAATCTATGCAGGTATTCTTGCCCAGCAGCACTACAGCACTGGTGGGTTTGAGTCAGTCTTCCCTTTGCTTTTTAGCCCTGCTCACCACTCAGCTTTCATCTGTTACTAATTTAGATGACATAGAGCAGAGCCTAAATGCAATTTAATAGCAATTCATCATTCTTCTCATCAATCGTCAAAACATGTCTGAACAGAGTAAAAAAAACTCTTCTCTCAGATCTCAGCTGTCTCACACGGAGAAGCAGGAAAAGGCAGGTACACTCATGTTTGTGTTTTGGTGCCTCTGAATGACGGGAAAATTGCTGGAGGGTCGAATTTCAAAACGTGCCATCACAGCCCTCAACATTTGATCTCTCAGTGTGCCTCAGTGTGCATGTACGTGCCCAAGCCTGAAGACGGGAAAGGCATTAAGAGGACTTTTGATCGCCGCTGATCTTTTTCACAGCGCAGATTTGTTTGTTCGGGAATTCCTTTTGATTTCTTTTTTCAAACACACGTTAAATCCTGTCGTCACAGTTTCACTCAGACGGTCTGTTTAAAAATGATGCAACACTAATAAAATAAAAACTGACAATAGAAAAATGTCCACCCAAAGCCTGTGAGGCTGTAAAAAGGATGAGCGTGGGAGCCAAACTCAGACTATCTGTATGAGTGAAGCGGTTGCAAAGATTGATGGATTCTCAACGCAACACCACTGATGTGAGCTGCACTTTATTTTTTCCATGAGCAAAGACAGATTTGCGGTATGTGTGTGAAACAGAATTTGTCCCAGATTTTCTCTCTTCTTCTTCCTCCCTCTTTGCTCTCCTCTCTTCTCTGTGGGCTGAATAGAAAGAGCTTTGATGTGGCACTCTGTCAGTGTTGTGACCGCAGGCCCAAGAGGAACCAGATGCTCTTTGGACTGGCTTGTGGTGGAGAGGCATATATATAAATAAAAAAAAGAAAGAGAGAAGAGAAGATGGGTGCAGGGCAAGAGGGGTGGGAGCTGCCTTCATGCCAGCTAAGTTTACTATAAAATTACCTTCACCACAGCAGACAGCTTGGTCATCATCTGAAAACATCAGAAATTATTAATGAATACACAGAGATGACCAGAGAATATTCAACTGCTGACACAACAAATGTCAACAAATTTCCAACTTTGTTTTGTTAAGGAAATAAATCACATCATCGGCATACGTGTGTATGTCACATTGTAGTTTCAGGGTTGAAAGATCTTCTGTCTAAAACAAAATTGCAAAGTCAAGACTAAAAATATTACCTATAACAAGAAAACAAATATCAATAAATAGCAACAATTAAGCACATTTGTTGAATTTGTTAGCTCAGGCGGTTGAGCGGATGTTCTGCAAATCACAAGGTTGGTAGTTGGAACTAGATCCAGTACAAACTAGGTTTTTGATGCCACAAACATTCAGGTTTCAGTTTGTAGTCAGGTTGTTGTCCAAGTTATACTGACCAATCATATCTGAGCAAGCTTTGATTTGGATTTGGAGAGCAAAAGGGGAACATTACTTTGCCAAAGTGCAGTCTTGAAATTATCAGATATTTAGGGTTCAGGCCTAGAGAGCTGTTGGCTCCCTAGGCTTGTGGGAACCTAGGGGAAAAATATCTATTAATCAGTCAGCTGACAAGTGGCAATAGCTGGGTGAAAATGAAGAAAGCAGGTGCTGCACCAAAAAGTTCATTGTGATTGCTTTAGCCACTAGAAGGTTGCGAGGACTGGCTGCAATTTGTATGCAAGATGTTGAAATACTCCCTAATTATGCACCAAATAAAACCTGATGACATGAGTTGTGCAAGTTTACATATCAGACAACTGCAACAGCAACCTGCAAACTGTAAAGCAATCTCAAAGGGACTTTTCAGTTCAGAAGATTATTTTTTTTAGCAGTTTAACTTAGCTGTGTGGCTGAAAGACTTGTTGCTTTGGTGTTAGCAGCTTTGATCATAATGAATGGGCAAACTGAACAGTGCAACATAATATCCACTTCCAATCAGATCTGCGTGAAAGACTTTAGACTTTTTTTTTTTTAAATCTTCTGACATGGTCTCTAAAAGAAGCTGTTATCAGAACAAAACTTTAATGTCAGCAGTGAACATCGTGACTTTCCAGCCCCCACAAAAACATTGACAATAGATAGCAGATGAGCAAGTAGATGTCTCTCACCACAAAAACATGACTGCATTTCATGTGACTCATGGACAAAAAAAGATGTTTTATTGAGGAACAATTTTTAATGTCCTGGGCAGAGTTTTAATGAGAATCGTAAAATCCACATCCAGAAAAAGGCCATTGGAGAATCACAAGAATGGAATTCACGGTTATTTAAACGCTTTAAGCAAGGGCAAAACTTAATTTGTCTACATGTGTTCCTTTGCCCCTTAACTTTCCCTGTATTTGACGAAGTCAGTGGTTTCCTACATTTCCCAGGACTTATGACTGCACACCAGGAGGCAAGCCTGAACTTGTTCCTTGTTCAGCTGTAGCCTTTTCTGTGTATGCGAAGGGAATGATGGCAGCAGTAAAAACAAAGAAGCAGCCTGATCTATTAAATGAAATACTTTAACATACTTTAAAAGTAAAATACTAGAATTAAACAGCATAAGGAAACATGGCTAAAGCTTTGAATTCTGAGGTCAGTGAATGTACAAGTAATTAAACATGAACCAACCACTGCTCTTTATGCTCTGTTACAGATATTTTTTCTGCTGTTGGCTCTATACTTGTAACATGGTTACCTCAGGCACACAGATCTAGGTGCAAGCACTTGCATCTCCACCCACCTGCTGCGCAACCTCCAGTTGGGAGGGGTAACTAATCAATGAGCAGAAAGTTGGTTTAAAAAGAGGGCGGCCTTTGAGTGTGAGGAGATAAAATGGTTTGTTTCACACAGAGGATGAACAGAGGGGGTGCACCCAACTCCAGTATGAGATAAATAAGGATTATTTTGACTTGAGAATCATGTAAAGATTGAGTGCATACATATAGAGTTGGGAATAAATAGTCTGTGTAACTCAAAGATGGCACTTCACTAATAGCAGCCATAAGGCTTATGAATGCCATTAGATGAGTTAAAAAGTAACTTATTTAACATATTTCTCAAGTTATTTAAAAATAACTCAAAGTTAAGTGAAAACACTGGAATAAAATGCCCATCATGACCAATGTGTCTCCTCTCTTCTTATTCCATGACAACATCCAAAAAGATAGATGCTGAATTTCACACAAATAAATCAGAGAGTGGAAATATTTGAGTCGAGTTACTGAAAAAATAAATACAAATAAATGACATTAGAAAACAAAACAGACAAAATGATTTCTCTGAAATCCACTGTGCACCACCGGCTGGTGTTTCCCCTTGTTTCATTTAAGGACTCTTGAGCCGGATATTTGCTGACACAGCGGGTTCTCTTCCTGTCTTTGAAGGACACTCTGTCTGACCACAAGGCCACCAACAACCACATCAGCATCAGCTGCATGACGAGCCGAATCAAATCCATCTCCTCCACGACTCTCCGTAACGGCCCGCACTGTACCATTACAGAAACCTCATAATAGTTTTGATTTATGACCCCCATGTGACACCGTAGAGTTTGGCAGGAAACCTATGCAGCTCCGTCTTCAGCCACGACCACAGAAACATAAAGGCTTACATTAAGAATTTTCCTCAAGCTGCTGGCTGTTTCTGTTCTCTCGGAAAGGAAGGAAAGATTACGGCAGAAAGAAAGTCAGTCTTTCCGTTGTTGTCCTCTCCCTACATCGCTTCATCGTTGTTCTCTTTGTGAGGCTTACATGACATGAAGTGTTTATCTTACATGTCACATAACTGTTTATGCAGCAAACCAAAGCATGGCAATACAAGGAGTCTGTAATGGATGCTAGATGCTAAGTACAATGGAATGATCCGGCTGTTTTGATTGGAAGACAACCGAACCCGGAGGAGAATAACCAGAAAAAAAACTAAACTGATTTTGTTTATTAAGATGACGACAAATCACAGAGAGCCATTTTTTGAGCGATAGTGTTTTGAGCCTCTCTGCCTGGTGAATGTCAAGGCATTTTAAATGATCTACAGGATCAGAATCACTTTAATCATCAGCATTCGCAGAGATTGGGAAACTGAGTGAGGATGACAGGTCAACTAAAGATCTAAATCACTCTGCATCTTAACCATCAGGCCACCAGGATGCGTCAGATTTAATATGCGTAAGATTATATTGCTAAATTAAATAACAACATTACAACTTTTCAGGTTTCTCCTAAATGAGAATGGTTACAGTGAGTGACAATGGGGTGATCAAAAACAAACACACACCATTTAAATTTAACTAATAATTACAGCGATCTCCCTTTCACAGTAGTCTAGTTGTGCACTTCACTGCTCGGCTATTCCTGCTCTGAACACATGTAGTTCATGTAAAGTCCTGCAGAGCACAGTGGGAAACATTACAGTTCACTTGGTTTGTGCTTACTGCGCTCTCTCATATCTCATATTTAAATAGTCAGTCCAAAGACCTTCATAAATGTTTGATCGCTGCCCTCTCATTGTCCCAGGGCAGTAATGGAGGAGCTACCCTGCAGCATGACTCATCTGTATGCTTGTAAATGTATATTTTTATTGGTTTGAGGTTCTCATGGTGAGCTGAACCTGCTTTATGAGCAGGATCAGTAATGATGTTTTGTTTTCAGATTCTTTCAGCTTATCTTGGATTTTAACAAAGGAAGACCACAAATTATTTAGTGATTTCGTTTTGATGGGTTCCTTTGCTTTGGGTTTCATCTGTGTTATGTCACTGGCACAAATATTGCCTCTGATTTCTGACATATTATATGGTCCATATACAAAAAAGCTATATATTGAGAAATTTCTGTCTTGTTGTACCTTTGGACAAAGACATACAGTACAATTCAGCACACGCTCTATTATTCAACTTGTACAATGAAACTGATATAAAAGCCACAGGAAAACCAGGAAATCAAATCAAATTTATTTATATAGCACATTTAAAGACCGAAGTACACCAAAGTGCTTTCTAGTAAAACCATGATACAGATAAAAATCACAATATAAAATATAAAATAATTACATAATCTAAATGCAGACCCAGATGTAAATGACCCTATATTAGCCTCAAATGCCAGGTTAAACAAGTACGCTAGACGTGATTTAAAAGATTGAATAGAATCTGATGCGCGGATGTCAAGAGGAAGATTATTCCATAAAGGCAATGGCAAAGGCACGGTCTCCTCTGGTCTTCAGCCGAGACCAAGTTTGCACTAAGAGCAGTTGGCCCGATGATCTTATTGCTCTCTTAGGGCTATACAGACAGAGGAGATCAGCTAAGTAATCAGGTGCCATATTATTTAGAATTTTATAAGTAAACAATAAAATGTTAAAATCAATTCGATATTTAATAGGAAGCCAATGTAAGTTGTCTAGAACAGGGGTGATGGAATCATACCTTCTAGTGCCAGTTAAGAGACGTGCTGCGGCATTTTGGACCAACTGCAATCGCTGAAGGAGGGAAGATTGGAGACCCAAGTGAAGAGAATTACAATAATCTAGTCTTGAAGTGATGAATGCATGAATGAGTTTCTCTAGATCTTTGGTGGTATATAAGGTTTAGCCTTAGAAATTTGGTTGTAGTTGGTGGAAGCTGGTTTTTTACCACAGGAGACACCTGTTTATCTAGTTTGAAGGAACTATCCATGAAAACGCCAAGATTCCTAACAGCATCAGTGAGGTGATTAGCAACAGACCCGAGTGTACCAGTTAGTTGTCCCAGAGGCATATTTCTATCAAAAACAATAATTTCTGTCTTCTTTTCATTTCAGGAAAGACACACATCACTTTCAAAGTAAAAGTTGCACCTTTTGAATATAGTAATAACATTTCTACTATATGAAAAAAAGGAAAAAATTTACTAAAGAATGAAATAATTATTTTTAATGACTTGATGATGTCAGTCTTCCCTTTAATATCATCATTTGCATTTCTTTGAACAACATAATGTACAACCCCCCCCCCCCCCCCCCCCCCCCCACACACACACACACACACAAAATACAATACAACATGTTAATGATACTGACTCACATGAATCTTTGAAAAATTGAAAAATACAAATAAAACACTGAAATTTATTGCATTTTTTTTTCTTTTTTTGAGAAATTCCAGCTGTTTTGTGGACAGTGGCTCTTTCAGACGTTTCACAGAGCTGCACAAGGAGGGGCCCATGCAGGGGAGATTGGCCAAATTTAAATCAGGAAACATTTTACAGGTGTACTTCTGTAATTCTTTGATTGCACCAATGACATCACAGGATTTTTGTTCCCTTCCTTTGTTCCCTGGGTTTTAAGGCTCATACTGTTATTAATTAAGGAAAGTGGCCACTTTTTGATGTATCTCAAAATATAGACATAAAAATTTAATATAAATCAAGTTAACATTATGTTTTAGAGGAAAAATTCAAAAGATGTCTATTCTATTATATTCATATCAGCAGGTAACCAGCTTGTTCAAATACAGAGGGCTTCTTTGACTCCGCCCACTGATAAGTCCTTTGTCCAATAAGATGTTTCCTGCCTCAAACAAATTGTTGTGTTACTGAAACCTATAAAGAACTTGTTTAGAGTTTTAAAATGGAGCTTTTTCCACCAGGCGACGAGTCAGATGAAAGTCGTTGACAGAAGAACTTCAGAACTATGTCAGTGGTTTATTTCATGTGGAAAAACCGTGGCAGTTTAAGGATCCTCTTTGGTTTCCCTCTTAAAGATCAAAGGATTGGGGATAATCTATTTGTCTGGGGCCCGCTGTCTCCACGACAACAAGATCACAGACAGGAAGCCTGTCCTTCCTTCACGGCCCCTTGTCATCAACAATACAGCCCCTCAACAGCGTCTGACTCTCCCATAAGTCACAGTGTATATGCGAGCGTGATTGTTTGCATTTTTGTGTAATGCAACACCAGAAAGCACAAAACGCTTTTTCATTTTTCTTCTGTTTTATGTTTTTGTGCAGTTGTACCGGGGAGTTGCTTGGAAAAAGGTTTTCATTTTGGAGTTAAGCAAAACCCGTTATATCTTTTTTTATCCAAGGGTGTTTGTGTGTCTGTTTCAATGTGTGATGCCAGTGAGAGAAAGCACTGTGCCTCAGTGAACTACAAAGCATCTTTTAACACTTCATGCTGAGGTCATTACAGAGCTGCCCATGTTTGTCCAACACAAGACTAAAAAGCGAGACCGAGCCTTTGTCTTTGTCTCAGAGAAGGCGCAAAACATTACCACAATGTATTGGCATAAATTTATCAAAGTAAAAATGAAGTAATGGGATTCTTGCATGGAACTCTAAACACACTATTTTCATATTTCAAACTGCACCACTCCAAACAGTTCACAATGAGGTGGTAACCTACGGAGATGAAAACTGAAGCCAACGCAGAAGTGCTAAAAACTGCAGTTGTTCAACGACCACTTGAGTCTGGCTTCACAAGTGAGTCAGTCTCTACAGTCTTCTGTTTTAAAATGCCCAACTCTGTGTAATGTGTCATATGAATAATGATGTGGATTTGTATTAATTCTGCTAACAGACCACCTAGGAGATCTGTGAAGCAATTTTAGTGGATGAAATCTTAGTATTTTATTAGTGTTATTAAGCTGTAATTAGTGTAGCTAAAATGAGCTGATAGCGTTACATCATCTTGACATGCCCTTCTTATACAAAAAAACCAACAAACCAAACAAAACTAAGCTGATGACCCACAAGCCTGAGGCTGGAGCCATCTTTTGTATACAGTCTATGCTTAGAAGTAATTAGAACAAAACATTGCCTCATCGCACAAAGGTGGAATCTTTTTTGTTTCATTTTTTAAGCGCCCATGAAATCATAGAGACTGGTGAAACGTGAACCTAGATATAAACTTTTAGGAAACTTATCTGAAATAACATAAGTGCAACAAATGGAAAATGTTATGTATTCTTTATAAACACATATATTGTAGTTTTACATTTTTAAGTATCTGTTAAAGAACCTTGGCCAACAAAATTAATTTCTTGTTTCTGCTAAAACATTTCTGGCAAGAAAATATTTGGTTATCTGGCGAGATTCATGACATCTAGTGGAGCATTACACTCTGGATCGAAACATTGGAAACAACATGTCATCTATAACTATTAAGAAAAGCATAAACACGTCATAACTGCAGTAACTTGAACTACATCTTAAATTAGGCGCTGTTACACTGTGCAACACGAATTTCATAAGCATCCTTAAAGGTTTGCACTTGGTTGCACTGGCTGTATGCTTAAAAAGTGATGGATGGATGTGAGGTCAGAGTTCAAACACTGCCGTACATTCAAACCACCACATATGTAACCACATCCCTCTGCTCTGATGAAGCTCCTTGTTTGAAGCATGATGACAGCTTGCCTTGTCATGTGTCGCTCTGTGGCAGGCAGAGGTGTGGACCCAGTATGCAGGACTGAACTCAGAGGAGGTTTACCGTTGGATTAAAACTAGGTAGGTACTTGAGCACTCTAATTAGGAAACACTGAGCAGACAAGACACAGCATCAAGGGAGATCACCACAAGGAACAGAAGGAAACTCAGGGCTTAAATACACACAAAGTAATCATGGAGATAGAGTACACCAGGGAACACAGGTGAACTAAATCAGACTAATGAGACAGAGGAAGCAAAGCACATAAGACAGGAAACAAACATAGACAGAAATCCAGACTCCAGACATACAAACCTGATGCAGAAAAAAAGGTAAACAAACAGAGATGAAACTGAGTTGATGACACTCATTTAACACAGTATAAAGACACGGCATGGGGAAACCAGACAGACACCAGCACACGACTGGGGAATAGACAGTGATCACAGGAAATAACAAAACAGATGAGACAAGGAAAGACGCATGAGGACAGGCTGATAAAGTGAAACAGGAAATAACTGAACAGAAATGCAAACTTGACGCTGAGACAAATACAGAGACGGAAAACAGAAAGACAGGGAGACAAACACGGAGACGAGACTGACTAAATATAAGGGAGAACACACACAGACAAGACTAAGACAGACTGGGCATGAAAAGGAACCGAATAAACGAAACTAAAGGAACTGAGAACTAGAAATGTAGATAATAAAACGTAAGTATTAGCAAAACCAAGAAGTAGAACCATGCATCTGTAACAAAAACTCAAAACACTGAATCCAAACCCAGGGATCCTACTATATATTATTTATTAATCAGTGTAATAACCGCTTTTTACACTACATTTTTTAAACAATAAGGACTGTGCAAAAAGTCAAAACAGGCAAAGCTAATAAGAGGCTTCGGTAGCAGCTCGATTTGGTATCTTTCCTGTGGAAATTATGTGTAGGTTTATTTTATGTGTTTTGTTCCAGCACTCCAACTTCAAGGATTTTTTTCTTTTGCACCAAGTCAGCAAGGAAACAATTTCAAGGGAAATGCAAACAAGGAATTTCATACTTAAAAAGGCTTGGAAAACACCCACTGACCACAGTTAATCTCGGTTACTGGAACTAGATTTTGGCTTGTTCACCAATATTTGCAAACTGGATTTTAAATCAAACTGTACTGAAAATCTTACTACTCATCTGTTCCCAAGTTTCCAGAAATCTAACTTAATTGTCTTTGGGGTGCTCTTTCTTTTGCCCCTTACAGCTCACAGTGCATGGCGAGCAATGTGCAGATGATCACCTCTCTCTCCTCCGAGGCAGTGCCTGATGGGAACAGTGTGTGTATGTGTGTGTCACAGACTTTTGTCATCTTCAGATTGTTTCAAGATGAATGTGAACAATATGATTCGGATGCCTGCAGGCCTTTACAGTGTCAGGGAATGTGGCGTCTGCATCTGATTAAAAATCTGTCATAATCTTGTGATTGAAAGATGGAATGAGGCCGTGGAAGCTGAGGGGATCAGCTGGAGAACATTAGGACTTAAAGCCTCGCAGATCTTGCTCTTCTGGGTTTAAGAAATAGATTCTGTGATGTCCGATTAACCAGATTTTCCCTCTCCTCTCCATCTTGTTTGCATAACTTCAAGGGCTAAGAAAATTGAAAAGATAATCCTCGTTCTTTTATGTGTTACTGTGTGCCTATGAGGCTCTTTGTGCATTATTGGACACTGGACATGAAGGAGAAGCAGTCTGTATGAGGAGATGAATATAAGCCACACTTATGAGCTGGATCAAACTGCACTCACATAAATAGTTTTTTAATGGCTTGTTTGAGGCACAAGGTGGTTTTGATTTTCCTGTCAGTACATTAACGTTCAGCAGTATCACTCCAGTCATATTATATGAAAGGTAGCCGTGGCTTTAGAAATGGTAATGATCCTTTGTGGGTCATATTGATAAGAACGACACTGTGCTTGGTTTCAACGTAATTTTATTCTTTGAAACCAAGCACACCATTGTTTTTCTTGTGACATTACCAATAATGTGTCACATGGCCCTCTTCCTATTGAAAAAACAAAAGTTGTATCCAAGATGGCCGACTTCTAAATGGCCACCGTGGTCACCACCCATCTTGAGGAGTTTGCCCCCTCACATATACTAATGTGCCACAAACATGACTTTAATATCACCAACCATTCCCATGTTATTATGGTGTATCCATATAAATGGTCCACCCTGTACTTCATATTTACTTGGTCATACCGGAGCCAAAGCACATCCTCCTCATGGTTTTAGCCAAAGGCAATCAAACACTGGCAAAAGTAGCTGCTGAGAGGGTGGATTGCTCAGTGGTGCAAAATGTCTCACCCTGACATCACACCCTCAATTGATGGTCTAATAACCCCAATTTCTGCCTTATTATGCCCAAGAGATGTTGCTGCATGCTATCCAAATTTGACACTGCTTACCCTGCATGACCTGTGGCTAATGCGACATCATTGGCATAAAATGGAAGGAGAAGAAGGTAAAGAGCATCAACAACAAGACTGTAGACAGAAATATCGAGGTAAACTTGCAATCCAAGACTACAATATCTGTGAACAGACACAATTCAATCTAACTGAAGAGCTATAGTGAATGAGCTCCAAAAAATGTAGCAGTGCATTTTTAGTGAGAGATCAGATTGAACCTTTGCTATGTTTCAATACTGAGACGTCTTGTGGTTCACTTCAAGAACCACTCACAGAGTCCAGGTGGGGTTCATTCACCCTCACCACATAAAGTGAAACATTGAGCAAAGATTAAAAGTCAGTTTACAAGATAATGATTGAGAAAAGCGATCGTGAGCACTGGACCTTATTGATGATCAGGCCAAAGTGTTGCATGACTCTTTCTGCCATTAGAAACTTGCAGAGGATTCGTCACTGAGCCTGAAGCCACTCTCGCTCCTTCACTACTCTCCAGCCCACACTGTTTCAAACACTTCATTACTGATGAGTTGCGAGGCAATGGATTTTCAAACACATCACTGACAACATCTCTTGGCAGGCTCGTTTTGTCTGGTCTCGCCAGCAGGTTGGAAACAGACTGCAGGAGCGACCGAGGAAAATGCTGGACAATATCTAAACTATCGCAAACACTTGTCTCATTATTTGTCAGGGCGCCCACGAGGATTTTCAAAGAAAGCCACGGCGCAGCTGCAGAACTCAGTGAAATATAGCATGCATTTCTAAAAACGTGAAGTCGTTTCATCTAGACTCCTTTTCTTTTTGGCCTCCCTCTTAAATAAAGGTAATTTATTGCCACTTTCAGCTCTCTTAACCCAAACAACCAGTTACCAAGGCAAAGCAATTTTTTTTTGCTTATAGAGGACTTACTGTGTGCAGCAGCAGATAATTACTTTACTTTTATGCGCTTCAGATGGAGACAGTCATGTTTTCTATTGACACTATTATTTTCATGTGGCATTTTTTTTTACCCTTTAATTCAATGGAGCTTATTCAGTATAGTGTGCAGATAAAGAAAGAACTGTTTATTGCTTAATTTTATTTCTTTTTTTTTTTGGTGCAGTTTGTTGCTCAGAGCAGGAGAAGGAATGCATTTATCCAGTGCTGTGACACATATGTTTGCACGCTAAGCCAAGTAACTCATCATTTACTTACATTTGGTTTCCATTTTTCAGATGCATATTGTTTTTGTCAACAGTGAGGCTTTCTCGCTGCTAAGCTGCTTTTGTTGTACGCAAAGCAAACTCAGACTCCTTGTATGTTCATCAGACATTCTCCTCAACGTTTATTTGAATATTCTTAATATCCTTATATTATCATTAACTTAAATTAGTCAGGTAGAGTACAAACTGTATAAACATGCCAGAATATCCAAAAGGCTTTACATTTATCAAAATGAATGCTTAAAAAAACTTAAATCTGTAATATGAGGATATAAAATAAAGTATATATTCCAGTACACTTTGTTCTCAGACTGCTGGTTTACTTCCTAGAATATTAAAAAGGAGAATGGGAGGCAGATCCTTCAGCTTTCAGACCCTCTTCTGTGGAACTGGCCCCTAGTTTAAATATGGTAGCCAGACCCCCCACTACTTTTAAGATTAGGCTTAAAACTTTCCTTTTTGATAAAGCATATAGTTGGGTGTTTCCTCTTCACACACCTCTCGGCCTTAAAAGATTAGTTGTTTTTCATCTCTGGCTCTTCCACAGTGTGTCTTTTGTCATGGCTTCCTCCCCCAATCTCCTTGAGCCCAGTTCTGCTGGAGGTATTTTCCTGTTAAATGAGAGTTTTTTTCTTCCTACTGTCACCAAGTGATTGCTCATCTGATTGTTGTTATTTTCTCTATGCTATTGTTGATTTCGCATTATATAAATAACACTGAACTGACCTGAATTAATCTATTCAACAACAAGAATAATTCAAAAAAGTTGCCCCTGTTAATCACAATACAAAACTTTGAACCTTCAATCTTCAGACGGAGTTTATAGAAACAGATTTTTGAAGAGTTGAAATGAAAATATAGTTTCATGTTACAAACTCAGAAGTGCCAGTTTTCAATGAGCAACAAACTTTGCATTCAGCCTCACCACAAATAATTTCCTCTGAAGATTATATGTGAACTGCATGCAACAAGCAGAGTAAGATATTCACCTACGTGTTCTCGTGATCTTTAGAAATAAGTAATTTGACTGTTGGGGTGTTTAGGGAGAAGGTGGAGATACAAGTGACAGGGCTGAACTTAGAATCAGCTGAAAGATGTTAGAAGACTTTTTTAGTAGCTGGGACATGTAGGGATACTACAGTCAGGTAACTGCACATTACAGTCAAAGAGCCTTACTTTGGTAATGAAACTCTTTATAGTTCAAAGACTTTGATGAATTAGATTTCTGGAGCCCTGCTGGAGGAAATTACATAAATGAAGTTCATTGCATGTCTTTTTAGAGTCCACTGAACAAATTTGTTGTCTTCAGCTGCAACTGACATGAACTCAAGTGAGGCAATTTGATTTTCATGTATTTTAAGTGTCTAAGTCTGATAAAGTCAACCAAAGGTCTTTGTGTCTTGGCTGCATCGTCGTAGGGCTGTGGAAACATGCCATGAGAAGAAGGGTCAACATACCGAACAGCGGTCAGAACCAGCATTAAACCTGTCATCATATCGTATTTCAGGGACGTGTATTGATGTCTTTGGTACTGTTAAAGAGTGGGCAAGTAAAAGATTTATTTAGTGTAAAGTGTTTGGAATACTACAGTGACTTTTTAATGGTTTATTTTGTGTAAAAAAAAAAAACTCATACTAATAAATTCAATGTTCAATGTACTGTAGAATTTCTAAATACACGCGTGGAAAAAAAACTCCATTCCACCCACAAAAATATTTTTGGAACAAAAAAAGTTTGCGTGATAGTGATCAAATATAAGCTCTAAAAGTCCTAAAAGTGTCACGGGCTGCCGGGGCAGACTGTGTGGAGAGAGTAGAGGACCCAAGTGCAGACAAAACTGGAATTAATAAAAAGCGAGCCTTTATTTAGGGCTGAAAACTCACGAAAACACAAAAGGGCAAAACTGAGGGCAAACCTGAACATAAACTGGAAAACTATGAGTAGGACTCTCACTGTGACTAGACAAGATAACAACTCTGACTTACTATGACCAGACTGGGAAACTGTGACAAAGGGTAGGGAAGATAACACAGGAAGACTGAGGAATTAAATACACACAAGAGTTGATTAGGGGAAGTGGAGACACATGAGGACACAGCTGACTAGAATAAAAATAATGGATTGCATTTATACAGCGCTTTTTTTCAAGGCCCTCAAAGCACTTTACAATTCCAGTATTCATTCACTCTCACACTGGTGGAGGCAAGCTACAGTTTTAGCTACAGCTGCCCTGGGTTAGACTGACAGAAGCAAGGCTGCTATATCACACCATCAGCCCCTCTGGCCAACACCAGTAGGTGAAGTGTCCTGCCCAAGGACACAACGACCAAGACAGACAGAGTAGGGGATCGAACCGGCAACCTCAACAAGATGAGCTTCCCAACCCCGTGAACCATGCCTAACCTTTCAGTAAGCACCAAACACTGACCCAAAGACTGTTAAAAATCATTACTACTCTGTGTTTGGACAAGGCAGCGTTTTGGCAAATGAAAAATAATGACACAGGGGAGAGTAAAATCAACCACATGAACACAGAACACAAGAGCCTTTTCACAATAAAACAGGAAATATGAAGACTTAGACACAGCAACACAAGGCTAGACAAGGAACCAAACACAGAAACCAGGGAGACAGATGATAAATAATCACTATCCTAAACCTCCACTAAACCCTAAATAAGAATAACACACAAACTTATGACCAAACTAACATGAAAACTTCAGAAAATTACAAAATAGAACTCAAAATCCTGGGTCAGAGACCCAGCCTGTGACAAACAGTCACGTCCGTATCTAAAAAAGATAAAATAATAAAACCAGTAAAGGAATACTGTCTCAGCCAGTATATATATATATAATAATATAACACTATAAAATAAACAGTTTTTGTTATGTAATTGTAGAGTAAAGACAAGTCCTGGCATTCTTTTAAAATGTGAAAGTTAGGCAGTATTGACTGTTTCATACCCTAATGCGTTTTTGTGCAGCTTAAAGGGCCGGTGGGCTTGTTTGCAGGTGGTGAGGTCTCGAGGGCCAAATCAGATACCGAGTGACAGAGCAATCTGTATGAGCTCAAAGACAAACTATCGGCATTCCTCATTCGGGGGCGGACCACCCAAAAAGACCCCCATGCTGCCCCCTGCTCCCGCCTTCTGAGCTCACTCAGCCCTCCCCTCTGTCTTGTGTTACAAGGCATCGCTGATCTCCAAAGGAAAATGTCACAAAAAAGGAACTTGAACTTCAAAAGAGGACTAATCTGAAGTAGCCTGAGTTAATCGTGTGCATCTGGTCCACAGCTCCGAGGCTTCTGACCCACAGAAGTCTCATGCTGCTGGCTGCCTAACCATGCAGTAAGCACCAAACACTGACCCAAAGACTGTTAATTGTAATAGTACCAAAATAGTACCAAATAGTACTTCACTCATTATATTAGCAACTCTAAACGTAGGTAATTACTCATTCTTGGAAAACAGAAAATTATTTGAATCATAGACCACTGTCATATTTAAACTTGTTCAATATTCTCTTTTTTTAAATATGGCACACCCATCACCTAATAATTAAATTAAATAAAAACAAATTGCAATTGCTGGAGCCAACTCCTTAGACTGCCCTTTGTTACAATCAACTGATAAATTGGTTCTGCTCCTAATAATAAGTATGTTTCAGAGATATTTAAACAGTTATTTTGTAAAAACAACCAACCAAACAAAGGAAATTACCCAAAGAGACCAGATTCATGCTGCTGGATATTTTAACATGTTGGTCTCCGGAGCTTTTTTAGCTTTTTTGGCTGAAAACGTGTGCGCTGATGTTGGGAGTGTCACCAACGAGAGAAGAGAGAGAAGCAGAAACTGAAAAGAGAACTACACAGTCAGGTGACAATTATCTGTGGTTTGCCTCTTTCACGTTACCCACAGTCATCTGATCTACAGAGAAGTTACACATACAGCAAAAGCCCATTTGCACGCACATCTCCATTGCCCGACAAGCAGATTTGTGTTTGATGTCTCTGCTAAAAGACACTCTGCACACTCTACTTAAAACAAGCCCACACTATGCAGTGCAATTTGTACTACGCTTAAACAACGCTGAGACAAACTGAAAAGTTTACATGGAGACAGGCTGCAAAAAAAGACTTTGGTTGCCAGATATTCCAGCTGTGGCTTAGTGTCCAAGAATGATCTATGCTGAGACTCCTTTTTCCTTTGGCAGGTGCTAAACAAATGAGTCCAGATGTCTTATTTACCCATTTTTAGGGAAGTAGACTAATATACCAACACTGCTGCACTGCCACTACAAAAACCAGCAAAAGCTACAATAACAGTGTATTGATGTGAATGTGTTAGAGAGTTCAATTCAATTCAATTCGGACCTAATCACAAATCACGCCTCAAGGCGGTTTGTGTTGTAAGGTATTACACGACAATAATACATCAATAACCAGAAGACCCTTATGAGCAAGCAATTGGGAAACACCTGGAAAGGAAAACTTCCTTTTAACAGGAAGAAACCTCCAGCACAACCAGGCTCGGATAAGTGCAGCCATCTGCCATGACTGGTTGGGGTGAGGGGAGGGAGACAGGGCAATAGATACGCTGTGGAAGAGAGCCGGAGATGGATAATAATTAATAATTAATGCAGAGTTGTTTCTATACACTTACCTAACTATAAGCTTTATCACAAAGGAAAATTTTAAACCTACTCTTAAAAGTAGAGGGGTTGTCTATCTCCCAAATCCCAACTGGGACCTGGTTCCACAGAAGAGGAGCCTGAAAGCTGAAGGCTTTGCCTCCCATTCTACACTAGGAACCACAAGAAAACCCACAGTCTGAGAGTGTAGTGCTCTACTGGGGTGACATGCAACTAAGAATAGAAGTTTATTGATCATTTTTAAAATTGTAGTTTCAAACACACAGACGAAGACCGTTCAGTTCAAATACTCATTTGAACTGAACGGTCTTCGTCTGTGGATGGAGTCTGGTGAGTTGGCATCTGGGTGGATCTACTTAAGGACTTTGGATTTGGAGATAAATGCTGCAAAACATGGTTTGAAGTTGCTGCAAAAACTAGCAAGTGCAGATGGGGACAGTGGGAGGACCTTGAGTTGGTTTTGAAATAGCGCAATTGTTGTATAATATGGAAACAAAGATGGAAAAACAAATCACAATAATTGCTTAGTGGTGATCTTCAAAGCAGTTTGATGTGTTACACATCTGTGTGAGTAACCACTTTCTGATGTTGCATATCATGCAGTAGGAAAACGACAGAATAGCTGGCCTTAACGACCACTTAGGTTAAGTTTAGCTAATGTTAAAAACTGAAGCTGTCTCTGTTTTTCTGCATAATTTGAAAGCAAAACAGACAAATGATGCGTTTTCCTTGCATGTCATGTTCAGTCTTTTAGCTCAGAAACCTAAATAATGCTATACACTAATATTATCATAGTGAATCTGTAAGATATTTAGTGTTTCCAAATATATTTCTTATTCTGACCACTACATAATTAACACAAAAGGTGATTTTTGTGAGCCTACATTAGTTTAAATCAATTATGCCCTTTGAAGCTAACCTCTTGAACCCTCGAATTGCTGCAGATTCGTGGTATGTGGCCAAGCATTGTTCAAACCCATACAAGTTAAACTTAAATTCTAGTGGAGACGCCCATGTTCTCAAAGATACCACATATGTCAGACTGAATTAGAGGAGCTGCACATAAAATCAAGCGTGAGAAATCTGGTGCAGCCATAAAAACACTCAGATAAAGTGTTGGAACAAGCAGACATCACTGATTTATTTAGCTTTAGGGGCAAAATTGAGGCTCAAGAGGTTAAAATAAAGCCTAACTATTATGCATTTGGAGTAACATGCCCCTTATTAGTTTCACCTGTTCAACGTTTTTTAAACCACTGAAGTTTAAACGACTCAGAACAGCTATGCGAGTTATTTTAATGTCATTTACGCTGTACTGGATCAAATTATCTGCCATCATACGATATGACACACAGGAGCCAGATGTCACTGACATCAGTAATGGCAACGTTATATTTCTGTCTCTCCGGGAATAATGGCAGACACCTCCCCTCCCCCTCCCCCCCCCCCCCCCCAACCAAACTGTCTGCATTCCTCACTGTGGGACAGAAGCATAAAAAGAACCCCCAGCAACTATCATATTTCATTCACCTTTGCCAAGCAGATAGCAACTCCTGCAACATGTGGCTGCCCCTGAAGGCTACCCGAAACCACATGTGTGAATCCCCTGCCCCCTCAGATGCACACACACACACGGGCAACCTGGTGTCACTGGAGCGGAGCAATTGAGGGGAAGCCAAAATCAAAGGTACAAATCTTGAAAATTAAAGGACTTGCAGATGGGCCATCTTTCCCCCCCCCCCCCCCCTCTCTCTGTGTCTCTCTCTCTCTCGCCGAGGCAGGAATGCTTCTCATTAAACAGCCGCCTCAACCAGGAACCACAGATGCAGATTAGAGTGGGCGTTTGCTGTTCGAAGCCTCTTTGGGCAAAACAAGCCAAAAAAAAAAAAAGGGTTCAAACCCTTTATGTTACACTGTGTCTGAATCGCATTGTAACTGAATGTGTTGTGGATTTAAGTCGGCTTCACTGTTGATGCACAGTAAGGATGAGCTGCACGGAAATGAGATCAATTATTAAATGGATGGCTCACAAAAATATGGTTAAGGTTAGGAAACTAAAGCTCTGGCTAAGAGTTTAGAGAGGCTCTTGGATACATGCTATGTATTACTCCAGACCTCCACGGCTTAACTTTATCCATAACTAAAGTGCATATGGAGCCTATTAATATTTGCACTGGCACTGGACATAAATCATGTTGGAATCATCCAACATGGATGCTGTTTCTTGGAATATCACACTGGGTAATCCACAGGCCGCAGTGTAAACAGTTTTTCTTGAAACTATTAGTTGTTTGAAAGTTCTGCTTGCATAAAAAAGAGATGGTGGAGCGCAGACAGAAATTGGAAAAGGTTAAAGAAGGTTGTAAAAATAACAAATTAGTTGGTGATAATGAACTTGGACACGGAGGTGTGGACTAGCCCCCAAATTACCTTTTAAAATTACACTTATGTGGTGTAAACAGAGGGATATGACTACACTTTTGGAAAAAAAGAGCAATGCTGGTGTTACATTTCTATTACACTCATAAAAATTAAGGTTTTAGTGGTTCAAGCTGACTCAGTCCACCACCTACTGTTTTACATCATCCAAATCGATTTCTAATAAGTCCTTGGTGCTGGAAATACTGGTTTAGGCGAGAGTGCCAGGTGGACAGAGTATTCAGGTAACTGCTCTTTCTTAATGTGCACCACATCATGGGTGCAGAGCATGCCTGAAAATGTCTACAGAGTCAGCTCTTTACTGTGTATCTAATTCATAAACGTTTTAATGTTAAAAAATGGGCGTTAATGGGCTTTGATTCAAAATGACGAGCCTGCTTCCTCTAAACTTTAATGGCAGTGTCTGACATCAGGCTGTTTTCCAATATTTGCTTCACAAGAGTTTACGAGTTTTTACTGAGCCGCTTTCTTTGACAGAATGCTTTGGATTCATGCTTTTAACATCTGCAGAAGCATCAGTGGAGTGCACTGTTTCTCTTATGCCAAAAAACACTGGACGTCATCTCGGCCAAGGCCAAACTGATGAAATTCTGAAATGTTTGGCCCTGGCAGTTTCACTAAGAAGGTGAGTCATTATACTGGCCCCCTCTCTATCAGTATCAAATCATCTGCAAAGAATCTTGGTGTTATTTTTTAACAGCATTTGATGTTTAAATCTGAACTTTTTAAGCTCATCCAGTCGTGTTCTTTTCATCTCAGAATCAGTATAAAGAATTAAGCCTTTTATTGTGTGCCAGTAACCTGAAACTTTTAGTATCCGCTTAAATTCTCTCTAACACAATTTAGTCGGCGTTCGCACATCATCCCACCCTTGCTTCCCTTCATTAGCTTCCAATAAAATTCTGAATTCTTTTTAAAAAGTTGTTTAAAGCCTGACGTGACCAGACTCCTGCACAAGTAACATGACTGCTGAGGTTCCAGCAGTCATAATGTGATTAAGATTAGGTGCTTTTGTGGTTGTGCCGGCTAAACTTTGCTGAGTCATTGATTTGTTTTAAAAGACTGCTGAAATCTTATGTTTATTGCTTAGCCTTGTCTTAATCAATCAGCCCACACTATAGTTAAATAGGCTATAGTTCACACAAAATGTATCTGTGGATGTATATGTGTAAGAAGGAATGTAAGACCGTATGTTGCGATATCCACTCGCCTCTAATTTATAGTCATTAACAAATTCATTAGACCAGTTGTTAGAAACATAAAAGAAAAAAATAATTCAGAAATCTGTCAAAAAACCTGTTTAAACCTAAAAAATGATGTTATTTTTTGGGCAAGTAACAAAGTTAATTTACATTGTTGTACCCACATTTGAGCCATTCACTCATTGAAACTCATTTTCCTGTTCAGGAATCCAAGTAGTAATTGTAATTTGGCATCTTAATCAAAAACTAATCATGCACTTTTACAAAACAGTAAACGCAATCACTCATGGATAACAGCAGTCATTATATTTTATCATTAAAAATATCATTTAGATTAAAGAACTTCCACATACTGGTGGATTAACCGTTACAGAAACATTAAAAAATTATTTTAGTTTTTATCCAGACTGTTAATTTAGGACATAAAATATGTGTTAAGCACTTTTTTGTATAATATATATAATACATATATATTATATATTATAATATATATATGGGGTTTTATAAATAAAGTTCCACTTGTTTCTTTGCATTGCTGTGCATCCTTGTTGGATAAGACAGATCTGTTGGTCTCTATAGTGACTTAAATATCTGTTCCCCCATAAAGTGGATGCAGTGTTAGGCTGAATGGGAAGAAAAGTATAAGAAGCTTACATCTGGCCAATAAAAGGGTGGGTTTAACAACATCTCTAAACTGCTGTGAACTGTTAGTGTTTGCTGCTAATGAACTGAAACCAACTGCTGGTGGCAGAGAGCAGCTAATGATCAGAGCTGGATAAGTTACCTCGATAACAACACTAACTGAATAATATTAAAGATATTTAATCATTACCCCACTTCAGTTTTCACGGTTAGCCTAACCTTAAGCAAATTTGTCAAAGTCAAAATAAGTGGTGCTTCACCTCTCGGGAACATTATCCTTTGCCTTTCCTCAGGAAGAAACAAGTCTATCACCATTACTGGAGAAGGTGTGGAGAGTCATTAAAAGACTGTCAGTGAATCATATCCCCTCCTCCTCCTTTCATCTGTCTGTGCTCATGACATGATGGATAGGAAATGCTAGCTCACATGTTTACGTTTAAAGGGCCTCAGTTATCAGATCCGTAGCCCAACACCTATGCACATGTTTAACTTGAGTTTGTGTCTGTGTGTGGAAGGTGGCGGTGATGGGCGAGGAGGAAGCACCCATTCAGTTTATCCACTTTTTTCATCACTCATGTTGGGTTTCAAGCCTTTAACACTATCAGGCTGGTAAATAATTCACCTTGTGAGCCATTTAATCATCCAAGTTTCTTTAACCCCCTCAGAAAGCCTGTGACACCCGATGGACTTGTGTCATAGGTGTGTGTACACTGCAGGGAAAGGCATGTGCTAACGGAGTGTTTGTATAGAATTAGAGTCAGTGCTGTATCCTGTTTACATTCACACGCTGCGCCCCGCTGTAACCACCTTTAAGTCTGGTATAAATCAAGTGATCCATCTAGAGTTTTTAAAATTTCGACTGTGTTCCCTTGAATGTATTTTTTTAAACTTAGCAGATCAGCAAAAACAAGAAAACTAACCAAAATTACCCAAAGAAAACTTTGCTCTTGTGCACTTTCATGTAAGAACTATTTTCTACGGTGGCCCTGAAAGTTCAAATGCATTGCAACTTCAGAAACACCAGTAAATAGAAAAATTCTGCAAAAGCACATCTAACTATTTCTATTGTGTTTTATTCAACTTTTGTTGTGTTTCGTGCACCTTTTCAGCATTTTAAAAAATATTTGCTGGGTTTTTCTTAAGCTGCAGTCAATTTGACCTCTTAGGGCCACCGTAATTTCTTTTCACCCGACAATGTGTCATACCCCATTTTTACCCCTTGCAGTGACACGGTCGCCATCACGCCACCTGTTCCCTGCACAATGTGACAACTTTGAGCTGAAACAGCAACTGCTATGCAGGAGGGGATTGAAATCCATGTGAAGGAAGCCTGTCGACCTCGTGGCCCTCGTGGTGTTTATGGCGGCAGGTCAAACTTTAGGCGCTTGTGCGTTCCTTGTCCGTGGCTGAGCTTGATTTATCTTGTGGGAGTTTGGAAAGGAAATGCCCATTTTTAATCACTGCTCGAGTCTTTTGTATCAAGAGTTTAAAGTCTGGTTTGATGTCGATAACTGTGCCTTCAAATGAGTTCCCAGGAAGTATGTGCACACAGCAAACCTCACACATCTTTCCATTACCCTCTTTGTTCTATTGCGGTCATTCACTGGGCTGGCAGCCACTACCTGGAAAATAAAGGTTTCCTTTGAACATGTCGGCCGCAAGATTAGTCTGATTCAATAAGCGCCTAAACTCTCTGCTCAGCCACCACATTACATGATGCTGGGCGCTTGTTGTTAGATAGTGAGTTCAAAACCGTTGACTGTGGTGTTGTTGACCGCTTGTGCTGGTTTTGAGACAAGGCCGTCACTGTTAATGGAGCAGCTCTCAGAGGGTCAGAGCAGCTCGAGGACGCCGGAGCAGCCGATAACAACAGCTCTGGGCTGATGTGAGTCATGTGTGAGAGGATGAAAGCAGAACGGTTGATGGTGATACTTAAAGCCATAATCGTAACATTCACGTTGCTTTGATTTTGGTGACATCTGTGGCGGAAAGCGGTCACTGCTGCTGTGTATTGTTTTACACAGAAACCCTGGAGATAATTTGTCAAAGATTTCACTTCCTTTGAAAGTGACATGAAAAAAACGCATCTTTCAAATCTAAAGACTGTTCAAAGATTGCACAATTTGAAACTGGAAAAGAGGAAAGTAGATAAATTTTGCTTTTGAGCAAGAGATATACAATATAATCATATACTTACTAAAGGCTAGAAACCATGTGATAAACTTGAAAACAGAAGAGAGGCAGCCACAAACTAGGATGGTTACAATGATGTTAATGTGTGCTTGAGTGATCTGGAACGGCTTTCCGGGACATTCGGTTAATAAGAAATTAGGCAGGTTAACCCACATTACTATCAAATGAGTTCATGTTTCATGTGCTACAGGCTGGCGGTGCACTGGGCATGCAGATACTTGTTCAGTAATAAGAAAATAATGAGATTTAACAGCCTGATTACACCTTTAACACATGCCTTTTCTCTCGTCATCCCCGTGATGTGTTCATGGTTCACATGTACAAAAGTTGTTGTACGCCACCATTACACCTTTTTAAGTGGCAGGTAAATTCAAAATACACATTTTTAAAACCGCTCAACAAATATCACAAAACACACAAACTGCTTCTGCCAAGCTTGTCTGTGAGCTAATTGTAGTAGCGGCTGCATTTCACTTTCATATGTGGAGAAAGACATAAGATAGAGAGGACAGAAAAGGACTTTGGAAAAGTAAGAACTGATTTAAAAAACTTGCATGTATTATTTTTTTTTAAATTAAGTGTTACGTTAAATCAAGGGTAGCAGAAATCAATTCATGTTTAAGTGAATGATTCTGATTGGATTCACTGAAAAATATTCTACCTTTTTACTACTTTATTAGTGTCTGGGGGGTTTGGAAATCATCCGTAATCTGCAATTTGTGAAACATTTGCTTATATCTTGCTGAACACAGAGAGCAGTGCATATATCAGAGCAGCAGAGCAGGTCAGCTGATCACAGCACGCACACAAAGAAAAATCTACTGGTGCTCATAAAGCTCATATGGTGACTGGTTTCTTTGTTTTATTCACACTCCACACCCACTGGACATCTAATCTTAGGTGTCCCCCTGCAGAATCACACACAGTCATAATTACTTACACGTAATAATATTGATTCATTAGCAGCTAATGAACAAGTATTTCATTGAGCTGTTGATTCTTAATAAAGAATAAATACTGGAATTACTGAACATTGCTGTTCAGTGGTAGCATGAAGTGGCAAATGCATGCTAATTTCTTATTTTTTACAACAAAAACTTTCTACTTATTCTTTTTATGTCTACATCTATGCATTTACTGTATGTACTGCTTACACTGGTTTCAGAAAAGTATAAAGAAAAGTAAAACCGATGAAAATGACTTGAGTTTTCTGTAAACTGGTGTGTTTACTTACCTTTGCTCCGAGCAAAATGGGGATCATGTTTGTTCAGTTTTTGCACCTGTACAGTTGAGCAGATGGTAACTAGAGGATTTTTCAGATTATGTGACACTATGTCAAGCATGGAAGTGTGCTCAAGAAATATCAAAGATCCTTCATCCTCCCTACTCCAACACTGACAACACTGCTGAAAACTTGTTAATAACATGGTTCTTATCTTATCTTACGTCAAACTGCAGATTAAAAATCTATCTGTAAAACATGTTTTTATATGAAATTTCCCAGAAGTGAAGCTCTTGCAGTGCTGGTGTCTGGCTGAAGAAAAGACAAGGCCCACTTTTTATGCAGACCTACATCAATGCTGCCCTCCACACTCGGACACATACAGGACAAAGAGTCCAGGTGGAACAAGATCAAAGCAATACCCTTTAACAGCAGCCCAGGAAACAACAGCTTATAATTGGTATTTTAACATCTGGTGAAAAAAACATTAAGGATCCAGACTTCAATCCAATTGACATGCGCTGCTGTTTTCCCATAGCTGCTGCTCTCAGTGGAGTCATTGAATGAAATGTTTCTTTCACCTCCTTCCCTGTTTTGACAGGTCTTTATAATAATATTGTTGAGGATGTCTAGGCTGACACAGCTCTTGAAAACAGCAAGACATGCTGCTGAATCCCAAATAGAGACGATCCGTACCGACTTCACAGCCTGAAGTAATATACAGGGTGACCTCCCCTTTAGGGATTGGTGACCTTTTCTTCTCGGGAAGAAGCCACAGTGCCACTTGTGATGAAGCCATAATCTGGGAGGTAAAGGCTGAAGACAAAGTAGGCTGTCTTTACCTTGATGTCTGGATAGCTGGATTGGAAAAGGATCAGACTCTTTCGACAATTCTTTAAGTGAAATGCAATTCGTATAATTCATCACGTCGTGCATATAAATCTATTATATACATGTCATATAATGGCATTACACCATTGTAGTTAGGAACCCAAGTGTCCCCTGTGAGCAAGCACTTTGTGGGGAAGAAAAAAACCTCAGACAAGACCAGGCTGAGAGAGGGTGGCCATCTGCAAACAGAAATATTCTCAAGAGCTTATAACATGGGGTAGTGAATAATCTGATAATGCCATGTGGGTTTTGTTCTTACGACATCATGATCAATGTTAGGCCAGCAACAATCACGCTTTGTGATGTCATAGCTTAACAGCTTGAAATGAGGGGGTAGGATGCACATGGGCAAAACTTTTTTTAGGGCCTGCTGTCAAAAAAGACCAGTCAGTAGTGGTTTTTTTTAATATATATATATATATATAAATACAGGGTCAATATAACAAAAAGGGTTTATTTTAATGTAAATGTCCTTAACCTAAAGATGAGCAAGTAGTTTTGGTGCCTTACCCTAACAAAGTTTTTATTCATGCTTAAACCTCAACTGTGTTTTTACTGAAAACATTAAGTCCAGTAAATCCAGGTTCACATGTAACACAAACCCCAGTCTGGTGGGTGAAAGTCCTGAATTTTATGCCTTCATCCACCACCACCTAATCTTTTATTGACTTGCTCTACACGTTTTCCACCACTCTAACCACACCAACACAGTGAGGTCAGACGCACGTTTCAGCAGAGGCATAAATGCACAGAGTGGACGACGGATCAGCTCTAACTGTAAGCTTTAACACAAAGACAAGTGTTAAGCCTAATCTTAAAACTCTTAAAGCCAAAACTGGAGCTTTTCCCACAGCAGAGGATTTACTGTACACATTTTTGGATTGACCAGGGAAAACTGCATTTCCGGTTTGGCAGTTGTTAAAACTCGTGGATTCTTTGATCAAATGTGTTACATTTCACCAAATCTACAAGTTACTTTAATCAAATCTTCTCCTAAACGATTCCACATTAGGACAGACTCCAGATAACATTTTTTAGAACCAGATTACAGTTGCTTTTCCTTTTCATGCCCTCAGCTACTCCCCAGATGTGGTCTCCCAACAAACACTGCCTTCAGATCCGTCAGAGTGATCAGCAGGGGAATTTCATTAAAGCGAGACTTCATGGCGGAGACTGATAACAAGAGGTGGAAGGAGGGGAAGAAGAGAACAGCGTGAACTGTGTTTGACCAAAGTGAGTCCCTCGGTTGTTATCGCTGAGGAAAACGGGAGAGTAACATGAAGGTAAGGAGGAAAGAAAAATGATTAAAAGAAAAGGATGGAGGGAAAACAGGTGCATCAGGAGTTGAAAGAGGAGGAAGAAGAAGAAGTGAAGAATAAAGAAAAGGAGGATGTAAGGAAGGGGAGATGAGGAAATAAGGAAGGAGAGGATACACGATGGAAGCAGGGAGTAAGGGAGGAGCAGAAACAGGAGAAAAGAAGGGAAAGAGTAGGACGGAGATAAGTAAGAAGGGAGCAAATGTTGTGGATGTAGAGAAAACACAGCAGGTGGAAAAGATAAGGGATGAGAGAGGAAGGGGAGACAGTGACGTAGGACGTGGAGAGTGCGGCTGGACTCCCCACTGAGGAGTGATATGATGGTAATCTCTCAGCTGGAACATCTGGTCTGGGCCTGAACAATGAGTCCCGCAGGCAGATTGCCGCGATCCAGCCGACTCTCTCAGTCCTCTGTAGATGGCCCGATAACCTACCTCAACCGGTCCGACTCTCGCCATCCTGATCAACAAAGACATACATTGTCTGTGGACACACAGGGTCACAGTTAATAAACCTACATCTATGCAGTCTGATGGGAACGGGAGGGGAAGCAGGTCAGATAGGGAGGCCCATGCGTTCAAGGTGATGAGTGAACCGCCCCAGGAAAATTCCTCAGAGATCCTCCTTGCATTAATGTGACATTCACTCTGAAGACGAGCCGTTAATAGAGCGTTATTTTACAGTCGTGTCACTCTAAGTGCCATCCCACAAATCAGTTTAATAGCCCGAGTGTGTTTATACAGTACATAAACTGGAGATGCACAGTTGTTCAGTGATTTATACTTTTCTTCTTCAACATTTAAGATGCCTCAGAGATCATATCGGGAGCATAAAACTACTCGTGAAAAGACAGCAGAGGACAGAGCGACACACAGCACGATCAAAAAAAGTCCTTTTAGAGCTGAAGAAATTCCAGATGGTGCTCAAGTGGAGGACAACATCGTAGGAGACTATATGGCTCGTGCATGTCAGCAACTCTGATTAAAAGCCGTTCTCCGCCTGGGAGGAAATAAAACAAAAAAACCCAAAACAAAACAAAAAAACCTGCTGGCTTGGCCTTTCATTCTCATCTATCACAAGGAATTGTTTATATACAGTTATTTTATTCTCCCCAAGCGTGTGTGTATGTGAGTGCGAGAGAGATGAGATGAATGTAATTAAAGTTTTTTAATTAGACACTGTTCTTTTCTGGGAAGCCTGTGGCAGCGCTGGGTGGAGCCACAGTGGAGACAGGAGGTTTGTGGTCTGGCTGAGGGAACCACGCCGGCCTGGGTAATGGAAACCGGGTGTTCATTGTACACATATACACATACATGCCAACACACACTGTTGTACACATGCACTCGCGCCCACACACACACACACATAAACCAAAGCTGAAGAGAGAGTATGCACGCAGAGAAAGCCGCATAAACTTCTGCAGACATGAATCTGAACGCACAGCCCCCCACACTACTAATGTATGCCACATTCAAATACATATATTCATTCATGTGACGCGGCGCATTATGGAATTCATACTGCTGAAGCAAGAATTCCCTAAATAGTGTTGATGTGTGCTTCTGCACGCACGCACAGGCAAGCTCATGCATACGGAAGAACATATAAGCACTGACACACAAACGCATAATCCTAATACAGGCACGAATGGGTGCGCACGCATGCATGAATACACATTTACTCGTTGCCTGTCACTCACACAAGAATGTGTGTTTGCACACAGAGAGCTCATTATAGATGCATGTAGCGCACAAAAACACTCAATGCAAGCGGACACACACACACACACGGATGCACGCTATCCACCAGCCCCTCCTCGCTCAGTCATCACACATGCATGCACACGTGTACGTGCGTGCACGCACATATAAATGCGCTACTTTAAAAAGCACACAAAAAGCTCTCATCACACCAATCCCTAGGCGTGCACACACACACCAATTCACATTACATTTCAACCTTCTTCAAAGATACTGACGTGCAGGCAGTCACGACACAAAGACGCACACACCCAGCCTCATTGAGCCTAACAATGTGATACAAACCCATATCCTGCATCATTCACTGGCTTTAATGCACACTCCCACAACCCCCCCCCCCCCACACACACACACACACACACACACACACACACACACACACACACACACACACACACACACACACACACAGAGAGTACAGTCCAGCAGGGCCAGGAAATGCAGAAAACAGATCTCGGGCATCTACTGACATCAGTGAGGCAAGGCTCGCCTTTTCCATTAGACACTGACGTCAGTTTTCCCACAAAAACGGCTTCACCCCAAACTACAGGCGATCAAACCTGTTGACAGTTTAAAATAGATCAATGTGAGATACAGGCATCAAACGGGATCAGCGCTGATGATGTTCTCCCCTTCCTTAAACTGTACGGTCAAACTGTCATAAATGAGAACTGAGCTTCTCCATCTGCCCGTCACTGCAAACAGAAAGGAGACTGTAAGGCCCCGATGCTGCAACTGGCCTCGCTCCAACCACTGGAATCAGATGTATGTAAATATATGGAAAACACTGAGGTGTGAGAACGCATACATTTTCAACACACAGGAACCATATGTGCTCTTTTTTCCCCCTCCCCTCTTCTCCTCCCTACCCGTGAGCATCCATTAGAAACCGAGTAACTTTTATACTGATACCTATATCTTTCGCTCCGGACAGTCAAAGAGAGAGCAGGTCAAGCTGGGCAGCAACAGGTCAATCACTATGAACAGGGCACCATCTAGTGTTGCATGCAGCGTATGAGAGAGCTGCACTTATGTTTGGATTTTTTTTTTTCCCCTTCAAGATTAAAGGACAGCCATGTTGGGTGCACTCGCTGGCTTCATGCCGTGTGCAAATTGGCTTTTCGCTCACATGATGCTCGGGTCAGTGCGAGGTTCGTCGCATGTGTTAAAGTATAGAGATGCAAGAAAGCTGAAACAAGCTGGACAAACACACAAAGGGCTCAGCGGACTTGAGCGCTGGTTAAAGCGGGTGGGAGCAGGGAAACAGATGTGATTGTTTGCATAGGCCAGGCTTATAAACCAAACCCCGAGGTGCTGCTACATGTGCGGGAGAAAGGAAGTTTAAGCTTCAACTACCTGCAACATGTTGTGTTCCCCCCCCCCACTCTCAGTGAGTCTGTTGTCTAATTTAGAGAAACATTTTTGAACAACTAAGTTATTGAAAAACACTTAAAAAGTACCAACCTAAAAAATAAATAAAAACAAAAAGCTTCCCCCAAGATCATTTTGGCTTAACAGGAGGGCAGGCACAAGTGGATTAACGATGGCTGCGGTCCAACTTTGAGGAGCTCCCGCCTCTTTGCTGGTTTGCCATCAAGGCTTACTGGGAAACTTAATGGATCGGAGCCACTTGTGCTTTCTCTGCTGTGACGAGTGGACACGCCTGCTGCTGTTTCAGGCAGCTCTTTGCTTCATGTAGCCATTTAGCAGACCAAACTCAATCATTGCATGTTGCTCAACTTTGAAGAAAAAGAAGATCAGATCTGTGTCCCGCGGCTGATCTGGGTGTGGCACCGTTACCTTCATGGTTTGATATGACAGGAAAAGTTATTCTGCATGACACATATCCCACGGAGCGTGCTCAGCTCGCTTCTACCTTCCAAAAAACCCCTTTGACAAAGCAATAAAACACAGCAAATGGTGTTTATTGTCAAAGTGTTGGAGTAGGACAATGTTATATGTGCATAATTCATTATTGTGTACTCTAATTGTGCAACAAACTAAGCTACAGTATATACAGACATCTATCATTAACTGTTGATAGCTGGATGACAGTTATACTGTATAACAGTAAATCTAGTTGGCCGGTTGCTTGGGCAGGACAACCTCAATAAAGGCGATCCATCAAGAGTCCCAAGACTTTGGTATCATCTGCGCTGAATGCAAAATGGTGACTCTTACTCTTACAGTGTAATATCAATCAATACAACTAAACACAGCCATTAAAAACATCCACGTGAATATACTCAATGCAACAAATGTTATGCAGAAATATCTCCCCGCCCTCCCCCTTTCTCTATTACACTCTCTCGTTTCATCTCCATAAAATCCAGTAAAGGTTAAACAAACATTTAAATGTTACATATCCCATTAAAGTAAAAGAGAATAATGTTATGAGAACCCTCAGTCTACATAGCAACAATGCTTTGTGAAAAATATATGTAGAGTGTGAACTAAACATTTACATGATTTTACAGGTGGAAAGGAAACATCGCTTTGACATAACTCTTTAGAATAATAATACAGCCCCACAGTCTTATTAACATGCTATGATCTCTTGTTACTCACTCCGATTGCTGTTCATGTGATGTCAGGCCACGCAGCCTGTCACAGGTTTGTGGTTGTGTCAGTCTGTATACATATTTATTTGTATGTAAGTGTGTCTGCGTGTCAGTATGTGTGTCTGTGTGTGAGTGTATGCACGTGTGCTTGCAGGCTCAACAGTCCCCAGAGTTATGCGAGTGTAGCCCGGTCTCCATTTTCCAGTCTCTCTGGTCGGTGGCGTCTCCCTGGCCTTGCTGGGAGGCGGCGGGAGACAGCGACATCTGTCTGCGGGGGTTGGCGCTGTGCATGGTGTTCCAGTGGCGCTTCAGATCCGACGCTTTGATGAAGGCTTTGTCGCAGGAGCCGCAGTTGAAGGGACGCTCGCCCCGGTGCTGCCGTTCATGGTCTTTCAGGTGGGACTTGTGCTTGAATGCCTTTTCGCACATTTGGCACGCGAAGGGCCTCTCGTTGCTGTGGACCCTTTCGTGCCTCTTCAGGTCGGGCCCCCTGATGAAGGCCTTGCCGCACACCACGCAGCGGTGTGGCTTGAAACCGGAGTGGATCTTCAGATGCTCTTTGAGGTGGGCGGCAGTGGTGAAGGCTTTGGGGCAGTGCTCACAGCCGTAGGGGCGGTTGGCGGTGAGCAGCCTCTCCTTTTTGGCGTTGTGGTCCATGGGCTTTGCTCCCGTGCTCTGGCAGGAGCCGTGGTCGCGGTGGCCATACAGCAGGTACTCCAGCTTCATGTCGCTGGAGGTCGATGAGCCCCAGGTGTGGCTGTGCGGCTCTTTGCCCATGTTGGTGTTATAGTTGTGCGGCTGAGACACGTGTGAGCCACCGGGCCCCATGCTATCCATCCCCTGATCATAGAAGCTGTTCTTCCTCACCTCCTCCATAGCCAGCTCCTTCAGGATGGCATCCTGAGCTCTCATCCCATGGTCACCCGGAGCCTGGTTTTCCCGCGTTTTCATGTTGGTCAGCTCGCGTTTCTGGGTGCACAAGTTATCCAGGAAGTTGATGCCCAGGATCTGACCAGACGACATCATCATATTGATGTCCTTCTTCCTCACAGCCAGCCTGGCTGTGTACATGTAATTAAGCACCTCCTCGAAGATATCCGAACGGATGAAGTCCAACTCCACGATGGAGTTGTCCTCGTCGCTCTGTTTCTTAAAGAGCTTTTTGAAATAGTTGCTGCAGGCGGCCAAGACACAGCGGTGAGCCCTGAACTCTATGTTTTCCACCACGACCACCACATCACAGTGCTCACCTTCCAACCTCTGCTGGTTGAGCATCTTCAGAAAGGTGGCTTTGTGGTCATAGTCGATATATCTTAGTAAATCAGACATGTTGCAGGACAAACTGGAGCAACCTGCAGAGGGGGGCAGGGAAAAAAAAACAAAAATCAGCAAACTTGTCAAATATTTTGATTCCCACCAAAGAACGAGGGCATGCATGCACCCTGCACAGCTGAGGGGTGGAGCTCTATTTGCATGCCACTTTGGAAAATATATACAGGTAGCGTATGCAGCGCGCCTAACAAACAAAGTATCGGAGAAACTTGCAACCGAAGGTGAACCTGTTCATAAATAAGCGCCCGACAGACAAGAGAGCAAACAAGTGGCCAAACAACCGATGCAGAAACCCCGAAGAAAAAATACGGCAGGGCCCAGAGCCGCAGTAGCGCTAATAATAAGCAAAAACAGAAAAGTAACGGCAGCAGAAACAAACACGCGCACTATTCTCCACTTAAAAAGCGCGTTTTACCGCCGAGTTCGCGTGACAGTCGCGTCGCGTGCAGGAAGGATAACCTTAGCAAGAATATTTCACATTTCACTGCGCCCAGCCATTTTGGTCAGCAAGCCTCCATTGGCATGTTTCTGGTGCCTTTAACTGAGTTCACAAACAGCAGAGGAGACGGCGGCGAACAGACCGACAAACCTCCAAAAACCCGCCGCGCGCTGTTCCGCGCCGCCCGAGCAGACAAAGAGGAAATAAAAAATGTTATTACCCGAAGCCTGAACGCGATTCCCTGTGTTGTCACGCAAGGCAGTCGACGACGATCCAGAGCTGTCGTTTTTCCTCTTCCTCCTCTTGTTGTGACTGTGCGGCTCCACAGGAAATGCTGCATTGTTCTGCTGCCACCTACAGCACCGGAGCGAAGCGCGCTACCGAGATCGTCTATACACGCGGTGGTGACTCACTCTGCCGGAAATCAGACGACGTGCTGAATATATTGGTGATTTTTAAATATAATACAAGCAAACACCCATCAGATAGTCCGTCTGTTCACGTCTTGAAGTTAAAATTAAGAACATTTGATTACAAAAAGTATTTATTTATTCATATTAACTGAACAAAATTGCCAAGAAATGCAGATACACAGTGACACTCAATGAGACACGTGACACCCCCTTAAGGGACAATTCCCACTAGGATTTAAATACCAGGGACTCTCCACCATTTGGTTTTAGAATTGAAGAAGTCTGTTGGATGAAAGGTGAAATGTCTTCAAGAAACATAAAGAAGTCCACTCGCTTTCAGTCCAAGTCTTAGACATAACCTGGGTGTCCAAAAACCTACCTACAGACACAAAGTATCATCTGGGCTTGAAGCTTTTCTTTTTGATAAGCTTTTAGCAGGGGGAGACCTACAGGGGGGCACGGGGAAGCAACAGCCCCCAGCTGCCCACCACAACTTTTATGTTCATCACCCCAGTACAGTCATTTAAGTTCTTTTTCTGTATTTATTTTGGGGAACTTTTGGGGGGAGGGGGGTCTCATTTATACAAAAAAAATTCTTTGTTTTCTCAAAAGAGATAATAATACAATAAATAGATTTAAAGTGTTTTTGTGGATATTTTGTTGACTCTGTTACATGTAGGGCTTTTCACATACTTGCTGAAGAGGTATGTGCCCCTCCTTTGCCCCCCACCACACACGTAAAATTTTCTGTTTTTCGGTGGCTCAAGAGTTGGGTGTTCGTCTTGTAATCGGAAGGTTGCTGGTTTGAGCCCCAGCTCGGACAGTCTCGGTTGTTGTGTTCTTGGGCAAGACACTTCACCTACCGCCTACTGGTGATGGCCAGAGGGGCCAATGGTGCAATATGGCAGCTTCGCTTCGCTTCAGTCTGCCCCAGGGCAGCTGTGGCTACAACTGTAGTTTGCCTTCACCAGTGTGTGAATGTGAGAGTGACTGAATAGTGGTATTGTAAAGCGCTTTGAGGGGTCCCAAAAAGCGCTATATAAATGCAATCCATTATTATTATTAATTAAGATGCTGAAATTTAAGAGTAGCGTTCACAAGATTAGAAATGAATACGTGAGGCAGAGTGGTTTAGAGAGGACAGGCTGAGATAGTTTGGACAGGAGGGATGGTAGATATACTGGACAAATGATGCTGAAGATTGAGCAGCCACGGGCGTTTACTCCAATATTGTTCAGCAGGAGTGTTAGTTCATAGGCTACAGCCCAGTGTGGTCTCAAGTGGGCTAGAATGCTAAAACAATTACATAATGCACCATTGTGCCACATGTTTTCTACTGTCACTACATGTGTGACAATTCTTTAAAAAAAAAACAAACAACAATAAACAAGCAAAAAACAAAAACAAAAAAACATTTCTATTGTAGATTTTTAAGTGTTTCAAAAGTTTCCTTCCACCTGGAAATACTTTCACTTTTTTTATAAATTTCTAATCCTGTGTGTAATTAATATTCTTTGTAACCACTGTGGTGACATTCATGCGACTCTGAGGTGCACTTTAGTAACAAATGCACATTTACTCACACAATAAGAGACGGAGTGAGCGCTCTTACTCTCTATAAATATTGGGAAATAACCGCACGTACGCAGAGGGGCGGGGCTTCCGCGTATTCACAGTAATTACCTCTGACTGCACAACGCTTGTCTTAATTAGCCCGCGGGCTCTCCTTTTAACAGGTCAATTAAGGGTTTGGAGCATTTGGTTTCATAAATAATAGATGGGCTGCAGCTTACAGCCTCAACCGCCTCCCATCATCATATTTAAACATTAATTTAACTTTAATTATGTCATTTTTAGATAATTTCACCCTGCTTAAGTTTGATTTTACCGCTTAAAGATCGATCCGTTTCTGCCGTGTGCTCAGCCTAATTGATTTTAGCATATTTCCATAAAGTGAAACTTTAAGATTTAACAATTTAATATCAAATTAAAATCAAAGTTACACATAATTTAAAATTAGCACAACTATTCAATCATATTTCCACTATTTTAACTATATTTGGAGATGACAAAAACTGATACTTAAAGAGGCATAAATGAGTGCTGACACAGGTTTCAGTACTGTGGTGGTTTTTATTATTTTAGAAGAGACCAGCAAATTAAAAAAAACAAAACAAAACAAATGCACTTGCCACTTTTGTTGCACCTTTTTGAGGAAAACACAGCTGTACATCAATAATACTCATTTTTTTGGATACATTAGAATGGATAAGAGGGGGCAACACAGCTGATGTGTTCAGGGTGGGCGAAAGTGGAGGGGGATTATAGATCTCTCTTGGCTTTGAATGTAAATCAGGGGAGAGCTCGCCAGTCTGAACCCTTTGCCTCACAGTCACACAAACCTGGGACTTGTGCTGCAGCTGATCATCTACCCTGGAGAAAAAACAAACCCTCCACAGGCAAATAAAATCCATTTCATGCCCAGAAACCTTTGATTCCTTGACTTTTTTGCCAGGACATAGTCTCTAAAAACCTTGAAGTGGGGGAATCAATGAGAAATGATGAAACACTGATATAAAGGAAAATGCTATTCAAGTAGACATGACAAAAAAAAAAAAATCAACTTTGAAAGATAATTTGCTATTTTCCTAGGAAAGCTTTGATATGTACAGTACGTAGCTGTAGTGATTTCTGTAGTGACATACCTGCTGGATAACCACGGAGCTGTTTGAAGGAATGAGGCGATGCTTGCTTGTAAATAACGTTGGCACTTCTACTGCGAGGTTAAATAGTGTACGCTCTCTAACATATACAGCCTACAGCGATTTTAAGTTTCCGGAGTGATGGCTTTATTTCATAAATAAAACGTTGCTACAATAATTATTCTCAATAATCATAAAAATGCATCAAAGTCATATAAGGCAGTGAAAGCAAAAGGTTTTGCTTGCTGCACACAGGGATTTGGCGTGCAGACGGATTGAGGAACCACTTGGAGAATCACATGGTTTTCTGTATAATCTTGTTTGATAATGCAACGTTGCTTCCTTCTCATGCAAAATGCATTTAGTTGTTTTGCAGATGATGGCTGTGACTAGCGGCGGAGCTGCAGCACTTGGAGAGTAGGAGGCCTTTCTAGTCTTCTGAGAGTCCCGACGTTATATGTGGAGTTCTGGATGCTGGATTCTGGGAGGGTGCAGAGGTTTAAAAAAAAAAAAAAAAAGCCCTCAGAGTTATTCCTGTAAGAGGAGAGGAAATAGAAGTCAGTGAATCCTGTAAGCTGAACATTTACTGCCACTGTTCATTCTGCCAAAGAGTGAAAATGAGCCTCACTTCAGCTTAAGGCAGTTAAGTTAAACAGACGCTCAGAGAAAAGTTAGAAAAATGCAAATATACAAGACAGATACACACAGGCTAGTCGGGCAACAGGAAATCCACAAAAGTACCATCCTGACAACGGATTCAACAACTCCTACACGTGTTTAGACCAGGGGTCTCAAACATGTGGCTCTTTTACCCAACCAGCAGCTGCTTGTAGCTTTTAGAAAAAAAAAAAAAAAAAAACCCAACAACTTCACTTTAGACCCAATTTCCCTGAACTTTAATTACAGTAGCTAGCACAGTTGTATAGCACGGATGTATACACAAAAAAATGATTTATCATTAGTCCCCCCGACTAAGAATTATTATTTTATTTACTGTATTTAAAACTGCCTCCACTTAAACCCAGCTCCACTTTGTTGGTACTTGAAATAAGTAAACAATAACTAAACAACTTCAGTTATTATGGCTCTAAAATATCACAAATGCAACAAATGCTAATGCAATAAGAATGCAAAGTCCAAATACCAAATAATCATAAACATCTGCATAGCAGTCACAAGTGGTAAATATTTGAACTATTTACACCTATTGGTGATGTTTAATGTTATTTATACTTTATTAGGTTAGGAGACTAGAAAAGTTGAGGTATTTTTTTAGTGACAGCTGGTAAATAAGTTAAAAACAACAAGCGCATCACTAATAGCTCAAAAAGTAGGCCTTATAATATTGCCTTTTTAAGTTATTTTAAAAAGTTAGGCGCTATCATTACTTATATCTTCACTCGTTGATTTATTGGTTAAGGGGAGGGAATATTTAAGAATCATTAAAATCACATAGTAACACTAACAAACTAGTTTATTTTCCCTTAAGAAGAACATGTTTATTGTTTTTACCTGTGGCGCTTCACAGTTTGACAGCTACTAATTTGTTTTTTTTTTTTTTAACCACCATAAACCACCAAAAAAAGAAAAGAAAAAAAGAAATCATCATTGTCCTGATGAAGACGCCCGTCTGAGGCATCTCATAACAGTTTTTGTTGCGGGAAGTAAACATGCTTCCAACTGACATTTGTTTCCAGGTTGTGTTGACCGTCACAGGCGATTTGTGTCCATGTCACATTTCACTTTTTCAATCTGTCCTGAGGCTGGGCTGTATATTTTTTTGCTAACGGTCTGTCTGCATGCACGTGGCTTTATTCTATGTGTTTTGGCCTTTCATCCACACAGAAAATGGAGCTTTCCCCCCCCCCAGAAACTCTGTTCTGTGTTTACATGTGGACAAGGAAAACCAGGATTTTGGCTTGCAATGTCAAACTTGTTCACCTTCATCTTCTTTTCCAGTGTCAGACTGTGTCACACTTTATCGCCCTTACTGGTCCCCCTATGGCTACGATTGGCCAACATTTGTATACAGCTAGGCCTTGAGTCACCACCTGTTGATATCAAATCCTTCACACCCACATTAAATGGCATATAAACAGGAAACTATCTCACGCAATTTAAAACAATATAAGTTACATTTTGACTTCATTGTGGACGTGTTCCTAACATGAGAAACAAAAAAGGAAGAAAATGGTGATTTCCAATTTTTCTGGTTGCACCACCACTCTGTGTGTATCTAGCACCCAAGGGAAACAACAACTACCCAAAACACTACAAACATTTATTATCATGTTACCAGAGCTGTTCAAGCACACTCAGATAAGACAGCACACACGCAAACACAGGACTGAGGGCAAGGCTGCAGAAACAAAGTCAAGCATTCCCATCTGGTGAGTCACACAAGCACACACATGCACGCTCGCTCATCCCAAACGCAGCGCCTTGGGACCGTTTCAGTCAGAGGATAAAGGAACAAGTTTCACTGCCAAAAGGTGAACTAGAGTAAAACTTGACAGCGAGCACTTTCCAGAGACTATAAATGCTTGAGAAAAGGCAACTAGAATGACATGCTGTGCTGCAGTGAAATGCAAAGTTCTTTTATAACAGCTCCACACATGAGAAAATCCTCACAATACCCACAGTGGACAAGTTGAAACACAAATGGCTGTATTTGCAGAGTTTGTTGAAACGCCATAAGGACTGCTGACCTATTTTTCCCTTCGTGCAAAAACAGGGAAGTGCAACTGAAAGCAGAAGTGTGTCACAGTGTGCCCTAGAATCATCTCAGGGATGAACCCCAGGCTCTGAAAAGCAGGCTGCTGTCTGCTGCAAAATTATTGCTGTTTTCGCCTTTGTGTCACAAACTTTTCATAGAGTTTTTAAAAGAACAATTAGTGAACAACTTTCAAATCAGATTAAATCTGATATTTTATGTCACATGCATATTCAGTAGTTTCAAAAAAGCCCTAAAAATTAATTTCTCCAAATGTAATCTTTTTTGTGACCTGTACAACTGGGTACACAAGGATTTCCTCAGCTAACATATATAATTTCAAATTTACAGAGCGTAGTTGAAAATAGACCAAAGCACATCTGTGTGCACTCAAGATCAGATTTCAGTCCATACGGGCGCGTCTGCAGTCGCAGGCTCGGAGCGGAAGCCGGTTCAGCTGGAATTTAATCGCTCATCCCTGCCTGTGCTCTTTGTGAGCTACCACAATGCAGGCAGAACAATATATGGAAGATCTTTTCACTCAATGTTTCACAACATGCAGGCATAATTTCAAACATTTTTCCACATGTGTGTCTAATAAATAAATAAGAATACACTTCTTATTTAGAAAACTGTAATATTAGCGCAGCAATTTAAACTTACAAAATATCTTTAAAAAAAGGGAGTAAAGACATCTTTAAACACACAGTACATGGCTGTAGCTCTCAAATAAAAGTTCATTGTGTTTCTCTCCAGCAGAGGGAAGTGTTGTAGTCATATTGCACTAGATTGCATGAGACTGCCGGCAGCATTACTGTAAATGTTTTTAAGCCTTGTCATTACGAATTGAGACTGTAATATCCGGCCTGTGTGCACACATGCATCTTCAGTCCTTTTCCCTGCAGAGGGGAATGAAATGACAGCAGCATGATGCATTAGTTGTAAGTACCACAGAAACAGGGCTATCTGCACCAGTGAGAAGAAGTGCTGATGGAAAAGCAGCATGCCTAAGAGAGGAAACCAGCTTGAAAGAACAAACAAGAAAAACAAAGCCCAGTTCAACCAAATTAAAACCAGACTAAACAGGACAGCGCCGGGATCGGGACTTGGGGCCTTGCTGTCTTACCTGGTTCAGTCCTCCCCCTCCTCTGGCGTGATCTCTGTCTCTTTATGTACCACTACTTTGGTCACTGACATGTCAGGGTGCTGTTCTTTAGCCTCCTTTATGGCCTGAGCCAGAGCCTACATACGGGAGTGCAGTGCCAAAAGGGATCACCAGGGGGAGACAGAGAACGGAGAAAGGCAGGGAGGGAGCGGGGATGTTGGATTGTAAGTCAGTATGCCAACAGGGAAGTCATTTTTAGTCACATTTCTTATACGTCCAGAACTTGTTAAGCCATATGATGAGTTAATTTGTTTAAAATGTCACGTTAGCCCATTCCTGTCCTAAATATCCTGACGGTTACTAAGTCACCGCTCAGCACTTGACCTTTTTAATTTACCACACAATCAAATAATCAGCTTTGCAGAAAGAGAAAAATAATGAGTATGGGTAAGCAGAGAAACAGTATGAAAGGACTAAAAGACCTCGTCATGGTCGATGTCTGCGTCTCCGGTGATAACGATCCTTTTCTCGATTCTTGTCTCCGATATGCCTCCTTTCACCGTCTGACCAACAGAAAACACATAAAATAAGATAAGATAAGATAAGATAAGATAACCTTTATTAGTCCCACACGTGGGAAATTTGTTTTGTCACAGCAGGAGTGGACAGTGCAAAAGTTATGAGGCAAAAATTAGAATACAATAAGAATAATACAGTACACAACTGTACAGAATAGAATAAAATAAAATACTATATACAGTAGAATAAAATAAAATAAATATACAATAAGATAAAAATAGAATACAAATACAAATACTATATACAACTGAGTAAAAATACAACGATGACAGAAAGGATTATTGCACTTAGTATTATTGCATATGTATGGATGTGTGTGCTTGATCAGTTAAAGTCTTTATTATGGAGTCTGACAGCAGTGGGTAGGAAAGACCTGCGAAATCTCTCCGTCCCACACCGTGGGTGCCGCAGTCTCCCACTGAAGGAGCTGCTCAGTGCTGTCACAGTCTGCTCCATGGGGTGGGAGATGTTGTCCATCAGGGATGACAGCTTAGCCGCCGTTCTCCTGTCACTCACCACCTCCACTGGGTCCAGAGGGCATCCTAGAACAGAGCTGGCCCTTCGGATCACCCTGTTCAGTCTCTTCCTGTCCCCAGCAGAGATGCTGCCGCCCCAGCAGACCACACCATAAAAGATAGCAGAAGCCACCACAGAGTCATAGAAGGTCTTCAGGAGTGGGCCCTCCACCCCAAACGACCTGAGTCTCCGCAGCAGGTACAGCCTGCTCTGCCCTTTCCTGTAGAGGGCGTCTGAGTTATGAGTCCAGTCCAGTCTATTGTTCAGATGAACACCAAGGTACCTGTCCACAGCCTCAATGTCCATACCTTGGATGTTCAGTGGTTGCAGTGGAGAATGCTTGTGCCTGCGGAAGTCTACCACCAGTTCCTTGGTTTTACTGGCGTTGATCTGGAGGTAGTTCAGCTGGCACCAGTCCACAAAGTCTTGGGTCAGACCTCTGTACTCCTTGTCGTCCCCATCAGTGATGAGGCCGACTATTGCAGAGTCAGAGAACTTCTGCAGGAAGCACTGGGTGGAATTGTGGGAGAAGTCTGCAGTGTAGATGGTGAAGAGGAACGGAGCCAGAACCGTTCCCTGTGGGGCCCCCGTACTGCAGACGACCCTGTCCGACACACAGCCCTGAGTCCTCACATACTGTGGTCGGTCGGTGAGGTAGTCCAGGATCCAGGTAGTGAGGTGATGGTCCACTCCAGAGTTCACCAGCTTGTCCTTTAGAACCGAGGGAAGAATGGTGTTGAAGGCACTGGAGAAATCAAAGAACATGATTCTCACAGTGCTTCCAGCGGTCTCCAGGTGAGCGAGGGAACGATGTAGGAGGTGAATGACGGCATCATCCGCTCCAATGCCAGGCTGGTAGGCAAACTGAAGTGGGTCCAGTGATGAGCTTATTAGGCGCCGAAGCTGAGCCAGTCACTGCAATACTCCCGTCAGCTCGTCATAAGAAAGTCTTAATCTAGGTATCTGAACTTGTTTGGCCTTTTTTGTAGCTTAAGCAGCTGATGATAATACTAATGATGATGATAATAATAATAATAATAATAATAATACTACTACTAATAATAACAATACTAAAAGCACCGATAAAAACAAAACTGTAATAACTCATGAAAATAAAAACCAGGGATGGATATATGCATCTGTTTTCATCCCCTTGGGCAGGCACACACTTGCGATCACTTGATGAGAACACTTTCCCGGCTTATTCAGCGATTCAGGTTTGAAACTTGCCAGAAAGAAGAGAGACGCTCAGATGTACAACAAGCGTGAAGAGTCTAAAGCATAGGTGTCAAACTCTGGCCAAATTTGGCCCGCAGCCTAATTACATTTGGCCCGCGAAGCCATACCAAATTACTATTAGAGCTGGCCTACTGGTGTTATACAGCTAATATATATATATTGTTTAATATTAAGCTTTGCTTGTTCCATATTCAGTTTTTCAGCAAAACTTGTTTGAGTCCATAAGAAAAGATTCATTCTTATATCTGGAGGAAGATTTTTTTTTTTTCAATAAATATTAATGTTAGCCCGCAACTTTGTTCCAGTTTTGAATTTTGGCCCACTGTGTATTTGAGTTTGACACCCCTGGTCTAAAGCAACAACAGATGTGCCCTGACCTTTGTGATGTGTGTGGTTGTCGTGGTGCTGGTGGTCTCTGAGGTTATCGTCTGAGCACTCAGCAACACTCCGGGGTCTGCATCACCGTTAGTCTCAACCTGTTGATACACAAAACACTCTACATGAGCACTGCACATAAAACCATCTAAACACAGCAGCAGTACTACCTTCTTTAAATTCCAATAAATACTGATTAGTGGAAACCTCAAAGCTCAAACTCATTCACGTTTAGTTCTTTTTCAATTACGTTTCAGCCTCAACTAACTCCTGAGAAAATTATCTGGATTGTGCTGCATGCTGCTACATGTTGACTTTTCCCACCATATAGTAGATAACTGTGTGTGTCTGTTGCTGTGCAGGTAGTGTGTTTCAGCCAAGTCTGCAGCTGAAGACAAACAGTGAGACAAACTGCAGGTCAGACGATAACTCTTGGTGGTTTTAAGTGAGCCACACATTATGCACAATTATTTAATCAAGTGCTTCTCATTTTTCCCAGTAATGCAGCGGTCCAACCTTTTTTGCGCCACGGACCGGTTTATGCCCGACAATATTTTCACGGACCGGCCTTTAAGGTGTCGCGGATAAATACAACAAAATAAAACTAGTACTGGTACCGAAAAAAAAGAAGATTTATTCATAACACACGCGAAAAGACCCAGGAAAACAGAGTTAACGACAAAAACGATAACAAAATAACGCTGAAAACCGATAAAAACCCTGAAAAACAATACATTTCACACCTGAGCCTCAACTTTCGCGGCCCGGTACCAAACGACTCACGGACCGGTACCGGTCCGAGGCCCGGGGGTTGGGGACCGCTGCAGTAATGTACTAACACTGACATGTTTATTCAGCCCAGTGAGTCTGTTTGTCTTGTGTGAGAATCTTTGTCTCTCTTGGTGGCAGGAAAGCAACTAGTGACACACTTCACATTTAACAGTAACCCAGTAATCAGTAATATTTGTACTAAATAAATAATTAAATGTTGCCCCATGTAGCAATGTTACAGAATCCTTCCAAATATTCCTGGATCCAGATTGACTGCATCAGGTAATCACACCAAGTTGTGCTAAGCTCCACCTCTGGTGAAATTTTAATGCAAATCCCTTCAAAACTTTTCCAGTAATTTTGCTATAAACAAACAAACAAACAAACTGAACCAATCACATAACATCCTTGGCAGAGGTAGACATACTTACCCCCCTGCAGTTTTTAAAAGCATGCCTAAGGGATGCGAGTACCCCATTTAACAAACGCTGACTTAATCCATCGCTAATCCATGAAAATTTATAGTTGAGCTTTAAAGCTGCAGTAACTCCAACTGCTGCAGTTCCCATCAGCTCTACAAAGCTTCAAAAATGTGTTTTTATCTCATTTCTTACTGCTCAGACTTTCCAGTAACTTCAGTGTTTTGACTCACTCTCACTGGTCGTCTGCTGTCACAGCAGGCAGTTGCTGTACCTTTTTTCTTTTTGCGTTTCTGATAACTGTTCTCCATTAAATGCTGGCTGCTCACCAAGCAGATGATAGTCAGAAGCTAGCAGCTGAACACAATGCAGCTTTAAGCTTCAAAACAAACATTTCTCACAAGAGGTAGTGGGGAGCAAAATGGCGCTAAAAGTCGGGTTAATATTTGACCTCCCAGGCAAATGCAAACACTGCACTCAGTGAACGAGTGCTGCTCTGCAACATGATTGTCAGTTCACCTCAAATCCTGCTGTTGCTACTGCTAAATTTCTTATACCAACTCGTACACTATTCCTCCATCACTGCCATCCAATAACTACGACAGTCACACATTGTGGTCACATGTACCTCTGCAGCTTCATAGGTGATCGTTTTTGTCTCAGTGTGGATCACGGGCATGTCTTTGGTAGCCACTGCGGTAATGTCGGGACTCTGTTTGACAAATACACAAAACAGGGACAAATAAATGCCTGCAGGGGAAGACCAGCATTATGAAAAGCACCCTACCTGAGTCAGATGTTATGCCTGAAATCAAATGCTACAGGTGTTCACTGTTAACTGTGTGCTTCTGTTCTTAAAATAAGTAAATCACATTGACTAAAATAATGCTAATAAGCTAAGCCAAGGATGGTCACCGAGTGCCTCAGATCTCTAAAAGAGCATGCAGTCATGTGTTAGTCCCTCATCCAGTGCAGGGGAGGACACTGAAGAACGGGAATCACAAGTTTTCTATCAAGTGTGTGCACCACATCAATTAAAAGGTCAGCTGATCTGCACAGCAACAAACTGCGGAGTTAGGAGCTTGAGAAATAAATCCATGTGTTTTGCAGAGCTAGATCGATTACTAGTGGTGGGCCGTGATGCGGGGGGAGATGGTGAGTCTGTAATAATGAGGCTGAGGCGTCTGAAGCTTATGCAATGTTACCTCCAACCGAGGCACAGCAGAAGGCGAATTGGAAGCTGGTGTGTGTGACCTAAGGAGTTCAGATAGAGTCCCTTTGTGTGGGCTTGTCTGGCCTCGCACCTCAGTTTCTTTTTCCAGTGCTTTGCCCTCTACAATTTCTTCTGATGCCATCATATCTCCTCTCCCTTCTGACTCATTTTCTTCCATTTTTTGCAAATTCACTTCTTTATTGTCATACTTGTGAGGTACTCCCTTCTTTACAGCCAAGGGTTTAACCTCTGCTTCCTCCGTTTCATCTTCTGGGCTTTCCATCTTAACATGGTAATATTTCTCTTTTTCAAACGGCAAACGGTTTGACATCTCTGAAAGTTTCTTTGAGTCATCCTCTGTACACTCAGGGGCCACTGGAAAACATTCCACCACCTCTTCATCCACCTCCATACCATCTTCTGTCTTTACGGGGAATTCTTCTTTGAAAAATTGTACCTCATCAGAGAACTGAACCCTGTTCTTCACTTCTGTGTGCTTCTTCTCCCCTGCATGTTTAAAAGCTGCAAACTTCTTTTCTAAAGACTCCAAAAACCTCTTATTTTTTTCTTCATCGGGTTCCTCCTCTGTTAAAGGCAGCTCTCCTTGCTTTCCATAACCACTAATATAATCAGGAAGAGTAAATCTGAACCCATCATTGCCATTTTTTAACATCGGTGCCTCCACCTCTACATCTGTTAAGCTTAGCTCCCCAGCATTTTCATGGCTTGTGGCTCTGCTGTAGGGTGCGATTGCTCGGCCTGTACAGCCTCTGTGGTCTGGATATTTACCGATGGCCCTGCAGACTTGGCTGGGAGTGCCTCCGTCTCTATCACCGGTTTCTCCTCCTGACCAGCTGGTGCCTGTGAATGATAATTATATCATTAGATAATGTCAAAATTCAAACACACAGGGCAAATTCAAACCTGTAAAGGGAACAACTGTTAGTTATGAGCACGTGTACAACCAGTACAACAATTACATACAACCTGTGTTCCAATACTTATTTACTGTAAGGGCCAGAGAGCAGTGGTCACCTTTTGAGAGGAGGAAACACACTCCAACGTAGACTAATGGGACAGGAAGATGGATGGACACAAGAACAGAGAGAGAGAGGTGAAGAGGGAACAGTCAAAAGTCACAGTCTGGATTTAAAGAGCCAAAGGAGAGAGCATGGAAAAGGAAAAAAGGGACTGAAAAGTAAATAATGTAATGATTGTATGGAATACCATTATGTAACTTATTAAATGTGCTGACTTATGACAAATCCTAAATCCTTTAAACAAAAATCCGGTTTTAGAATCACTAAATCCACTAGGAGCAAATTTCCACTAATCTGCTTTTCAAAACTGCTCCATAAGAACAGTGAAATCTCTTCTCGGGTAGATCCATACAATTCCCCCCCCCCGACCTGTTTATGAGGCAGAGGGGATTTTGGAGGATGAAAGCTGCAGCAGTGGCACCGAGCCAGGGCTATGAAGTCACCGCTTTCAGGGAACTGATAACAGAACCGAAAGAAAGAAATGGTGTCGCTTAGCAGAGCTGTAGAAACAGACAGAGACCCAATTTCTTCCTTTATCAGCTGCGGGAGTTAGCTGCTACTGTAAGGCAAGCTGTTAGCTGTCAACAAAACTCAAAAACAAACCCAAAGCAGCTGCACTGAAAAAGAAGCAGCGGGCCCGACTGCAAAAGAAACCAGCGGTTTGGCAAGAATGCGTGTAAACGCTAGGTGTTAAGGGACTGTTAGCCATGCACGGGGCTTGAGTTATTAGACCGGTTTGGTCGCTGCTGGAGTGAAGGCAGTAAATGGGGCTAGGCAGCGGGTGGTGGTGGTGGAGATATGAGGGGAGGCAGCCAAAACTGAATAGTTACTTTTAGTTTTCATACAGTACCACAACTAAAGATGTAGTTGAAGATTCAGAAACTGTAATCTGAGTCAGGCTGGACTTTGACTGCTCAGACTGGACTTCTTTGAAAGTGAAGATTTCTGCTCTCTCCTGTAGTCCATCAGAAGTCTTCATATCTTTTACTTCCTTTGTTGACATACTGATGAACTCTGGAGTCTCCGTCTTCACCTCCTCAGAGATCCATGATGCCATAGCCTTCTTAGGCGAGTCAATGCCTTTAATCTGAGTCATGCTGTCTGTTTTTATCTCCACCTTCGGACTCAGCATCTTGGCGGCTGTAGTTTGAGCTTCTGTAACAACTGAAGTGTCTGCTCTGGGGATTTCTTCCTCTTTAGAAGCCATCCGCATTACATGCTCATCAGCTTTAAACTCTCCAGGGACAGCACTTTTCTCTTTGCCCTCAGTGTCTGATTTATCCTCGGCGTCCTTCAGGATAATTAGCGTCCCTTTCTTGTCGCTGATGGCTTGGGACACTTCTTGTCTCATAGCTCCGGGGCTGACCTTCACCACCAACCTCTCTGACACGTCGTCCTGGGACTCAGGGGTTTTCTCCTCCACCTCCCTCAGGGTCCCGTCCATAAAGACGTCGTCGTCCATAGTGGTTGACAGACTAATCCCATGAGGCCCAGAGGAGGTGGGCCCATCAGCTGTCATACTATCCACCACATATTTCACCAGATAACCTGCTGCCTGGGGAGACACTTGGCTTATTGGACATGGATCGTTCAAGTTAGTAGACAGAGGACATGACAAAGCCAATACACAGCAGAAATAAAGAACGCACAAGGAGAAAACACACACACACACCTTTTGCTAAACAAACTTAACATAACATTTTACATATTTCAGTACATTTAAAGACTGGGCAGTCCTAAACACTGGCCATAGGTTTAATTTGAGATTTCTTCTGTTGTTTTTCTGTGATTTGCTAACCAACTTTTGTGGATGTGGTCAAGTCAATTTAAATTCTTACAACAGTTTAATGGTTTGTTCAACTACAATCAAATCTGGAAAAAACATGCATTTGCACCACAACGGCGTCCTACTCTCAACGACCACAGGCAATTTGCAGCTCTTAGTAATCACACTTCAATTTCTCCAAGAGCTGCAAGTTCTAGTGTCCCTCCGCAGAGACAGAGGTACTGTCACTATAAGAACTAATGAGTCTTTAGCGGTTTCTAAACTTGAAAAGACAAAAAGGACGTTTTAAAAGCTTTCAAACAGCGGCCAAAGAAAGCTTAGAGAGTGTTGAGGGAAAAAAAAAAAAAAAAAAAGCAGAAATTGACAGAAACACTGTTCTTTCAAAGAACCACAAGCTACAAGTAACTCCACATAGATCAAGGTAAAAACAAACAAACAAACAAAAACAACAAGTCTCACACATGTTCAATATTAACTCAGTGGAAGCAGCTTACCTCAGTGATTTTAGGTTCCACCTCTTTTGTCTCATCTGCTGCTGGCTCATCTTCTTTAGTCTGCAGAGGGAACAAAACATAAATAGACATTTAAAGAAAGTCACATATATTCAAGAAAAATACAAGAACGGGCAGAACCAGTGGAACCGCATGTTCCATTGTGGCAACTCTGGATCCTAAAGCTCCTTCACCTTCTTGCCTTTTAGTCAGACACACTGGTTGTCAGTGACTCGTCTTCAGACTTTAATTAGTGCCGCTCATTTGTCCTGTGCAAGTCCATCAGATAATTTTACACATCACAAGTAAAGGAGAAACTCTGATAAAAATGCACATGTCACTGAGCACAACAATCACACCACTGATTAATGACTTCATCATCCATTACCGAGACAAATTAATATGATAATCAGTTACCGAAGACATGAGCTGACAAGAGGGAAAGAGAAACACACTCACTGAAATTAACTTTATTCAGCTCTGAATAACTTTACAGATAATTCTCCTCTGTCAAGGTGCCCATCGTCTCCTTTCATATGCACTAAAACCATTTGGGATGCAAAATGTGTGACCACACTTGCACCGTTTGAGAAAAAATAAAAATCTAGGCTCATTATGAATATTAAATTTACTGCTTTATGAGTCAATGTGCACTAAATCCTGAACTGACTACTTTTTTTTTTTTTAAAGCAAAAAAAAAAAACCCAAAGGAAATCTCCTTGGTGATGTCATGCTCTACACACACATGCCATCATTCAGTCTGCTGTGGTGCTGCAGCTTACATCCAGCTCCAGCGGCTCTATCATTGGTGCCTCATCCGATCTAGGTGAGCGCATAGGGGACGAGGAGAGTCTCTTCTCCCACTCTGTCAGACCAGGCGTGGCGATGCTTCCGTCGGTCTCCAGGAAGGAACGCTTCAATTCGCTGATGTTGGTTTGGTGCTTGACGACCTCCGCCGGAGGCTCTGTGTCCTAAAGTGGCCGATCAACCGTGATACAATGATGAGGGCAGGAGCAGCGCGGAGGGAACGACGGCCATGCTTCATGTACGCAATGGTAGCTTGCATTTCCAAAGAATTACCAAAAATACGCGGACAGCATAAAATGCAGCTCGGAAAAGATCTGCGACGTAAACTTCCGCAGACCTAAATCAGTTGCATTATTTGCTTCCTCGGCTCTTCATACTTATTGTTCACAGGCCTGTTTAGGACTTTGTCCAGGCTACCTGTGCAGCAGCTAGCACAAAACGCAAAACAAAAGCAAAAAAAGGTACACCCACATGGCAGCTGTTAAGAAAGTAGCAGCTTGTACTGAAATGCTAAAGAAGCATTTAAGACTAGCTTAATTTTCTGGGGCGGGGGGGACTGGTTTCATGCAGAGATTTACAGATTTAGTTTCATAGGTTTAGTTAAGAAGAACACTCCCAAATCTCATTCAAGGTTAATAATGACCTATTTCAACTTAGCCTGTTTTGTCATAAGAATGCATTTGGATGCTCACAGCAAGTCTAACTCCCCAAAATCTCAAATACTAGCAGCCACTCATCAGTTAGACACATCTGTTACCACTTCGATTACCAGTTAGGTTTCCTCTTACCAAAGTAACCTGCATGCACATTTCAGTCATGCATTTTTTTCTTACCAACCTCTAGCATCAGATTACTATGTCTGATAAAAACGTTTTCCCCTTTTACTCGTCTTATGAAACTATACTGCAAAGACAAGAAAGGGGGAGAGGAACTGTAAATAAGGGAATTAGATGCTTTATTAAAATCAAAATAGTTTTAGGAGAAACTGGGAGCCTCGGTTTGTACAGTATGACTGACAAATGAGGGTAAGCTTCAACGCACTGAAAAGTTACAGGTTATGAAGAACCTTGAAAACTGAAATCTGAGTCCTGGGTGTAGCAACAGCAGGAAATTAAACATAACCACGACTCCACAAAAAAGCAGCAGAAGTCTGCGCAGTGGATTTAAGCAAGAGTCTGATGTAAGGTATGATAGTGAGCATCAGCAGCAGCAGCAGCAGCAACAGGCAAGCGAAGGCAGATGGATTGAACAAAATGACTGATGGCTGATTTGTGAGCGGCTCAGTGCATCTGATGTCGGTGTGATGCACTGAGCAGGGCTGCGAAGCAAGCCCGGTGTACCTGCGTCCGCATCTCAGAGTCCTCATCTGCTTCAGACTGGCAGCAAGTAAGGAGGAAAGCATAGAGACAGTGAGACAAGACAGTAATGCGCTATTAAAGAAGAGACGCAGATGGAAAAAAACAGGTGAAGGGAAAGAGAAAGCGAGCAACAAGGACAAGCAAGCAGAGGTAAGAGAGGGAAGGAACGGGTAAAGATAATGAACAGAAACTGACAGTTAGCTAATCCCCGGCTCTGAACAACTACAGTCCACGACAAAATATGTAACAAGGAACTGCAGCCATGTCCACCTTTGGATCTTTCCACAGGTTTAAAAGGACTGACAGCAAGTTTTATCAGGCAGCTGATTTCATTTCAACTTTCCAAATCAAAAAGTGGAAGAAACTGAATAAACAGTGACTTTCTCTGCTCTATACTACACAGCTATTGAGCTTATTCTTAAATCAATGAACAAGTATTACCAACATCCACAAACCAAGTGGACGTTGACTTGTGTGATGAGTTTTTCTTTAAAAAGCTCTCTTTTCTGACTTTAAGTGTAACCACCAGTATTTAGCCATTAGCTTCTAGCAACAGCTATTTCTGATGCTGCCAGACTTCAGAAGCGATTAGATAGAAACATCCAAATTATTTTGGGATGGTTATGTCTCCCCCTTTATGGCCAAAATGAGCGTATTACAGGAGCTTAAGCTAACAGAATCTGGCAATATTTTTCACTTCAGATGATGAAATCAGACAGACACAAGAAGCCTGTCTGAAATCCTCTTCGTTTAAAAAACGCTTTTGTTTTTAGGTATTACAAATTAAAGTCTATCATCAACAGACACTGCAACAGGTGCAGGGCTTAGCCAACAGTCAGTATTAATGGAGTCTGTAGAAAAGACTGATAAAGAGATAAAAGTGCAGATACTGTGACATGCATTTTAATACATAAAAAAGGGAAGGAACTAAAATGGCATAACAAGATCCAGAGCACGACATACACGACTTTTGCATTTTCGCAAAAAACGTTTCAGTGGTTACCAGACCTATAATTCACCGGCACTTCCTTGCTTTTCCTTTTTATTCTGTATTTCCTGCATGCCTTAATTATGATGGTTTTCTTTGTGTACAAACCTCTGTAGCGGTCATCTCTCCATCAAAGGCAAAATCAGTTTGTTCGCTGTCAGTCTGCATTCACAGACACACCCAAACGGGTCCAAGTCGAAAGCAAGAAAAACAAGAACAACCAAACTTGTGAACTTTTGACTATTTGCATTTATGCTCTACAGAAATTCTTCATAGCCACAATAATGGGGAAGATGGAAATGCATTGGCTGTTTGCACTGTCAGCTACAGATTATTAGACAATACTGCAGATACGTTCTGCAAAAGAACAACCACAAAACAAACAGTTAAAAAGCAAATGAAAAATAAGCAGAAGCAAAACAGACTCAGAGGAAGATGAAACCTTCGGTCAGTCACTTTGACATTTCAGGGTAACATTTGATATATATTTTTTAAATCAATAATACAAATTTGTGATTACGAGAGGCTACATCCTGGTTTATGTCAATCACTCCACGTGGATATGACATTTGCTGTGTAGTCACTGTACAAACACAAAACACTTGACAGTAAAAATTTGTTGCCGAACAGTAACCTGACTTTCAGGCCCTCCCCCTCCTCTCACGTCATGCATGCTGGGGTGATTAGGATGCATTTATCGGTCACCGTCTCTCTGCATCACAGCGTGTATTACACTACACTCATAATTGGTGACTGCAAAGAGTGCTGCTTGAGGGAAAGGTAGCACATCTTTGCACTCCACATGGCAAGCCTCTTCACCGAAACACTCGGTGCCCTTTTCAGCTGATGTTCTGTTTGAATGATTCATTTTAATTAGTGCTGCTCTTCTGGACGCAATGCAGAGAGACTGAGTGCAGATATATATGGATGTGTTCCCATGCAGCTGGTATGGATAACGGTTTAATCTATAAAAGCCCTGAATGTACATGATAACACTGAGATGGGTTAGCCACAAAAGCCGTGTTTTTCTTTGTGGGGTTTGGTGAAGGATTAGTGACTAAATGAAGACAGGTGACTTCTTCTGATACTCATAATCTGTAAACACAATGTGCTCATTCAGATAGTGAAATAGTCACATGATGAACTGTTTTTTTCTTCAGTGAGAGTTCATGGTAACGTGTCACTGAAGCAGCTCAGAAGCTCTTAATGTCCCTGACTATTTGTGTCTAACCCTCTCTTTAAACATACATCAAATATGAGATGGTGAGACTTGCAAGTTCATCTCCGTGTACTCGTGATGCTGATGAGGATGTAGTCTACAGGATGAATGTGACTGGGCAGAGATGAGGTTCTGAAAGTAGGAGACTGACAGACACTGGGACAGACAGTCTCCAGGTCGGCTCTGAACTGGTGAAACGGCAGAGGACACGGTAAGGGGTTAACCGATATCATGGACTGTCATTCTAAGCCAGGGGCGGGTACTGGAACATACAGGCGTCCGCAAAACACACCTCCTCTTCCTCTGAACTGTCATGGTCATGGTAACTCTGGGCTAGGGAGGCGGTCAGGGAGGCTGCCTTGGGCTCCAGGTAGCAGAGGCACAGCGCCAGCGGGAAGGAGAGGGTGAGGGCATAGGGCACAGAGAAGGAAGTGGAAAGCAGGAAGAAGAAGATGAAAAGGAAGCAGGGGATGAGTGAAGGTGACTTAATGGGGAGGAAGTTCTGCGCACACTCAGGAAGGAAGCGCATCTCTGACAGGTCAGGGAATGTGATGTAGCCATCCTCATCTAGGATGGACGACAGGTCGGGCAGGTGCAGGGAGAAGGAGAAGAGCGTGCCGCCCCGGCTCTTGCCCTGCTCCAGCCTCTGCTTGCGGGCTGACAAAAGCAGAGCCTGCTCCTCCAGCAGGGCGGCTTTATGGTCGGCGCGGGCTTGCCGGCGGCGGCACCCGGTACTGCTCTTGACTGGACTGACTGATGAAGCTCGCTTGCGGGCGTTCTCCCTGTGCCTGCGCCGTACTTTAGTTGATGAAATGGGGGATGAAGGGAGCGAGAGCTCAGAACGGAGGGGGTCAGATGTGAATGCATGAGGGGTGCACTGACGGAGGGAAATGACAATGAAGAGATGGCCGTGTGTGTGTAGGGGAAAGGAAGGGGGCGAATAAGCATGAGCACACACACGAGTATAGTGTGAGGGTCAAAGGAAAAACAAGAAAAGAAAAGCTAATTAGTAAAGCGCACAGAAAATGAGAAAAAGCATTTAGGCCTTGTCTACTGCAGAGGGTTAAGCTGATAGCAAGTGGGAAATTCTCATCAGCCAAGAAGAAGTCTATTAAGAAAGAAAGCAAAATTAAAATCTCAGAAAGGGCTTAAAACATAATAACTGCAGCTTCTAAGAAACAATCTTAGTCTTTCACGTGTAGCACCTCTCTGAATCAAACAGAAAACATCCAATGTCTCTGAAGTCCTTGAAGTCTAAATGTGGACAGCAACTTACCTTTGTGTCTTGTCTGAGCGGTGATGTGGCAGCAGGTTCTGGTGTCTCTGCTGTGTCCTTAGCGTCCCCCTCCTCAGCCTTCTCTTCCTCTGCTTTTTTCTCAGTTGTTACAGTGGTGATAATGTCTCCCTTGGCAATGACTTTGGCTTCCCCGTCAGCAGCATTGTCCTTCATCAGGGTCTCGTGGTTCTCCATAATTGGAGCTGAAACACCAGAGGACAAAGATGGATGTGATGGCCAACTGCATGTCATTCACTGTGAAAAAGCTTTGATTTGCTCCTGGACATTGCTGCTATTATATCCTTTATGCATTTGTCACTGTGCTGCTAAACATGCACCAAAAATTTAACAGCTACGTTAACAGTCAGGTGAAAATATTTTTCTTCCACTTTCCCGAGGCATAGCAACTTTCTCTTGTACAGAAACACATCCAAGAATCTCTGTCTCTGAAAAACCAACACCTCACCTCCATCTAAGCTGCGGGACATGTTGTAGCGTTTGCTGGAGGTGCGTTCAAAGAACGGAGCAGGTCTGATGATCTGAGAACTGGCCCTGCGTGTCTGAGCCTGTGTTCTGCCGCTGTAGCGAAATTTGGAGCCGAGAGTCAGGAACTTCTTTGGGGGTGCCTCGGGGGATACGAGCCTGTCAGAAGTTACCAACACTCACATTATTCAAACCAAAAATAAAAACACAGATTTAAGCATAGTGCTCTGAAACGCTAACTGCTACTTTAGTGAACATTCCCCAGAGAGCCGTGGGGCTGAGCACGCTACTCAAAACCTCCCTTTTTTTTTTTTTTGCTTAAATGAACAAACTTCGCATGTTTTCAAAACGGCAACAACTATTAAGAGTCTGGACGATGCTTCTCTCACGACATGAATTCGTGTATAATGATTAGCAGTAAATCTGTGCCGACAAAGCTGTACGATCACATGTCTGATTCACAAATTCATTTGGGAAACAATGTATTATGCATGGTATTGAGTGGAGAATAAGCTTGAGCTGCCGAGGTGCACATATTATTTATAATTAAAACTTCTCAATGCTGTGTTCTCATCACAGGTCTGTTGCTTTTTCTTACCTGAAGAAGGTGTGGTGTTCCACGCAGACTTTCCAGAGCCTTTTGGCAGCACGATGATTTGGAAGCTTGAAACCAATCGTGCTTTCAAACTGCTCGAACTGCAAGTGAGACAAAATGCTGTGGTATGAGTCACCATGGAGATCCCTTTGACAATCACAATTCATTACTTTTCCCCCTAATCATATTAATGTGTTTTTATAAGGTATTTGTCTTTAATTAAAAGGATAACTGCTTTGCATTCTAGCTTGATAATACCAGAATTAATTGTGTTCACTTAAATTAACATTTGAAAACAAAGAAGGAAATTCGCCCAACTTTCTTTTTCCCCAAAGCGTTGCTGAACTTAGCCAGTAATTGCTAGATGCCCAGAGGCAGCAGCAGTTATTGGCTCTTCTCTACTTCATGAGATTTCTGCAAGAACTGATGTCAACTATTCTAGTAATGTTTGGTTTCATTCTTCTTTCATACATGAAACAGTAACTGAACTGTTGATTTATTGTCAAATTACTGCATGAAGTCACTTTCATTATTACGGTTAGCTTTTGAAAGTACTAAATATAGTAAAGTTAAGCTTGATGGCGTTTGAGTCAAGTTTCCTCAGAGTATCAGTGGTACAGATGGTGTGTGTGTGTGTGTGTGTGTGTGTGTGTGTGTGTGTGTGTGTGTGTGTGTGTGTGTGTGTAACACCGATAAACGCTCTCCCCGGTTGCTCTAGACACTGAAATTAATTCCCTTTGCAGTAAAAGTACATGCACTTTGAAAAATCCAGCAACTAAGCACTGTCACATTTAGAAGGAAGCTGATGTTAAAGTATCGTTGTCGAGGAGCTACAACCCTGCTTGCTTCTAAATGTAACTGTTGTTAGTTGTTTGCTATTTTTAAGCTGTAAATGCAAACTACTAAAAATAAATAAAATAAGGTGACACTGTGAAGCAGAAACCATTGCTTCATTTGTTTTTGTGCAAATCAAAGTGACTACAAGTGCACTGAAGAAGCAACAACAAGACAGCCCACATAAAGGGAATGGTGATGGCTACAGACTTTTGCTGTCTGATGTGAGGAAATGGGGGCTATTAAGGGAGAGTTGGACTGAAGAGCTTCAACCCAGCTGCACAACAAGCATCTGCTGCTTTATGTGAGGAGAAACAGGATGAATGGTGCACGAGCACATCTCCTGGTATTTTGTCCATACTCTTGAGACACAGCAAACATTCTTGCAACAGCATGTACGGATGCGCCATCCTGGAGGAGCTGCACTACCTGTGCAACCTGACAGGGCTGCAGGTACCAGCAGGTCATGCTATCAGCAGTGACAAGGGCACAAGTGAAAACCAAAAGTAATCAGGAGAGACGACGGGAGGCGCAATGGTTTGCTGCCACCACCCGCAAAACAATTCTCTTTTTTGGTGCTTGTCTTGTTGTTGCCACTGTGCACCAAGGTAGAGGAAATGAATTCACACTGGTTAACATATCCTAACCAGACAGATTGACATCCCTGAAGTTTGACTGACTGTGTGCAATCTAGTGTCCCCTTTGAAAACCTTTGAAACAAACATGCTAAACAAGACAGCTTTAGTTTAAATGCAGATGCCTTACTTTGTTTAATACTTGCAAAAGCTAAGAGCAATAATTGGTAAAGCTGCATTCAATATTTAGAAGTGCAGCCATTCAAAAATAAATCAAAGTTAAAATCATCTGCCTCTAAATTACATATAGTGGTTCCATTATATTCTTAACCCTGGAGGTTGTTCAAAAACTCATCAGCTCTTAGAGATGTTTCATGAAGTCCAGAAGAAGTGCTACCCACTGCTGCCACAGGGTTTTTAGTAGCTACTGGCTGAATGCAGACGCCCAGCCAGGCAACTGAGAGCTAAGTTGTTGTTACTCAGTCTCTCTCTACTCCAGCTGAGTGGTCCATTGCTCTTCAGAATATTGCTTTAGTCTCCAAGCAAGAGGAAGTGCACACCAACTCCATCCCACCATTCGACTTAGCAATCAAGTCAAATAAAGCGTATAATGGATGGCACGATCAGGCCCATGACTGCTTTTTTGCTGTCCTTGTGTTGTGGATTTTTAAAAGTGCTCTATAAATATGTATTTTTTTAGTTTAAGCATAGTGAAATCCCAGTGCTGTACTTTTGCCACAGATCTCAATGACACATTTTACAATCACCCAATTCCCTGCCCTAATTTTATATTCATATTTCCAACATAAATCAGCTACAGACTACAATGCACACATAGCAGAGATGGGGTATTATGAATGTAGTGGCAACAACACGTGTTAGAATTTAAATTACTGGTCTTTATAGCTGATACACAATTTCAAAAAGGTTTCTAGTTTATGTTTGCTGCTGCAAGAAAGTCATTTCCAGTATCTTCATAACGTATCTTTACCTCGCCGGGCCGGATTTTGATGTAGAAGTTGTTCCTTTTGTAGGAGATTTTGAGGATTTTGGGCCAGGCGAATCTGTTGATCCGCAACCTGTCTCTGTAGATGAGTAGGCCACTTGCACAAACTCCCAGCATAATCTCCACACCCTCCGAGTCCTGGAAACAACACAAACATCAACACACGACAAAGCAAAATATGGAAATACGTTATGTTTGAAATATTGTTTACAAGATGTTATTTAACACAAAGTCCTTGACAAGCTTTACAAAGAAGTTCACTGACCACGGCACCGTTTTCTTTTTCTTTTTTGTGGTCTCTAAAATATGAACTTCCATAGACTCTACAGGATATACGGGAGGCGTTTAGGTGACGGTGCACAGCAGGACAAAGTGGAGTTTAAGATAAGAGCCAGGTTTGTGATAATAACAGGGTTAAGCAGGCAGGTGGAGAGTAGATTCAGGCATATGGCACTCTAAACTCTTCTATGCAGGCTGTGTGGAGTTTGGATTAAGACTGAAGGGGTTCCAACTGGCAAAAGGAACAGTGAAGTTTCGGGAAATGGTGGATGAAGCACAAAAATGACGCTCTTCACTGCACAAAGCATGAGATGAGCAGGTAAAAATGAATGACGACGTTTTGAAAAGGCAGGCGCTGATCCAAAGCATGAACAACCAGCCTTAAGTGATTTGTGGGGTGCTTAAAATGACACCTTTGAAGGAAACCATGCACAAGTAGAGACCACATAGACACACGCTCTCATTCGGGCAAAGCACATGGAAAGCAGCCTCTTACCTCTCCCTCAGCTGGAGCCAAGCATTCATAGAGATTCCCTACCAACTTTGCATTTAGTGAGAGAGGAGAGAAGACAAAAGAGGGATGCTGGTCTGATATGTACATCTTTTTCTCGTGTATCAAAACTGTGACTCACAGAAGCAACACTGAGCATTGATGTCTGCTCGTTTGATCAAGGCCGCTTCCGCATCTCTGTCATCTCCTCTATTCTGATCTAAATCTGTGAAGGCAATTTCCTCCCCATCATGTGCATCTAGACCCTTTTTTGACTTTCAAAGCACATTTGATAACAGATTCATATCAAGAAGACTGATGGCTGTAATTTTCTTTTATGACAACAGCGGCCCCGCTGTCCTACACCAGCTCTCTGTTTTTACCGCCCGTTTTCTAGTGACATATTTGATCCAATCTGGACAGTAGAATAAAACGGATGGGAAATTATCCAAGTCAAGCTGGGCTCCAGACCCCCTCCCACCTATCGCCCCTCTTAAACCCATCCCATCCCCAGAGAGGCAACAGTGACACAATGTCAGTCAGTCAGGGGAGCAGCGGTGGCATGTTAAATTGAGGCATTACTGTGGCAGCCATGATGTGTCTGAAGCAGCAGTGTTGTGGTAGCAAGCGTCAATACCGACTACATGGGTGATGTGTTTGTATAAGACCTCACACAGAAAACGCCAAAAACAGTTTACGTCCACATTCTGAAAAACATGAATTGTTTTGAAACACCCACCACGTCTGACGAGGTGAAAGTCCTTCAGCTCCACCTCTTTGTTTATAGTAACAAATTAAATAACTAGTTTTTACATTTTGGTGTTTTTATCTTAGGCCTCTGTGATATCGTGGTAGCTAAGTCCATCTTTTACACAAAGACTATTCTAACCTCACATAAAGGTGAAGCCTCTCATTTGTGTAAATTAGCGATATATTCATGTACTGGTGGGAGAGAGACTTTTAGACTCTGTGCCAATGTTAACTTCATATTTAATGAGTAAATATGAGACTGAGCGATGGTTGTTTGCTTTCTTGCACATGTCGACTGTAAAGAGGGGAAAAAAGTTACTGTTTGGTTTGCATGTATAATGAAGCACGCTGTAAAAACTCACAGGTTAACCTTTAAAAAAAACAACTAAATCGATTTCCACATTTGACTTCACATTAACCAGTTAGGTTGAATTCTATAGACTGATATATCATTGTGTTGTAAGAAATATTAATAAATAAATACTTAAGATTTGTTGCGATTTGCTACCTTAGCGTGGTGGAGGTCCACACCGTACATGGATAGCTTCTTGGCATTTTCCAAGAAGTGCATCTCGGCATCAGCCGGTGACATCCCCCTGAATGCACACAACAGAGCACGTCAGACATAAACACGTAAGGCAAAGAGATTTAAACCTCTCTTTTTTTCTTAAAAGCAGACTTAAACCTTTCTGACCAATGTGACGAGAGAGAGAGAGAAAATCTCTACATGGATTATTAGCAGGATTATAGCTTGAAAGATTTTGGAAAAAGGCTGTTTTCATGGATGTTTTTAGCTGAAGTTCTATTGAGAATTCTAAGTGTATCCATTTTTAGATTGTCTAAGACCCTAATCCTGGAAATGTCACTGCAGCCAATGGACCAGCATCAAATTACAGACAAATCATTGCAATAAAGGGGAATGAGGGGGCTCAAAAGAGAGACTTAGGTCAGATTGTGAATGTTCACTCAGATTCACAGATTGATTCAAGGCCTAATAATGACATAAAAACTAGATGTGCAATTCAACTTCAGATTTATGAAGAATTTGATCAGAGGACCTTATTACACACATGTCATCACTAAATGCAAACAGAGCATTTTATTAGTAGAAAAAAAATGATGGGTCCTTTTTAGTGCTGTCAACGTTAATTTCGTTAAACTGACGTTAACGCGCTAACTCACTAACGACATTAACATCATTTTAACGAGATTAACGCTGACAGCACTAGTCCTTTTATGTTCTATGTATCATATGCGATCCATTCAGTGAGACGAGAAAAGCAGTTTATATTTTCTAAAAACATTCTACGAACATGTCATGTGTCATTTCCACAGAAGAAATTTAAAGTGACATGTTTATGACCACCAATAATAAATTCACTGGACTATTTGACACCCTTCTGACTCTTTCTATTAATAAATAGCACTACAGATACTAACTTGTAAGTCTTGTGGAGCTCCATGACCTTCTCCTCTAGCTCTTTGGTCTGGTTGGGTGCGAAGCGCAGTTCACTGAGGTAGTCGCTGGCGAGTTCCTCTGAGTCATAGTCTCCAAGTTCGGACTGCGCTGTATACGAGCCCAGCACCGTGTGGGTGGCAAAGGAACAGGGTAGGCGACCTGAAACTACATCATCCCTCAGCTGCAAGCACAGGTAGTACCTGAGAGAATGAGGACAAAATATACAATATATATGTAAACAAAACTGCAATTTCGTGTTTTTTTAAAAAAAAAATCATATCTAATGTCTGGATTTTCTCATTTCTTTGAAAACTTCCTGAGATTTTTAAGTGCTAGAAGTACATTTTTATGCATACAAGTCTATAAAAGGTTTATAGAAGAACATAAGCAAAGGACAGCAAAACCGACCTTGTGATGTCCTCAGTCAGTTGTGAGGGGTCTGGTGGGTAAAACTTTACATTGAAAGCAAAGTTCCAGGGTCCAGCTGAGGTATCGACAGAACATCAAATGATTAAAAATCAACATTCAACAACATCAAAGGCTTCACTTGGAAATTCAGAAGATATAACAATCAGGTAGCTTCACTGGATTGCTGCACTCACTCCTGATCTGCTTCTTCAGCTCCTTGGAAGGATCCAGCCAATTCTGCGAGACAACCACAGAAGATGAAACATGAAATCATCTCTAATTTGGGAGCAAATTACCAAGAACTCAGAGGGGGAAATCCTGCCTGGTATGCATATGTAACAGTTATCTTATAAATGTCTTCTTGAAAGAAACATTTAACTTCATTTCCTACCGTCGATGAACCACTTTCCAAGTAAAAATATATAACATGTTAGTTAATAAGATTGCCTTAAAATAAAAAAGTACCTTTTGATTCTCTACATCTCTATATGTAATGCCAAAATAGTCCTTCTCTAGTAGGTTGAGGTGATCACACACTTTATCAAAGAGGAACTGGCCCTTGGCTCGTTTCTGTGAACAGAAAAAGAATAAAAGCACATGTTGAATGCAGAGTCATTTGATGGGTATACTGATGTGAAACATTTGAACATACAGAACACAGAAACTCATTTAAAATAAACAGTCACACCGAATTAGATTAGTAGGATTGTGTAATTTCTTTTAAGAGTTTTTCCAGTAATGCAAACTCTTCATTTGTCCTGATTTGCTTAACAATTACCCACAAAATAATGATAAACACAAACAATAAAGCAATATCATTAATCCATGTTGCAGCTTAAAAAGCTATTTTACGCTGCCGTGGGACTGCGTTCCCCTTCAAGTCCTTCTCTTCTTATTGTTATCTCGATAATTAAATGAAAGTGAGCTCATCTCTGCAAAACCCCATTATGAATATAAATTTGTGAAAATGAAGCAAATTATTATTATTATTCTGCTGCGTGATGTAAGCCTGGGTACCGGAGACACAATCCACCAACCTGGCAACTCTGGATCGATTCCCTCTATAAAAAGCATAAACACACTTTCAAATTCCTGACCATTGGTTGCGTGAATGCATTACATCGATCGACTGCACATCTGAGTGCTGGACGTCATCAGCTGGAGCTTTGTCATCCCCCCCTCGTGAAGAGGTTGGACTTCCAGGACTCATTTGACCAGCTCACAGAGGATATTTTAAGGCCCGAGTTGCCATGACACAGACGTCTTCTGCTTGCACAAAACCAATGCCAGCTCGTCACGTTTGGATCGGCTGAAGCCCACAGCCACAGCCTAACCTATTCAGAACACGGCTATTTATCTGCCACACTCACATGGATGCAATAATACATCCTGGATGTGAAACAAAGAACTAACGGGTGTGTGCATGAGCACACACACATCTTTAAATAAGAAGATTCTTGCATGTGTGTGCGCGTGTGATTTTAACAATGCTGGTAGAGGTGCTGGTGGCAGAGAGTTAATCCTACCAGAACATCTCCGAGGGAATTAGCACAGTTATGTCAGACTACTGCTGCCTGGGTGTGACAATCTCCTCTTAATGCAACACTTAAAGCTGGCTGGCTTAAATGACGCAGACAAAAAAAAAAAAAAAAAAAAAAATGGCTGTGATATGCAAACAGAGGTTTTCAGATCAGTCAAATAAGCTGCCAATCATTAAACTATATCTATAAATAAGCTAATGGGGTACTGCACACGTATTCCTGGAGTTCTCTAGCAGAAGAAAGACCAGAAATCAGAAGTATACTGATCTTAAATTGTGAAAGCTTGATCAATCAGGACAGTGAGACCGTCACAGAGGTTAAACACTCCTAAGGATTAAAAACTGATTGTGCATCAAACCATGCATTATGGTTTATCTGTTACTTTAATTAGTTTTCTAGTCATTTTAAGAACACTTTCAGTCATTACTTGACCTATAAAATGTTAGACAACACATTTTTCCAGAGTCTTTGTTCCCTTCAGGCATCCTGTGTCATCCAACTGACTGTCCAAAAGCCAACAATAATAATTTCACAAAGATAAAAGACTAAATTTGATTAACTGACTATCAAAATAGGCTAAATAACTGCCTGCCAACAGACTCACTGACTAATCACTTTAGCTCTAATTAAAGCCAAAATTTAGCATGAATTCTCATGTCCTTAAGAGAAAGGATGATTTAACTGAAAGCAATTCAACACATTGTGTGGGATGTTTTTCTGCCTCCAACAACCTTTGAAGTGAGGGAGAGCGGTTCAGCTGTTCTGTGTCATAGAAAATGATAGGAAACGATTAGTGCGGACATTTTTCCCCCCACAGGAGGAAATTAAATTGAGCTGGAAAACTACAAGGTCAGGAGGATAAAAATGTCAAATCCTGACATTCTGGACCAGTTTCAAGTCTGGACTGGGAGGAGGAAAAGAACTCCCTGGCAATTATGAGGGTCTTCTGACATCAGCTGTACTACTGTGTTAAACACCATAAGCTGACCTGGCTTTTGTCCGGCTCACCCTCAGCTGCAGGAGCACACAGAGCATTTTTTCCCCCTAAAGCTGAAATTAAATTCTTCTGACTGGTCATGTTAGTGCCTTAACTGTTGCTATGAAAAGCCTTACAGGAAGCAGCGAACTTATTAGTCTCCTGCTTTATATCATAGTGATTGCAAGTATTAGTCACTGTTGTAAACAATGCACAAATGGAGACACCTTTACTGTGATTAAGAGCATTATCATAATACACCAAATCCACCGTCATCTGGAAGTATTCCCTAAAATAATGGATCTTAGTGTTCAGAAATAGTAAAGTGGGGCAAAGAAAGCCTTTGCTTTGCCCATCCTAGCAGGTGGGCAGCACTGGGAGCTTACAGGATAGTAAGCAGATGGGATGCAATAAGTAAACACTAAGTATTAAGATGAAAAAAGAAAAGAATTTAAAATTAGAAACTTTATTTAATTATCAATTTTTCTCTTTTGTGAGCTCCTTATAACTGACTGTCTATTCATAATAATCTGAAGTAAACTCAATTAAAATAAACAAATGTACTGATACATTATAAATAAATCTCATAAGGTAACATGTTTGAAAGCACACGATTAGGTCACATCTTGCTGCTGTCTGGTGTAACCCTACTGATTACACACACAAGATCAGTTTGCTTAAGAAAAGCATCAATAACGTTTTCTGTGAATCTGGAGGAGTGGACTTCAGTCAGAAAAAACCTAAAACAACAACCCTTGGTGGTAAAGGTTATCTCAGCTTTGGCTTAAATACCTTTATCTCTTAATATTAAGCTTACTTTAAACCATTTACAAGCCAACCAAGCCAAACTAAAACCAAAGATGCTGCTTAGTTGTGTTTGTGTTTTGGTGCTTGAGCCATGTTTGGTAATAACACAGAAGGCACGTTGCCTAGCAGCAGTAAATTAGTAAATGGCCTGCATTTGTATAGCGCTTTTCTAGTCCATAGGACCCCAAAGCGCTTTACACTACATTCAGTCATTCACCCATTCACACACACATTCACACACTGGCGATGGCAAGCTACATTGTAGCCACAGCTGCCCTGGGGCGCACTGACAGAGGCGAGGCTGCCGGACACAGGCGCCACCGGGCCCTCTGACCACCACCAGTAGGCAAACATGGGGTTAGTATCTTGCCCAAGGATATTTGGCATGCAGCCAGGATGCAGCCTGGGATCGAACCACCGACCTTCTGATTAGTGGCTGACCTGCTCTGACCTGCTCTGCCACCTGAGCTACAGCCACCCAGGGTGAGATACCCCTTTACCCCTCGTGTGACCCTCGTGAAAAAAGGGTCCCGTTTGGGTCCCTTTTTTCACGAGGGTCACACGAGGGTTAAATTACCTGCCATTTGTGAAAGAAGGCTTCAGAGTCATGTTTTGAATTTTTCAGGTTGTGTAACACATTTATTAAACATTTCAATAAAACATGAAATGTTTTTAATTGAAAATTCTCAAAAATGTCTTTGTTTTCTTAAAGTGTTCATATTTTAGACCATGTGTAGCTCTTTCAGCATAAACTAAAACAAATAAAAAAACTTTTCCTGACTTAAGGTTAACAAATCTGGACTGATCCCCCACTTCCACGTCACCATCCTTAATAAAAGTCCTTCCAGTGGCACAGTGGGCCTTCGTAATCATGCCAACCCACTGTGTCAATGACACCGATTCCCTCCAACAATTGCCCCCATTGCCCCAAACCAGCCAGCCAATCCCTCCATCCCAGCCCCTGGTGGGGAGGAATCCACTAAAGGAGATTTGCAGAGGAGGGTCTGCTTCTCTTTTTCAGCCTGAACACGTTTTGGGAATCCTACAAAGTTTCCTAACTTTGACAAAAGACTCAACTTTGCTATGGAAGAAATATTTCATGAGCCAAATGTCACATAAGTTCAGAAGTCAGACTTACTCCTGAATTAATGACACTCAGACAGAAAGAAAGACTGTTTGAAGGGCAGAAAGCAGCTGTTCGGCTGTGGAGCTAAACTCATATTTACAACAGAAAGGAATTTGCCTCAAAGGCTCTATTAGTTGTGAGGTTATTCCTGAATACTCGATACTTAAAGACTGCAGCTTATCAGAGGGTCCCACTCAAGCGAACAGTTCTGCTTTAGAAAAACTTTACAAAGCAGAAATAATAAGATAATACAAATGGAGAAATTCAAAACAGTCTGACACAGTTGGTCAAAACCACACAGCAAACCGACAAATAAATAAATAAATAAATAAAATTCTTTGACAGATTATCGAGCTCTGAAAGTAATGACTCCATCCACACCCCGCCATGCTAATAATGATTAACAACCAACTCATGCTCCATTTCTTCTCCTCCCAAAATATCCCATTTCCATATTTAATTTCCCTATATTATGATAAAAGCCATGCTTCTAGGCTAGTGTGGGGTTCCGAGTTTCACATTTACAACACAAAGACACATGTTTTTCCACTGATTGTTGGCTCTCTTTTCCTCAAAGGGTTTATTTCTGGAGAGCAGATGAGCTTTGAAGTAAGAACTGAACATTTAAGAACCATTACATGAATATTTTGTTCCCCCCTACAGACTACCCAGAGAAGGTTTGGAGGAAAAACAAAATCCCATAAAACAGTTTGACAATGCAAATGCGAGTGTGCAGAGAAAAGCGTGAAATCACTGCTTCTAAGCAGGGCCGTCAAAACAGCAGCTTTATTCTGTTAATACAACGTGCAGGGATCATAAAAGTAACACACAGATGAATTCTGGGTAATGGAGAAGACCACTGGCACAAGCTATCAAATCATGTGAGTACTGATGATCACTGACGCCCTGACAGGAAACATTTGTTTTATATATTAAAGCAATACGTAAGGTTGCTCACATCGTTCAACTGTAATAATAATAATAATAATAATAATAATAATAATAATAATAATAATAATAACAACAATAATAATAATAATAATAATAGTGCAGTGGAACGCCATGAGCTGCATTTCACATGCAGAAGGAAAAATAAAGATAACTTTACTTGACAAATGTGATGGAACAGGGCTCATAAACAAGTTCTTATATAAACACGACATAAAGGGAGCCAACCAGCCATTCAGCAGTCAGAGCTGAAAACACTAGAAATCAGCCGATTCTGGTCCCCACCAGGCGATCGGAGTGTTTACACACATCTTCAACCTTTCCCTCTCTCTGTCTGTAGTCCCAGCCTGCTTCAAAATGGCCACCATCGTCCCTGTACCCAAATCCTCCACCATCTCCTCACTGAACGACTGGCGACCTGTAGCCCTGACCCCCATCGTGAGCAAATGCTTCGAGAAGCTGATCAGGGACTTCGTTTGCTCTGCACTACCCGACTCACTGGACCCTCTACAATTCGCATACCGCCACAACAGGTCCACTGATGATGCCATAGCCCTGACACTACATACTGCCCTCTCGCACCTGGAGAAGAGAGACACGTATGTGAGAATGCTGTTTGTAGCTTACAGCTCAGCATTCAATACCATCGTTCCCTCGAAGCTGGACAGGAAACTGCAGGATCTAGGACTGAGCAGCTCCCTCTGCAGCTGGATCCTTAACTTCCTGTCTGACAGACGCCAAGTGGTCAGACTGGGCAGCATCACCTCATCCCCCATCACACTGAACACTGGTGCTCCACAGGGGTGTGTACTGAGCCCTCTCCTATACTCACTCTACACCTACGACTGCACAGCCACTAACAACTCCAACATCATTGTGAAGTTTGTGGACGACACTACAGTGGTGGGTCTTATCACCAACAGTGATGAGACGGCTTACAGGGAGGAGGTCAGCGCCCTGACCCACTGGTGTCAAGACAACCATCTCACCCTCAACGTCGCAAAGACAAAGGAGTTGATAGTGGACTTCCGGGGGTGCAGAGAAGTACACACCCCCATCACCATCAACGGCGCTGCTGTGGAGAGAGTGAGCAGCTTCCGGTTCCTTGGTGTACATCTGGCTGAGGATCTTACGTGGTCAGTACACACAAACAAAACAGTGAAGAAGGCGCAGCAGCGCCTCTTCTTTCTCAGGAGATTGAAAAGATTCGGCATGAGCCCCCGCATCCTCAGGACCTTCTATCGCTGTGCCATTGAGAGCATCCTCACTGGATGCATCACCACCTGATATGGCAACAGCACCGCCTACAACCGCAAAGCTCTCCAGCGAGTAGTGCGGTATTCTGAACGGATAATTGGAGGTGAGCTTCCCTCCCTGCAGGACATCTACAGGAAGCGGTGCCTGAGGAAAGCGGGAAGGATCATCAAGGATTCCAGCCATAAACTGTTCAGACTACTTCCATCAGGAAGGAGGTTCTGCAGCATCCGGTCCCGTACCAGCAGACTGAGAGACAGCTTTTTCCATCAGGCCATCAGACTGCTGAACACTTCATAGACACCTCAGCTTCACTACTGGAACTTCAACATTATGCACTCCATACTGTACAGTAATGCCCCTTGTTTTGCACAATATCCAACTGCTAACCTCTGTATATTCTATTTGTGTTTACTCCATTTAATTTTTAAATATGTACACACACACACACACACACACACACACACACACACACACACACACACAGTATACACACACACTTAGTATACACATTCAGTAATATGCATACACTCTTATATTGTACATATATTTATTCATATAATTCTCAGATTTAGCCATTCTTATATTTTGCTTGTTCTTATGTTATTGTATTTTTGCACACCCCTGTTGCTTGTGAAGCTCGCACACAAGAATTTCCCTCACATGTACTGTACCAGTGTACCTGCACATGTGATGTGACAATAAAAGTGATTTGATTTGATTCTTGCCTTCTCTTTTTGGACCTGAACAGTTTCCATGTGGCTCGAGTCTCTTACATATTAAAGTAGTGACGAAGCTGATGGAAACAGAATATTTAAAATGACCACCACTCTGTGTTAAACTTAAAGCGTCTCACCTCTACATTGAGCGTGAAGTCTAAGCCATCCAGCAGAGTGACTTTACACTGCATGATCTTCACCTTCTTGACTCCTCTCAGCGGAGACCTAGACAGACGACTGGTGGATGACCTGTGGGATACCAGATCCTCTTCCTGCTGCTCCTGGCAAAAAGAGGAAAATGTGTCACTTAAAAATAATGAGAATAATACATTTACAATAACAGTTTTCTACATTTGGGATAGAGCTGAGTGGAACTTCCTTGTTAAAAGTAATGAGCTGCTTCTACCTTGTCATGCTAATTGTGGATAGAGGCATTAACGTCTCTAAATGTCCACCAGAAGAGAAGTTTCCTTACCTAAATGACCGTTAATGTAAACCTAAAAATAGACACTGGGACCCTGACTGAGTGTAATCAGGTCCCACTGAGAACAGCTAGGGGTGTACCGCCATTTTGTCTTAAGGAGAGAAAATCCAATTTTCCACTTCGCTGAAAACAAAGCCTTTGCTGACTGACTTTATGCTGAATAGACGCCGTTGCTTCGAGATATTTTTCTTTCTTACATACAGTGAATTTAATTCCCCCCTTTTATTCTGATGAAGAACATTTCTTATATTGCTCTTCAAGCCATTTTCATTGCATTGTTCCTGCAGTATCTACTGCAGCTCATGTGGACTACTCTCCCCGTAGACTCATTTTGATGTAGTATTAAACAATAGAAGCAGAATAAGATGACTCTAAAGAACACAAGAATGAAAGGTCAAGTTAACATTTCTAGGAAATACCACAAAACACATTCTCCCCCCCCCCATTTGTTTTGACGTATGACTGGTGAGAACAGGCACCACAGATGTATGAAATCACAGTTACATGTGCACCCTGCTGGAGAACGTGCCTCGCAGGGAAGGCCGACAGTGTTGTGTCAGACTGGTGCAATTTCCCCTCAGTCTTGCTCCTGGCAATTCCCACAGCTCTAACACTGATGGTGCATCACTGATCATCCTCAGTGTGGAAAAACAAGGGGTGCATAATGTTGCTGTGTGAATTTGAAAGAATCCTGGGGTCGATTAGCTCAGTGGGCAACACTGCAAGTTATAAAAGAAGATCATATATATGTATAACTATTCCCCTGGAGCTACTTGGATCTAGGAGAATAGCAATGTTCACTTTGGACCAAACCACAAACTGTAGCCTGAGAGGTGAAGCCAAAAGGGAGCTGCCTTAGCATTTTCTCTAGTGGCCAGCAGGGAGCGACTCATCTATATGCAAAAAAGAAATCTCAGGTAGAAACCTGTAAGATAATGATCCCACTTCTCACTTGCCTTATTATCCCAGCAGGTGCTTTCCTAATCACTTTATGGTAACAATTGCCCATTCAATTGCTTCAATTCCTGATCCCGATTTCGATAAAAGCAGATGACGGAGCAGGAATGCTTTAGGACATGGCTATGCTGTGACTGACGAGTCACTACTGTGTGAGCACGCAGTGTCCTCGGTTTCTCAGAACACATGTTTGTGCTGGCCATATTACACCCATCTTTTATATCCAGTCTCTGTATACATCTTAAATATCTCACCAAGTGCTTGACTAATGTCTGAGAAATGCAGCACAAATAAGCATTACCCTGGGAAGACAGGGTAGTAATTGGATTCCCAGTATTTTGAATCCAGCGCCATCAATAGTCCAAGATTTTTGGTTTATGACTAAAAACCCCATTCCTAAGGACAACTGAGGCCAAAGGGAATATGCTGCTCTTTTAGCAACGCTAAATAGCTTTATAAAGATTGCAGACACAGTCAAGTTTTAGCATCTGAATGAAAGCAATGCTGCGCCCATGTAAAGCCTAAAGCTGAAATTAAAATCTGGCTACCACAGAAGTGTTTAATGTAGACAAATGATATCAATAACATCAATGCAAAATATTGTACAAGTCAGACTTTGTTAACATGAAAACATGTCATTTATTTCATCACCGTTTCACCACATTACCCTGCATTGTATATAATTAATTTATCCATCACATCGCCCTGCGACTGCTGCTCTCTCATTACAGCCTGTTATGATTCACGTGTAAGCTTCTTTTCAACAAAGGCACCATTTAAATCCTTCTCCTTTCCACATCATGATAAGAACCTGCTGAATGAGTGGGGTTGTGAGCCTGAGCACATTCAAACTATGGTTACACGCTCCAACATATTAAGAAGTTCAAAGTTCAAAGTCACCAAAAAAAAAAAAATATTGAACATGGATTTAAAGTTTTCTGAGTGAGTAAACACATCCTAGACGTTTAAAGCAACACAAACACTATGTAGACTGGGAATGTGACCTGTTAAGTTGTTTGAGATGTAACTTTTTATATACATTTTCCACTAACTACCACAGTAAGAGACCACATCTACAAGCATGTGCAGCTGGTGAAAATGTTTTTCTTTCAAGTAATAAATTAGAGAAGAAGCAGGGATCTACCTCACACTGAACCTCTGTAGTTTGGAAGCACTGGAAATTCAATCTGTAGATCGATTAAATAGTGAGCCAGAAGGCTGTTTGGGCCAAAACCTGAAGACAAGCACTTAGTGCTCAGATAACATCAGTAGCTTCCCAGGCTTCATCAGATATAACATGGATAGGCTACAGGGTATAATATTATACTACCAGAGATCACTGTTCTCTGGTTTTAGACTCGTCCAGCTTCTTTGTCAAACATGTAAAATCATTTAAACATGTTCATGCGTCGAAGTGGTGTGCAATCTTATGGATACATTTTAAAATACACCAAGTCTTCATCATAGTTCAGACTCAACTCAACGGGTTTAATTCCAGGTTGTTCCCTAAATTCTTCCAATCATTGTCCCCACAGCTGCAGGAAGTTGCAAATTGGGAGAGATGTAAAAAACAGTCAGTACAACAAATGATTGTTGTGATGATTGCAAATAATGCCAGGTTTCTACTGAACTACATTCATAAGTTATTCAACATAACAGCAAGGATGGCTGTGGCATCCTTGCTGTTATGTAGACAAGTTATTTAGAAAACCTGTGAAAGAGGCAAAACACAAAGACGGCAAAATAAAACAACTAAAATCATCCCTCACCAAACTGCCCGTGCGTGTGGCCGATCAGTGACAGTGACTATATCTGTCAAACTGCCTTAGTTGCTGTAAAGCCTGAAAACAAAGCATCCACAATTGAAGGTTTCTTGATCTATCCGTCTTCCCATTTCTAATATATAAAGCTCTAACTGAACACCAGGCTTTCCTCAAAAACAAACAAATGCATCTGACGCATGGTTGTGACCGCCATGGAGGACTGAGGTCACGTCTTCACATTCTCTCCCCCTCCCCACGTTCATTTCCATTTTTTCCTCACAAAGCCACAATTCATTCAGAAGAGGGATGAATGGTGTGTAATGTTTTGTCAAATTCAAAAGGATCTATACAATGTTTACACCACAAAAGAATCATTCTTAAATAAAGTGGCAAAGTTTGTTTTGTTTTTTTCCTAATATTAAATTCAGTAAAAGTATGTTTAAAGGAAAATTATGGTGGATGCGATGGATGGATGTTCCATTTTTAAAAGAAGTGACAGTGGGTGGATGTGGTTACAAAGAGGCTGACCTGTTCTTTCCTGGCCGGGGTACTGTGTCCGACGGCGGCTGGAAGCTGCTCCGGTTGGTTCTGAGGCAAGGCGGGTTCGGCTGCCACCTGGCTGGGTTGGGATGCCGCTTTTGCTTTCCCCTTTTCTGTCTCCTTATTCTCCTGTGGCTGCTTGGCCTCCGAGTCGGCGCCTGATTCAGTTGTCATGGTAAATCACACTGGAGTGGAGGAAAATTGAGGGTAAAGAGGAAAAGTGGATGAGTCAGCTGACTTGTTATGAATTGATGCAGTGCCGCTTTTCGGGCCCGTCTAACGATAAGCTCCCCTCTGATGCAAATGCAGAGATGTGGATATTGTTTGACAGCAGAATAGGCATGAATGCAAGTGGCTTTGGTGCACTCACGTCCCCCTTTTAACTAATCACAGTAGTGTCAGTAGCTGACAATGCTAAGGGCTTGGACTGCTTGTACCATGACGTCAACAAATTCTACAATATATCCAAAGCTCACTAAGGGGAATTAAACAAATTTAAAATAATATCTGCAACTGTAACAAATATCTATTTCTGCAAGTATTTTTTTTATAAATTGGTTTCTAAAATATGAGAAAAAATAAGTCTAGGAAAATGTCTGAATATATTTGCCAATTACTTTTGTCAGTTTATTAATCAAATAATTTATGAACTTCTGCAGTTGTTTCACATTCTGATAAAAGCATCTGTGAAAATTTTACATGTGTAAATCAATTAAATTGGCCTAATTTGCTGATTAGGAGGAAATTAAGTGAGAAACCATAATAAAACGATTTAAATTGATTAAATATTTGAATGAATCCGATGGAAATGTCAAACATCTCAAGCTCTCCAGTGTGGAGCTCCACTATTTTTTGCACAAGACAAAAAAAACATCACTTTATGCTTCCTACCTGTTGTTCAGACAATTCTGGGAATTTGAAGTTGGAAAATATTTTACATTTTCGAAGCAAATATCAAAAATAAACAAAAAAAAAAAAAAATCAAACTTAAATATATTAATTCCACAGAGGAAAACTAAATGAAAAGCAGCAATTCACTGGAGAAAGCAGAAAGTAATCTGCCTTTTTCTTATCTGCAGTTACTTTAACAACACAAAACAGCTGATTAACTCTGTATTAAAGTACAAGCCCCCAGTTTCTCTGTAGTGTTTACACTCAGGAATCCAAAGTGTCTGAGCTGCACCAGTACGTGTTTTTCATGGCATGACCTTCTGCTTCTGTGAATAGCAGCATACCAGCGATGGATGTGGTCCCAAGGGCCTGAGGCTGGGTAATGAGGATATATCTAATGGCTAGATTTGACAAACAAAAATGACAGAAAGGACAGCTCACACCGGAGGCTAACTGTACCCACAGTCTTTGACACTGGGATGTGGGGTTTGGAGGCTGTTTGTGTGTGGAACGGCGTACTGCGCCTCTGCTGCACAGAGCCTGGGTTTTGTAGTATGGATGCCTGTCATTCTGCTGCTGGTATGCTTTTCCCTGAGCTCTATTTATAGGGCTGTGTTTACTGCAAGCACGGAAGATTCCAAGGAAGATCTACTTCTAGCTGTGGGCATGGTCAGCACTGTCTGGATCAACAAAACCAACACTTCTTAGGGACAATCCCCAAAATAATCAAACAGTCATTAAGAAATGGCAACATCTGCAACTCAAACATTGAGCACATTAAAACAAGATAACATCTACTTGGTATGACTGATTACATCTGATTGTTACAAGCCTTTCAAGACATTTTACCAGACTGGAAAAAAAAAATCTCTGAAAACCTTAAAGATTTAAATTTGGCAAACACGTCCAGCTCCATGCGTCTAGATTATCAACAGCTGGACTACATGACCTCATGCCTCGGATGCGTTGTTCATCTTGCACTTTTTAGCTTCAAAATAGTTTTGAGCTGAATAGACTCAAGGTTGTGTTGTCAGCCCCTTGATTCAAAGCCATTTGGTATTAGCTGCTAATTCTAATGCAGAACGATGCTTTACTTAAACAGGCAATTGCTTTTTGAATGCCAGAAAATATTTCATCTTTGCTAATGAGCACTCCTCTTAAATCCTGATGGAATTGCTTCAAACTAGCAGTTCAAAAATAATGCAAACTCAAACTTTGCCAAGTAGCAGAAACACTTCAAACCAGCATGTTGTTGGTCATTTAATGGATCAGAATGATGCTGATATAAAGCAACAGTAATTCATGGACTCAAATCAGTGGAAACTATGCTTTCTAAAAAGTCATGAGCATTCTAAGCTCTAAGGGTCACTGAATGCAACGTGCTGATCAAACACTTTTCAACTTCAGACCTCATAAAAAGGGCTATAAAGATGACCTAATCAAGATTAAAAGCCTGAGCAGCAGCACTTTGAATAAACGAATAAAGTCACAAGGTCCAAATTCCAACCCATGTTTTCCAAGTGAAGACGAGAAATGTAAAAGACCACTGAGCTGAATTCAAGCAAAAATCCTGTCAAAACCTCTTTCGCTGCAACTTTGTTGTGTCATGTGCGGCAGAGTTGAGGCGCGGATCACTAATCAGCTGACAGAAGATGGCTGCGTAGCTAACCTTTGCCTTTCTTAATCCTTTTATGAAAAAGGAACTATGGAAGGAGTGGTGGAACGGAACATCTTAGCACCATAGAAATGGAGGAAGAATAAGTTCAGTCACTGGTGACAGGCACTCTTCACAGTGCAACACAACAGCCTACACAGTAGTCCTGTGTGTGGCCCTCCACCATGGACTGGTACATAAATTATGCATTCAGAAAGAAAGCCATGTATTGCCTGGGATTTCTGCTAGTAGCTGCCCAATATTGTACCAATATAGAAGACAAGTTTCAGCCAAAGTACTTCAAAAATGTGTGTTTGGAAAAGAAAGGGTTCAATGCCATTTTATCAAGTTCAAGTCTTTTTGAAGGCTCTAGTAAACTTACAAGATTTACCTTTTAACAGGTATATAAGGACAGAAATAGACAACTCAATGTGCTGACAAAGCAACTAAATTACTGCTCATCCTCTCACCTCAACTTCACTAATGTATGTACTTGATCTAGAATCAGTTACATGCAAAACATTTTGTTGACTGGGAACCGTCTCTAAAACAGAAGCGTATTATAAAAATGGGAAGTTTTAAAACATCTGTTTGTTCCCCCTGTAAATTCTGGAAGTAATAAAAGTAGAAGTCAGCACTTACAGAAGAAAAAAAAAAAAGCACTTAGTGTCAAAGATATAATCAAATTTACCTCTTGGATTAGTAGCTTCACGGTCAAATGTGAGCTGATGAAAGCAGATATAGTCTCCTCAGTCACACCTTAAGATAAAAGCTAATACTCTCTGTGTTATGCCTTCCAAGGAAGGACAAGTAGAAACCACCCACCTCTGAAGAAACATTAATACTGCTTTATCATGCTTCATCCTTCTGTGAATCCAAAGAGGCCCACAGTTAATAAAACCTGCTGTCTGTCACTGGACAGACCAATAAAATCCCACTGAGCTGCAATGGTTGGGTTGTACACTGCAGTGGATATTCACATCCATCCTAAAAGTGCAGCCAGGGTTTTATCGGTGTGTAGCTGCATTATTATATAATTGATCACAGACACTAAATACTGTAGTAGGACTGCCCATGCATGCAGACCTCCATTTAAGGGCCATGTGTGATTGTAATGCACACTGCTGGAAAGGGGCCTGTGCACATTAAGTCTCATGCACACACATGGGAGGATGAGGGACTGCCATCTGTGCCGAGTGCTATTAGCCAGAGTACACCACAGCTGGGCCCATCCCTGCCGCCCCTGCCCCCACAATCATTACCCCTCAGGGACTTATGGAGGTTACATGGAGGGGAATAGTCTGCGTTGCTTGACACGTCAAGGCCCATCCCGAGCAGGCCTGCCAAATAAGATCTGACCATTTTGCATGGCCGCAGGGCCGACAGCTGTCGCAGACCAAAACCCAGCCGCTGTAACAAGATATCACGTAGCTGGTCTGGACATTCAAATTAGGCACCCCTGCAGATCCCCAAAGTCTCATCAACTGTCCTGACTAAGAAAATTATTGACATGTTTTTGGAGAAGTCTGTGGTTTAGTAGATTTAGTAGATAAATCAATTAAGTTTATTACTTAAATAGTTATTTATCAAAATAAATAACTTAAGTAATTAAAACATTTTTATTTAAAGCTCTACCTCCTCTTACTTTACTAAAAAAAAATTAATTAATTAAAAAAAATGTTGTTTTGGGTTTGTGCTGTACTTGTGACACAAAAAGACATCTAAAGATTACCGCCATATATAAAAAGCCAAGTGCTGTCTTAACAAATTCAATTACCAGACTAATCAAAAAAAAAAAAAAAAAAAGATTAATCACAGCTTTAGAACTTCCTAAACCTTCAAGACTTCTGCCAAAAATGCTGTCCAGCATCATCCCAGGAAACTTCCGAGTTTACTGAAACACAAAAACCTGATTGGACATCACACAAGGTGACAACAATGAAATAGAGGTCATTATTGCCATTTCCAGTTAATCAAAAGTTGAGTTGAAAACCTTCCTTACAACATTTTCATATAGCTTTGTGCATTTTAGTCGTGCACTTGAGTAAAGAATTTTACACGACCCAGATGTTTTATACCACACTGGGTTGAATGTTCTCCTGCTCTGGTGTAGGAAAATTTGAGCATGTCAACAGTTCTGACAATTAAAAACATGGGTTTCATTTGAAGAGCCAGCAAAGACATTCCAAAAACAACTCTCTGTAAAAGGTCCTGCAAGACAATAAATGCGTGAAATTGTAAAATCTTAGACTCAGCAAGCATCTGAGGCAGATGGTTTATGGCTTCTGTGTGTACGCTCCATTGCCAGTTTACAGCTTAAGAGTGCAAGTCATTCAAATGATCCCTGTAAGGTTTCGCTGAGACTTCCATGAAAACGGCCTTGTGACATCTGATCAAATAGTATTTGCACATTTGATTATATAATTTAGCAGCCGTTTCAGATGTCAATTTTAAAAAGCCCTTTGGTTGAACCCTCACAAATCTAGCCGACACGTGAGACCTCAAGAGCAGAATTTGGGGAAGGTAGACTGGTCACATGAAGGTGACTCCAAGCAGGGAGCATTTTTGCTGAGGCGGCCATAAATCCTGTCGGCTTTCTGCGTTTACATTACTGTCTTTAGCAGTGAGGCCTCCGATGATTCGGTGGGCAACACAGCTAGCTTACCGGTACTGTTATTGCATTCTGACTATGCACACCGTGCGACACAATCAACGCGGGATTGTTGACATGCAGTTGCTTAAGGCCATGGATGACTTCTGTGAAAGGGTAACACAAACACAATCTGTCTGATAGGATTTGTTGGAGTTAGTGGCTCTCGATTGAGTTGTCTGCCTTAGTTGACAAAGGGAAAAACCCCTGTTGATGTAAAAGATTAGAACTAAGTCTCTGTATATTGATGAGAAGCTAATAACTTCTTATACTGTGGCCGAGACGGACCAGAAGGGATTAAGCATTTTAGGAGATTTACAATCAGTAAATCTGACTTAATTACTAATAATGCCTGCTGGCACTAATAAAAAAAAAAAAAAGTTAAAATAAACCTTTTATTTCCCCGTTTACATTGTTTACTGTGTAAATTTGAAGGCACATTTGCTCATTATGTTTTTAAATTAGTTTTATGCTCACTGGACAGTAATAGGCCAAGAATGACTAACTTGAAAAATACTGATGGAATACCAGTGCATTCCCATTAAGAGCAGTCACTACATGGCATTGTGTCTACTAGAACATAAAGGTAACATAATTCTACAACCTAATCCAGCTTGATGAGCTGTTACAGACAACAACAACAACAAAAAATACAAAGATACACTGATGTCTGAGTGAGCTAGCAGAGCCATAGTCATGTGGTTTACTATTAAAAATATGTTTTAGTAATGATCAGATCATTACAAAGCTATTCATGTGATTTTTGTGTTACAAAATCCTGATGATGAAAGTGCTATAATCAAGTCACCTGTCTGTCTAGACATTTTTACATTATATATACACACAAACACAGTTGGACAAATAACTGATGAGTGACATTTAGAAGTAGAAAAAAGTTACAAATGGTCATTGCTCATCTTTGTAGCCTTTGATATGAGAGTCACCATTTGTATCACAGCTACAGATGTCAGAGCATCTTATTCTTTAGTATATGAGACAAATTATGGTTTATATATGTATAAATACAAGCCAAAAATCATGATTCAACAATACTGACCAATATAAATTTGGGTCTTCCTCATATAAAATCAATGGTCTCAGCAGTTTTTGTTGAGTGAAATGAAAAGACTGCCTCCTCCATTGTCACTGTGCAAACTAAAGCTGTAAACAGAGGTGCAGCCTCAGTAAACGAGTTATGAATCCCTGCCTACAAGGCCCACAATGTTCTTGCCTCTCAATGCTACTGCAACAGCAGCTTACTGTGCATCTTAATTAAATTGTCAAATCAGTCTCCAGCCATTGCATGCTGTGGCAGCAAGGATGTAAGGATGCTAAAAGAGGATCCAGACCGTGTCATCCTGCCCCTAACCACGCCTACCGCACTGCAGATCAAAAACACCGAAGTGTGTCGTCTTAACCTCGGACAATCTGACAGTTTTAATCCATTAATTGTCTGCAAATTGTAACACTGCCTGCCAGTGACTCAGCGCTCTCCTTCACTGATGTAAAAACGGGAGGGATTGAAGGTCGGACAAGCATCTGTATCGTCTCATTTCACCAATTTCACCCACTTTCTGGCCCCGAAACTTGAGCACGTTAGCCAGCTTCACCTCAAGCGGTGCGCTTCTTTAAAATATCCGTGCATACCCCGACTTTTAGCTTCAGATTAACCACCGCTGCAGGCAGCTCAGTCGGCAAAAAGCAACATTTTCTGCTTCAGTGTTACGCGCCGAATGGTTACAATGTGAAACCACAGTGGGATTAAAAAAGAAAGAAAAACCATATGACCCCCGTTTCTGACTCGGTTAACCACGTCCACTAGACTTTTTCCGCCTGAGTAGATACAGTAAAACTGTACTCTAATGTTAATCATCTGTCATCGGCTGCGGGTGCTGTGAGCACGCGATCGAAAATGTGGCACGAGACAAAACCTCACAAAGAGCCGTTCAAGCAGCGAAACTTGCATCTTCTCTAAGTGAGCCTCGGTGTAATGGTACAAACGACAAGCAGCGAAGAAAATGGGTTTATTACCAGACACGGCGTCCTCGTTCAGCTGGTTATGCGAGTTGCATTCGTAGTGGGCTTCTGTTTCCTGACAGCGGTGCTACTCTGCTGCAGTTCCCCTCTCCACCAGCCTATCAAACTCCACTATGCAGCCGAGAGTAGAATTGTGGGATATCAGAACAGCCGGGGCATTATTTTAGCAGCACCCTCCTCCCAATACACATACACGCACGCGCACAGCAATTGATGGCACGAGGTTTGTTGTTTTAGTGACGAACGACACTAAGAGTCATCTCTATGTACGGACATGAGATTAAATTAAAGTCAATCAGTGGAGGAATGTAACAAAGGAAGGATGATGTGCTCAACTGATTGTTGAGTTTAAAGGTGTCCGTGGGCCGTTCTACAGTCTGCAGGGTATTTTCTGTCCCACCCATGAATTTGAAAATAATGCATGCGCAAAAGACTAAAGGATACTTTTGTTGCGTAAACTGTACTTTTCCTGAGAGAATTTTTTTAAAAGCCTTAAAATACAAAACAGTTCTTTGAGAACATTTTCTCAACTTCTTTGTAACCAAATAGGATGTTAAAATGACTTAGAAATCCACTTAAAAATAGTTGACACTTTTTTTTTCCATCAAGATATTTTAAAGAATAATTTTGCAGCGCTGTTACCGGAACTCATTTAAAGGAAGAGACAACACGGTGATAGACATGCAACTTGTGCTAACACCATGGGGACACTAAAGGCCCTCTTTGACATATTTCGTATTTTTCCAGTACTTTCTGGCTAGATGGAGTGTGCCACTCCAATCAAGGCAAAACACTCTTACTCATATTCCCCAAAGAACACAAATCAAATTCCAAGTTTCCTTGCTTTATTTCCACTGCTAGCATCTTTCCCCATGAAAACACTAACACAAGTGTGTGAATGTGTGTGTGAATGGGTGGATGACTGGATATGTAAAGCGCTTTGGGGTCCTTAGGGACTAGTAAAGCGCTATATAAATACAGGCCATTTACCATTTATTTTTTACAAGCACTTTGCCCTAACAGTGATCAGTCTGTTATTTGCAATCCTGTTACCATAAAACAAATCAATTTAAAACAAACATATGCTACAAACATTTAAAATATTAATAAAAAATACATCTGCGGTCCTGAGTATTTACTTGTCATATGTATGTCATCTGTTAAGCCATGTTAGCGTGTACAACCCCGTTGCTCTAACATGTAATTTTCAAAATGGTTTAATCTGTTGCCTTTATAATCACTTGAATTATTATATGTGTTTGTGAAAAATATTTCAAAATAGATACAAAATTTCTAAAATAAACTGACTATTAAAGAGTTGGGCAGGATAGATTTCAAAAGTTGTTTAAATTAATCGAAATTAAGTCTCATCTAAAATTGAGTTTTCAATGTGAGTAGGACCATTTTTAACTGAATGGTCAAGAATTCATTAAACAATTTTGTTAAAAAAAACAACAACAAAAGAAAACAAACTACTGTGCCAAGCATAGCACACAGCAACCAAATCTCATAAGTGGACCTTTTTATTTGTTTAAAAATTTTTTAAAATAAAGAAATTTTAAAAACAATTTCTGAAGCCTATATTGTTCACCAATATGCTCCATTCATTTACCTAATGTGTTATAGAGGCAATTGTTGTTTACAACACAAATAACAAATCATTGCCAAAAATATCATCTTTATAACACTGGAAAAAAAACATTCCACCAATATTGGCATTCGTGTATATATTGTCTGATATGTGCCATTTCGTGATGTAAAGTAATGTCTTGCTTGTTAGATACAGAGCTGGAGACACAAACTGAAAATATCTATATCAGAATGCTTTTAGGCTACAGAAACAGGATTGGCCACAAAAATCCAACATAGGTCACGCTCCAAGAATTAAAAGCATAAACATTATCACTATGCCATGTTCTATATCAACATTTCAGAATCTTGTGCGTGCGTATAATATAAATGTGTCTAGACAGAGCGGCGACTTGAATCTCAGTTCAACAGTGTACATTAAACTGTGTTTCACTTTTCTACTTTCTGATATTTATGTAGCGGCTAAAGTTACTTTGCAGACTAGTATTTCAATTCAACTTTATTAATATTGAGCCAATTTACAACCACAGTCACCTCAAGGCACTTTATATTGTAGGGTAAGGACCCCGCAACAGATATTCAACATATATAAGCAGTAATAAGCTTAAAAAACATGCTTCAGGTTAAAATAGTCACCACCATTAAAAAAAGCTCACTTTGACCATCCACAGGAACAAGTTTTTGCATCAGTATCATTTTCCAGAAATATAACACTGACAGGAACTGCACGACAAGCACTTCCACTATTTACATTTCAAGTACATTTTCCATGAATATTTCTGGACAATGTAGGACATTTACTCTGTGGTATAGTAAAAATTTTACTTGCATAAAGGATTCAAATACTACTTCTGTCACAGAGCTGAAGCTAGATAATCTCTATATCATCCACTGCCAACTGAAAAACAATCTAAGGCACAATAAAAAAAAAAAAAAAAGGAAATTATGAGGATGTGAACGCAGCGACGCAAACGCACATCTGCAGCGCTCTCCCAGGCATACATATTGGTTTGTGTGCATTCACAAATACAGACATAAAAGCGAGTTCTTAATTAGAGTCTGGGTTGTTCCCTCTGGGGATTTGTGGGTTTTGCCTCCCGCCTCCCAGTGGGAATTTGACCCAACTCGATCACCCATTTGACTTTTCTTTCATTGAACTGCTTTCATGCTGGATGCCCACACTTACAATATGCTACACAAATATAAACATGCAGTCGTGAACACTAATGAGAACTTTCTGCTGAATTCATACATAAATAGTGACAGTGACAAAGTGGGCGTGCTTTCCACATAGCAGAACAACACACAGTGATACTTATATACAGAAAGCAGACAGCTGCTTCCTCATTCAGTCTCTCGGTGGACAAGTCATAAAACAAAACCATAAAACAATGTTTTATATTTAGTGGATATAGTAAAGTAATTAAACTACACTATATACAGTCTTTTTATTCAAACAACTCTTACTTGTGTAGTTAGGAGATGATGTAATACCTGTAATATATAATAAATGTAAATGTAATAAATGTAATAACTTAAAGGGCTACCAGCCTGAGTGTTAAAGTGATATGTCCATTAACCACAAAAAAGTGAAAGGATTTGCTTTTGTCACATACCCTTACCACCAGTGGAGATCAGTGATGGTCTGTTACACGCCCTCCCCTTCACGTCCTGTCTTGTTTTTGTAATGAGTACTATAGCTTATGCTTCCAAAACAAATTGTTGTGCACATTACCACAATGAGGCTCTCTGAGAAAACATAGTGTACAAGAGGCTGTAACAACTAGCTACAATATCTTTTTTTCTGTCCAGCTAAACAATGGTTATCTACATTTAGAGCTGGTGGAGTCTGGCGCAGTATGACCAGACTGATTGTTTCAGACATTGCTCATCAGGGCCTGTCTAGCCAGCGGGTCGCGGCGGTATGACTTTAATGCAGTAAAATAAGGGATGAGAGCTTGCATATTAGCTTGTCCCTACAGGAAATATCAATGCACATTGAATACTTGAAGCATTAAATGTAATGGAGCTTGGTCATTAGATAACAAATAAAAATGGTTAAATGTTGAACATTTAAGCTGCTTAACAAAGGCAAACAGACAGTACTTTATTGCTGGTCATGAAAAACTACTTAAAAAAATGTTGCCAATAGAAGATAAAATATGAAACTTGTTTCAAATCAATCATCCTCAAGGGGACAGGGCCTTCTCTATTGCTGCTCCTAATCTGTGGAACAATCTTTCCCAGCACATTAGAGAGGCCCCTTCACTGTCCACTTTTAAAACACGTCTTAAAACTCATTTTTACTCTTTGGCTTATGACACAGTCTGACCCTGATTTTATTGTTTTAATCTAATGTGCTGATTTTATTGTTTTAAATGTGTTTATATATATATATTACTTATCTTATCTTATTATTACTATTTTTCTCATTTTTTTTAACATGCTCAATGTATCATGTTTGGCATGTCAAGTGTACAGCACTTTGTGTTCAGCTCGTGGCTGATCTGAAAGCGCTATATAAATAAATTGCTTGCTTGCTTGCTTGCTCCCACTTTCATATTTGAGGGTAGGGAGTAGCTTAAATATATTTTGGGTAGTTCTGTAATGAAGTTGTTACAGTCTGTGATGGTAGTGACATTGGGGGATTATCCCCTAAACACCTCATGAGGTGGTTTTTGGCTACCACACAGCAAAAAAAGAGACCAAAATACACCATCAGAAAATTGATCCTTGTTAAAGCAGACACTAATACTGGGTTGGATCCCTTTTTTGCCTTTAGAGCTGCCGTAACTCTTCATGGCAGATTCAACAAGCTGCTGGAAACACTTCTCTGAGATTTTGCTCCATTTGACATGATAGTACTACAGTTGCTGTAGATTTGGCAGCTACTCATCCATGATGCAAATCTCCTGTTCCCCCACATCCCAAACATATCTATCAGACTGAGATCTGCGAGTGTGGGGGCTATTTGAGTAGGGTGATCTGATTGTCATAAAAGCAATTTGAGATGATCTGAGCTCTGTGACATGGTGAGTTTTCCTGCTCGAAGCAACCATCATGTGCACACTGTGATAATAACGGGATGGACAAAGTCAGCAACAATACTCAGGTAGGATGTTGCGTTTACACATCTTGTTTTTTTAAACACTAAAAAATGCCAAGAAAATATCCCCCACACCACTACACCAGCAGCAGCATATTGTTTATGCCAAACTCTGACCCTAGGGTCAGAAATCAGGACTAAGAAATCAAGAGACATTGACAACCTTCTATTGTCCATCTTTGGTGAGCTGGTATGAACTGTAGCCTCAGTTTCCCATTCCTAACTCACAGAAGTGGAACTCAGCGGTCTTCTGCTACTGCAGTAAATCTGCTTCAGTGTTCAACATGAACAGGGGACTGTATAGACTAGGTCTTAAATATGCTAATATTTTAAGCCTGGCTTTGTCAGAATGCCTTTGGTTTTTGTCAGCTGGTAGCCTAAAACAAGCTCCTCAAAGTGGAAGAGTATCTATTGTAGGCAGGGTTTTCACAAATCCATGACTGGTCTGATTTAATGTTAAATTAACAGCCAGTTTTGAAGTTCCAAAGCAATGTTCAAAATGTGTTACTGTCTCAATTGTTTTGAAAATCCAAAAAAAATTCTAAGTCCATATCCATTAGAAGGCAGAAGGTAAACAGAACTGTTCTGCAGAAAAATATTTAAACACTTGTGGGGTTTTTTAATATATAATTGTTAGCTCAACATGTAATAAAACAGGCTGCGCGTGTCACCCTTTCTCAATGGTTATTTAAATCTGAGGCAATAAAGCCTTGGCCTTTAACTGTGCTGTGACTTTCTATCTTCACATATAATTACTCACAGATAAGTGAGTGCACATCGGTGACTCTTCCAAGTCTCTAGAGCAGCCCTTGGTCAGCAAAATGATTAATACCACGCAAGACAGCCAACATGTGATCTGTGGACTCGACTTAGCTTATGTGGCTGCTTAACTCTTCACTTTTTTCTGCTGTGTACAGACACCGAGTTCCCGTGCAGGTCGTCTGCTGAGAACCCTGACCTTGAACCCAGTTTACTTCTAAAATCTTTTCTTTTCTTAGAATCAAAACAAGTATGAACAAAAGCAGATAACATAAGACAAAAAACAATAGTTAACAACTCTACCACTGTCTCTTTTATTTCAATTGACTCAAAACTGAAATGTAATAGAAGTTGCATTCAGCTGATCTTCTTACATTTCACTTTCATTTAACACAAGAACATAAAAAAGTGAGAAGTAATACTACAAGCCCTAGTTTTTTGAGGAAAAAATTTTTTCCTTAAAATTCACACTGTAAAGCTTGTTAAGTATAAATATGTCTATATGCTCATTCTCTATAATCAGGAACCTCATGAAGTTCATTACAGCAATCCAATTTACAGTACTGTGGTCAGAACAAGCAAGCTGGCACTTCATCAATGTACAATTAAGTTGAAGCATGTCCCTTACAGAACCTGGCAAATCACCCGTGTGATCCAATTACAAAAAGAAGAAAGAAAATTCCAGCAGTTTCAGCAAATCCCAGGTCCGGGGGAAAATAACTGCTACTCTAAAATGTGCCTTTTTTGGTTTGTTTTTTGTTTGCCAAACACAGGATCACTTTCCATTTTGTCTGCTGGGTTTTCAAACACAGTAAGAGAAACACTTCACTAGATGATATTTCTATGCTTACCTGAACCATTCCGATAAAAAGGCATTTTTAATCATTGCAATCTGTGGCTTTTATAGGGTTTTTTACAGTTCCATTATTCAAACTATGAATGCATTTTTGAGAGTTTATGACTGCGTTAGTTCGTCTGTAAATTACACTTTGAACTGAATGAACTCAAATCAAATGGGCTGAACTTCACCTCCAACCAGTCACGACTACCATCCCCTACTGTCCAGCTCAACTCAGCTGCAAATGCCTTCACTCCCAAAGGGCTGCAGGTCAGCAAGCACACAATGGAAATTAGAGTCTGATTTTGACACCCCACACTGGGCAAAAGCTTCCAAATCAACCCCCTACCCCACTTTGCGCACACCCTCATTCCACTACACCTCCTACACTTTTTTCAGCTCTGGCTGAAAGGCACACGTTGCAGATTAAGAAGAAATAAAAATGAAGTAATAATAAGATACTTGCTTTCTGCATGTAGGAAGCACATCTTATCTCGAGGCATCATAAATGAGGGCTGTATTTACAACCTTTGGAATTCACAGTTTTGCCCATCAAGTAACTTTTGGTTAGGAACTGTCTGAGTAAGCGAGGGGCGGCACGTGTGCAGCACGTGGCAACAAGGAGAGAAAAAAGCTTCCTTTTTTGGCTTTGCTGTGGATACCAATTCGTGAAAAACAAAGCACTTTAAGGAGGATTTCGACTATGTAATCCAAACCAGCCTGGTCTACAATAAATCACACTTTTTCCTCTCAACTGTTGCAATTAAATCTAAAATATTTATCTGTGTTGATTTCATGAAAACCAACATTTCCAATAAGCACTCAACACTGTTTCTCAAAGGGAAAAGCTCTTTTTTCCCCTTCCCAGCCAGAGTTAGATGTGAAACTTAATCTACCTGCAATAATTATGAAGCTGCCATCAAAAGTCAATGAGCTTAGCTTAATATAGCATAAAGGCTGGAATGTGGGGGCAGGGGAAGCTAACCTGTCTGTACACCTCTGAAGCTCAATAATTAGCAAAGGAGCTCTTGTTTAATTGGTACAGAAAGCTAGGATTAAAAACAGCAGCCTGCGCTGTGGTTTTATAGGAGAGATGTTCTAGACTATTTCCTGGAGTGCTTCTGCGAGACAGAGGAAAACCAGGGGATACTTCATGAATAGGTGAGCCTTTCTTACCAATTTGAATATTTGTGCTAAATAATGCTAACCAGGTAGCATCGTTAGCCTAAAACAGATTCAAGATTTGAGTTAGAGTCAACCTTCTCATCTAAAATCATTTAACTCTCAAGCGCAGAAACCCACTTAACAAAAATATGAAGAATTTATTTTATATCTACCGAATATAAAATATTCTATCCAATAAGAGTCTTAGCTTTACTCTGATGTAAACTGTTGGAAGTCCTGCCCAGCATCCCATTGGAGGTTAAGCTGAAAGAGTAACCTCTTTGCTGCCTGTGACTTTCAGGGTGCCATCGGGCAGACTACGGCTTTATAAGGCAAAGACCGCTCCAGACCACTTTCAAGTGGTTGGGCATGCTGGGAGATAACAATGCTCCCAACAAGCTTATCAACGCACTGCAACAAGATTGAGTCATACGTTTTATCTCCTCCAGCCTCTGAAGACAGCAGCGCTGCACTCACGCGTTGGGTTCAACTTGCTTTAATAGACTGAACTAGACTGTACACCTGAAGGCACAAAGTCTGTGATTATCACTGATTAACACTTTGCTATCGAAACTGTAAATAGACTGGTACTTATGTAGTGCACTTAAAAGTCGTTTTTACTACAGGGCTCTTTCACCCAGTCACATACATTCAGACAAGAGCTTTTATCCAACATTCCTCTCTCTCTCACACACACACACACACACACATGCACTCTGATGGATTCTGAGGGAGAAACACAGATCCTGCTTAAGGATATTTCGATGTGCAGACTAAAGAAGCCATGGATTAGACCACTGACTTTTCAATTAGCTGATGATCTGAGCGACAGCAACCCCTTGATCATTATATCTATCTATCTATCTAGCTATCTATCTAGAGAGAGCGAGATATAGATATATAAAAACTCACAATTTTGTATTAGAATTCAATCTCACTATTCAAAAGCACCCAAGTTTCACTAGAACTGCAAAAATAGATTGATTTGAAACACTCACTTTGGTATAACAGTATTCAAAAGCATATATTGCTTTCCACAAAGATAATGTAATATGAGCTTTTAAAATCCAGCATGTGCACCATGGGAAAGTTGTGGCTTTAATGTAATAACCATTTCATTCCATTTAAAGTGCACAGACAATACTCCAACCTTTGCCTTACTTATCTATGAATCGTTATAACAACAAGGGTTTGCTGGCTGTTCCTTTTAACCTTTAACCTCTTACTTCTGAGTCACACACCTAGCCCTTCCACTGGTTTTCATACAGCAGCACAATGAGTCACAGCAACAAAGAGCAGCAGGTAAAATAATGTATTCTCCTGCAGTCCAAACCTAGTGCTATTGATCATGTACTAAACTGACAGCAGCATTGATGTAAATTCCTAAGATGAATAGGCAGAGATAGGATTCATCAGCTACAACATTACATCAAAACAACAGTAAGAAATCTGTCTTTGTGTAGCTCTTAAAGCCTTAGATGTATGACGTGAATGACTCTTTTTAAACCACGATGAAGAGATTTTATCTGGTTTTGCCTGTATATAGTGTAGAGGCAGCTAACAAAGTAAAAAAAATCAAATTTAATACAACTTATAGAAAATCCTCTGATTCTCAAAAGGCTATACAGGCAACATGGGGAACTCTAAAGGACTACTCCATTATAACATCAATGTATCCTCAGACTTAATATCTCATGAACTATGCATGTTTGAAAAAAATATACAGCTTTGGAGTTTTGGTCACAATTTGGAATTTCCCAGCTGCTTGCCTGTAATTACAACTTTCCCATGTTCCACTGGTCCAACTTGGAAAAAAAAATCAACAAGCAACATGGACACCCAACACATTTAAATAGCCTTTTCCATGTTCCAGCTGTGTCACATAAATCACAGCAGCTAAGACAATGTTTTATTGGCTAATCTGTAAGTGCAGCTTGCCATTTTCAATTTACGGTGTACCTTTTCCAGAAAGAGCTGGAGGAAGAGCATGCTGGAAAACTCTTGTTTGGAGTTAATGCCTTTCCTTAAGTGGAATTCATCCTTTAAACAGGTCCAGGAAAACTTTCCTCTCCTAATAGTTTTATTAGCTTTTGCACATTTTTTGCCAAAGTTAGAAAAGATCAGCCATTTCAAAAGGTGCACATGTCTGGATTTTTCTATATGGTGATCTTCTCAAAGTAGTGGTCAACACAAACTTACAAATTCCCGGTGAAGAAGCAAATTAGCAAAAATTTTGTGGATTAAACTTTTCATAAATAATACTTATTTTACCTGCTTTGAATATTTAAACTGGCTGTATTATTATCATCATAGCAATGTATGAAATAAAAACAATGCAGCAGTGAGAGGGATGCTTTTAGCAAATGATTGAAAGAGTTTTATCACCCAAAGCTCGCTGAGGCTTTATTTGCCTTTGCAGAATGCAAACTGTTTACCTATCCTGACAGGAATGTTAGCGCTAAAGTAGCTTTGCTTGGGCACCATCTGCAGCTGGATATAGAGACAGCCATTTCATCCAGCAGTTGGTAGAGACCAAAACAGTGCTGAAAGAAGTCAAACAGACCTTATACTCTCCAATTCTTTGGCCATGCATAACAAGAAAACAAACATCTCCACGCAGTCACGACAAACTTGCTGGTTGGCTGAAGGCAAATTTTATGTTACTCAGAAGCTCGCATATTTGTGTACACAGAAAATGTAACACCAGTGTAAATGATCCACTGTGACGACTGGGTATGTAAAACAACTGTTAGCTAACAAGTTGAAAAAACAAAACAAAAACAAACAATATGTTAACTTGACCCCAAGCAACCAAAATAACAAAATATATACTACTGAAGTAAAATAATAATAATAATAATGATAATAAAAGAAACGATTTCATAGGAGTTAATGGGTTTAAAAAAAAATCTGCTAAAATGTGTTTTTAGTTAGAAGGGTTTAAAAAAAACAATCAAAAAAAACAAAAACAAAAAAACAACCCAACCATTCTTTGTGGTCCAAGTTGTCCTTAACGACAACGCTAACATATCAGTGAAAGACACAAAATTAAATAACACTACTTCCTCTGGTATGACAGAGTGAGAACATTTTGGCCAGTCCAAGCCAGCTCATGGGGTACAAGAAATGTTAAGCCTCAGCAAAATGCTACCAATCATCCGCAGAAACATCAAAGACTGCACACACAAGCAAGTGAACAAGACAAGTCCCACGGACTTTGGCCGGTGTTATCTCCTCAGTCCTGTACATTCAAACTCATCATTCGACCTTATAAAACTGCTGAAATTACTCAAGCGCAAATGGTCAGATGGCACTATAAAACGCACTGTCCCATATTAAGATACATACATATCTAAAAGATTAAATATCAAATAAAATTTCATTGCAGCCATATGGACCTCCCTATTAACAATGCCATGAGATGAATGTTCAGTTCAGTGTAGATGAAAGAGAATATTATAACAGAAACGTCTTCTCTATTTCAAGGAGAGGAAACACATGCTGTGACAACTTCCCCTTTCCGAATAGCCTGTCTGTGCCCAGCAAACATTTAATCAGGTGTCTGTGTGTGTCTGTGTGTGTGCGTGTCAAAGAAAACAAGAAGTGCTTCCTCAGCAGTTATGAGAAGAAACGAGTTAAGAAATAGCCCGAGAAAAATGCTGATGAGGAGATTATAGACGCATTCAGCAAATTGTAAAAGACTTGAGTCAAAAGTGTGACACAGAACTTAGATTTATCGAGGGCTTTGTATTTGTATCGGGAAGAAATGGATCTGACTTGTTTTCACTTTTAAACAGCTGTTACACGAAGTTTCTCAATGCTCCGTCACGTTAGATTTTCAAAATAAAGCGAGGTAAAGTATTGATCGCGTCTGTTTGGCCCTTTACTCTGCAGTATAATGTGTGAAGTGGCTGCCGCTTGAAACGTATTTTGTTCTAACTCCAAATTATTCCTTGTGCTTGTCTCTCTGTGTGTTTCACATTGTTGCCCATAAACACTTGTACTCACCGTTTGAAATGTAACAGATCGCCGGGAAAGCAGCAGGTCAAGTTGTGGTGGAAAGCCCGGTGATTGCAACGGAAAAAAGACATGAAAAATGAAACAGAACATTACTAAGATATGTCAGACGACGAGAATAGCCCTTTAGAAATATTAACAACCACATATAACATCCTAATGCTGCATTAATTACAAAAAAAACCCGACTTAAGTTTGCTCGTGCTCATATAGTGACAGCCTGTTTTTCGACACACAAACTAAACAACAGTGTAAACACAAGCGAGCACTTTACCTGAGTGTTCAGCGAGGGGACACAAACTCCCCAAACGCCAGCTGTTGGTCAGGGAGCGCTACGAAGACCAGGAATCCCCTGCGTGGGTCTCGTCCGGGTGAAAGGGATCACACACCTGTGAGCGCCAGATTTGGCAAACCTTCCCAGAGACGGAGCGAGCTGACCCCGCCCCCTCCTGCCTCTAAAAAGAAATCGGCCCCGTGGTGCTCATAAACGGGCACGCCCACGACTCAACCAGCATAGACCCAGTGCCACCTGCTGGTCGCTTTATTTTTTGTACTTCTTCTTCTTCTTCTGTTTTTTTCAAACATCACATGACCACTAGATGGCCACGTTAGGCTGAGCTGCGCTGGCTCCTCTCGTGAATAGTCTGCAAACTTCGAAGTGGACTTTTTGTCTGATCCTGTAAGAACTGTTAACAATATGTAGGACTTGGAAGATGAGTGCTGTGCAACAGTCTTGAAGTACCCCTTATTTCTTTTTATTTAACAAAGAAAATAAAAATAGTCACAGGAATTTATTGAAACGGATGCAAGCATACATAGAAATGTGTATAAGGCAAAAACAGAGTCTGTGTACTTCCAATGAGCTTGAAAGTCAACGTTTTGCTATAGCTACCTTTACTCTTCAACACAGCCTGAACTCTGAACTGTCTGTTTCTTTAAGTATACTTAAGGAATTGTTCTCCAGGCTTGTTGAAGGACTGTTGGTTGACATTTGATCCCACACTGCATCAGTAATGTTAAGGTCCGGGCTTTGGGGAGGCCAATGCATGACTGATAGTGTTCACTCATGCTTTTACTGCAGTGGCAGTGTGTTTGGATCATCATTATGCTGAGAAAACAAAAAACAAAGCCGTTGCTAATCGGACACTTGACAGATGGTATTGCATGGTAGATTCAAAATCTGATGGCACTTTTATGAACGACCTTCATAAGCCCCGGAAAACTGTTGCTCAAGATCTCTTAAAAAAATACAAGAAAGCATTTTAGAAGCAAAATGTAAAGAAAGGGGCCTGGCTCTATGATGCGCAGCACTGTATACACAGTGAAGTGGCAGTGGTGCAATATGCATTTACAACAGTACAAGGCATGCATTTATCTCATATAAGTAACTATATTAAAAAAAAATATAGGGCTGGCTATAGAGTAAGTCTATTGTATTTTATGTGCACAACTTAAAGGTGTATCTATAACTGCAGTGAGGTTAAAAAGTACAATAGTACAGTAGCAGATTATGATGAAGTCAAGGGATTGTTGAATGATTAGCATCTATCTGCCAGATCTCAGCTGAACATGATTTTCAAGGGATTTTTTTTTTAGCATTTTGAGGCCTTATTTGACAATACAGTAGAAGAGATCGTGCGGAAATGACACACAGGAAACTATCTGATCTAGACTTGTGCTCAGACCCCTATACAGCAGCCTTTGACCTCCGGGTCACCTGCTCAACCAGGTGAGTTATTGGGCACTGACAGTTATGACAGTCACTATTATCAATAAACGCCCATTTTATTTTTCCCTGTTTATTTTGTCACCCATTTGAGCAGATACTCAGCTGTTAACTTCCCTTTGTAATAGTGAAGACAATTATTAAGAAGACTGTTGTAAAGGTCACTTATAGGTCACTGGTCTCGGTTCAGCTGGCAGAAATAATAAAACATCAATACCACTGCAGTGTTTCCCAGTAATGAGAAGTATGGCTAAAGTCCAGGAAAAAAAAAATCCATACAGTCTCTACGTTTGCCACACAATCAATCATAGTCCGACTTCCAGTTTTTTAATCCTTTTAATTTTTCTTAACGCAAGTGAAACTATTTGGAGCAAACAAGCCATTTTGCATTCGTGGCATTTAATCTAATATCACACAAAGACATCTATTAGACCCAATGGAGGTGTTACAGTCAAATTTATTAAACCATGAATGTTTCATATAAACAAGTGTGTGCACATAGGGAAGACCTTGTCCTCAAGGTCCCGATCCTAAGCCAGACATCTACCTGAGATTCAGTTCAGTTCACCTATTCACGTGGTATTCACATAACAATGCAGAGAAGCAAATCTAGACTATTTAAATATCTGTGGCATATGTTAATGCTACAGTACGACATGTTGGACAGTAGTTCAGAGTGAAAGTTTTGGCAATTCTACAAGCTACAATGTTTGCCTTACTCTTATACAAAAGAAAAAAAAACCCTCATCTGATCAAATTTTCTTTTCTTTTCTTTTTTTTTTTACAAACCATTTCTAAATCTCCTTACAAGTCTTTAGTATTGCTCTTGCTACATTGAAAAAATAGAAAAATTACATCTGAATTTTGAACTGTTGGTCTGGTGTATTTATAAAGAGTCTTGCTCTTGAGTATTCATGGCTATGTTTCAATAGTCCTTAGTTGCTTACTCTCCGTGTTTCCTTTCCTCTCTAATGGCCAGCTTCACCCATTAGCAATCACATAAGAGGGTGCGAAGCAAATAACAAGACATCAAAGAGTTTTAAGAGGCCTAGGATTCTCCAGAGGTGCTCGGTGTCGCCAAATTGTCCTGTCCCTGAGCTTCTTCCTCCGCCGCTGCTGCGTCCATTGCTACTTCCTGTTTAGGGGCCACCAAAGAAGTGTCTGCGTCGGGGGCTTCGAAGGATTCACCCCCCAGGTCATTCAGTTTTATGTAGCCCTTGCTGTTGGAGTGCTCCAGACGGGGGTAGCTGAACCGCCTGGCTCTGTCACCTTGACGGCACCCAGACACAGACAAGCTGCAGCGGCGTGCTGGCCTGGGCTGATCCGTGAGAGAGTTGAGCGACAGCCGTGAACCCATTGCCCTGGCAACAGGAGATGGCGGAAACAGCTGAGGCCTCTGCGGTTGACGCTGAGCCTGCGGCACCCCCTCTTGGATACCTGTGTCGGTGTCCTCGTGGCTCCGGTGAGGAGGAGGAGAGTCCATGATCGAAGCCTCCTTCTGCTTACCGTACATCACGTCTCTCTGGCTGCTGCTGCTGCTGGCCTGTCCCTCCTCACTTATGTTTTCAGCAGCAGCTTCTATAACAACCTCCTCCTTTGAGCATCCCTCTGCCTCTGCTTTCTCCCCCACCTCACAGTTGTTCAGTTTGATTACTGGCAGGGTAAAAGCGTTCACAGAAGAGGTGACGATGGAGGTGGTCTCCCATTGTCGGGGCTGAGGTGCCTGCTCACTGCTATTGCTGTAGTCTTTATAGATGCTATAGACAGTCTCTGTGAAGCTCTGCACATCTTTGGACAAGCTACGAGGCCTGCTGACCAATGAGGAGCGTCTGAATACCTCCTCGCCATCTACCTCACCTTTGAAAGTGATTCCAGTGGAGGGCCAGGAACTGCGAGTAAGCATCCCACTTGTTGGGAATGTACCCGACGGCCCTTCTGCACTCTTTGACTGGGTGTAATTCACCATGCCGTTCAGAGGTGAGTACTCCTTTGATCGTATGCTGTGCAGATCTATCACTGTGGAGTAGATATCCCTCAGGTTTATGATTTTAGTTTTCTTGTCTCGGTTTTCATGGAGGACGGCGTTAGCACAAATGAAGAGAAAGATACCAATTCCCATCACAAGTGGTCCGAAGACTTTCAGGTTGTCTGAATACAAATAGTTATCCAGGAAGTCACAGAAAAAGCCACAGTGACGGGACGGGCTGGAAACACTGGTGTTAGAATGACTCTGGTTGAACAGATTTGATTGGCCAGAGGAAGGCTCACCACGGGTCAGGTTGGAGGTAATCTGAGGACTTTTGGAATAGCTCATCCTGCTGGTGTGAAATCCCCCGGTTCTGCGGCGCTCCTGGTATTCCTGCTGGTTCTGGCTGGGCCAGTAGCCCAGTACAGCCATGGAAATCCCAACCATAAGAACTATAATTCCAACAGCGGCCACCAAACCAGCAGGGGAGCAGAGATTGAGTTTGCCCTTCACCACCACCACATCGTTTTTCTTCTTTTTCTTGGATTTCCTCTTCCGTTTGTTCTCCGCTCGGTTTTTCGATCGGAGCGAATCCTGGCGCCTGTTCATGCGCAGCAGGCCACCCGTGGCTATCATGGTGGCGACTACACCACAGGCTTGTCACTCAGTCTGTGAGAACACAATACAAAAGAGAGAGAAGATAAGCCTGAGGAGAGAGCAGAGAGGATGTTTACTGCATACTGCATACTACTACAAGTCAGATCTCGGTAAGCTCAAACGATAAGAGTCTTAGCATTTATCTAGTTTCACTCTAAAAAAATAAAAATGCTAACATGTGAAGGTTAGTTTAGAAGAAAGGTGTAAAGCATGGGGAGAAGTTAATTCTTTGGTGAGCTTTAGAGAACCTGGCAGAGGGATTTCATTACTACTGGGTACAATGAAGTTGCCTGTTTCAAAACTTTTGCTCAAGCTGTGTATCTGCTGTACAGACATGTTTTTATTTTTCATCAAATTCTCGTCAAGAATTTCTTTAAGGTGTAAAAAAATATCAGAGGTGGAATACTAGTAAGATATTAGCAACAAAATCTGTCCAAGGAGGACCTAAAGGAGGGCCATGGCTAATTTTCATGGTCTGCCAGTGATTTAATCCAGCCCTGAATCTCAGATTACGCAACAGGTTTATTTAGCCTGCTTCTTTGCACTAATCCGACTAAAGGCAGAGGCAAATATTAGTCATCAGAAGGAGTCTAAATAAAAGATAGTATACATCTGCTGCTGCTGGATCTACAAATCTGAAGACGTAAGCAAAAGACAGACAAAAACCCAAGTTGACAGCGTAGAACAAGAAGTGCTTGTTATCTATATTCAGCTGTGCCGGTGCGATATCAGCCTATGAAAATGTAATGTGTCCAGACAGGAGGCCAGCAGGCATGTTCTCTCCACCTCACTCTGTTTTTCTTGCTCTCCTTCTCTTTCTCTGCCTCTCATTTCTTCCACCAATCTCTCCCATAAAACACTATCCCTTCCTGCTTTCCACCCAAATCCATTTCGTCATCAACCAGTGCAGCTGTGCTTCAACATGACTGCATCCACACACACACCACATCACAAAGGCAAATATGAGCTATTAGCCATGTGTTTACACAGCAACACAGCCATGTAGGATGTTTAAATTTGTTTGGGGTTTTTACGATTATGCAACGCAGACCAGCCACTGCTGACTGATCGTAGAAGCTCTGGTTCAAAGGGCAACGAAGCCACCAACACTTATCATGATTACAGACATCTGCTGATGCGCACCAACCACATGTGGTGAATAACAATCAGAGGATAAGAATGATTAATTAGACAGATTCTAGCCCCTGTCTGATTGTGTCTATAGCTAGATATTTAATTTTATAAATCACGCCTGACTGTGTAAGACTTAGACCTTGGGTTCGTGAATAACTTATTCATGACACTCCTTCCATTTAATAAGACGTTTTCAAAAGCTGTCGTGGGACAAAATAATAATCACGATGGCCTTCGAAATCCCTTTATAATTCAAGTTATTACATGCTGTTCCAACGAAAGTAGAGCACGGACCTCTGCACCTGAGCTTCAGCAAACATCACACAGGTACTCAGCTGCTGTTTATAGCGACTTTCAGTGTATATCACATCCAATAACCACTCAAAATACGTCCTGGGCGAGAGCAACTCAACCTGCACTAAAACCGATAAGGCGTAGGCGGTACTCTCTCTATGTTTGGGGAGAGAAGGGCAGCGGTAACGTGGACCAAAAGTGGGTGTGGACAAGTCGGATTTTGTCTCTGTCTGCGGTGCTGAACAGGAAGCTGCCAACCCGTCGGTTCGCCCCCGCCCCCCCAAAAAAGAAACCCCCCCAGCTCGTGTGGCAAAACGGAGACCAGGGTGGTCTTAACGCTCAGTCCGTCTGAGCTGCGGGGGCGCATTTTTCGCGCAATGTTGCGTGAGTAATCGGCTGTTGACATTAGGGCGCATCTGTTTCCCTTCTGTTGTAAAAAATCCTGTGAAGCAAACACGAGCTGCCGTGGAGCTGAGGGTGCCGTGAAAATGCCCAGAACCACGACGCACGCTTCTCGCTCCAACACAAAGCCAAATACGGTATTGGAGGAGGAGGGGGTCTCACAAGGTGCAGACAGATGACAAACATCCATATTTCTTCCACGGCCCTGACGAAGCTCGTGGTTTCATAACTGAAACTACAATTCAGAGTTGTGTCGTAAATAAAAAATTATAGCAAGCAATGCCTTCGGCTCTCCCTGCTTTGCCTTCACAACTTATGCGAAATCGGTATCTATTGGCAACACCACGACCATAAAAAAGTTAAGCGGCATGAGCCGATCCGCATTTGAAATGGTGCTCTATTTACACATTTTTATCTGTCGTGCATTTGAAAGAGGAGGCGTGCTATCAGGAAGACCAATCGAAATATTTATATATGTATAAAAAGCAGCATCATAAATGAAAGTAAACGGACTCCAGTGCCCAGTGCTCTGAGTCTACCGCCTTCCTGACATCAAAAACTCATGTCGACTTACTCGATTTTCACAAATACTACCAACCTAAACGAGGCGGTCGCAGAATTAAACCACTTCACAAACCTCGTTCTACCTCGACACCGGGAATCAGACCCGCTTCATAAGCGCGAAAAATAGCCCGCCTGATAAAAACCGCAGATTAAATAAAATCGTAAATCAGCGCGTCTCTCACCAGAAATTGTAGCTTGGCAATCAAACATCTTCAAAGGCGCACTCCTCGTTCAGCTGTGCATGTCGTGGTGCGCCACTTTGGTGCCAAGGCTGGAAGAGTGGTACCCAGTTGAACGCAGATTCACAATAGACCGGCAGGGGCGGGCCAACCGCATTTCCATTGGTGGTGATTATTGAGTAACGAGAAAGGGGAGAGCTGTTATCATACTGCAAACACCTCCAGATTTTTCAGGATTTCTTACCTCTATAGAAAGACAAAGATTCTGCACCATGAGACTTTCCTTGATTTATGTATTTGCACTGTTGTTTGGGGAGTTTGATGACAATTGCAACTTGTCATCCAGGCTTTTCATTTGCATGTGGTTAAACAAGCAGAAATACCATGCATGAGTGAATTACTATACTATGGGTTTAAAACTGCACATAGTGGAGTTGAAGTCCACATTTAAATACACCAAATGCATCATCTATCATTTGGTTTTCTATCCTTACCTTCCCCCCAGTTGGGTTAGATTGCTATAATTGCTTATATGCTGTGTCTTTGTGTTTAACAAAATTAAATATGACAGAGTCCAGATGTGTTTTAGTGATGTGAGACTGGAGACAGAGGCAGCAGCTCTACACTGGCCAGAGGAAGCACACATAACAAAGCTCAGCTCTGATGCTCCAGAGAGTTGGCTGCAAATTTATGACCCAGAAATGTGTTTTGTTTATGGCATAAATTAGAGGAAAGGAACAGAGAAAAAACTCTAGCGTGCATGCCGCAGTCAGAGTCGAAATATACAGAGACATGGTAAATAATCCGACGGGGTTTTAAAGAGCTGTCTTTAATCCCCAGTGTTGACTGGTGCACTGTAGGTCTGTAGGTCTGGAACAGATTTCTGTATAGCTCTAAGCTTGTGTGGTATAGTAAGACACAGTGACACAACAGACGTTTCAGTGTTTCTGACAGAGACTTAAAATCCTGCTACTGCAAACAAACATTCCAAAATATGATGTTCCATGAAAATAAGTCAACAGATAGTGATGCAAAAGAATCAGCACAGATCGTGTCTTAACATGATTTATTGAATATTTGATTGAATATAAGTTGTGTGTCTGTTATTTTTAAGGGCAAGTGAAAGCATCTCTTGTCTTGATGTGGTTACACTTTTAATTCAGTCACTTTAAGCAGCTTTTGAAAGCAGCTTGGTGCAAAAAAAAAAGAGGAAATACTTACCTCCTGCATCTCTTAATCGTTGATGTTCTAAATATACATCTGTTGCTATCTATTTTTAAAGATAGCAACAGATGCAATCCAAAGCACTGCAGTCAACACACTTATTCACATCATTATCTGCACATCAATTCTCTAGTACGATCTCATTTTCAAGAGATTACACCCCCCTTCAACAACACTTCATTCCAATCAGTAATCAGCCTGAGATCACACTCTCAGATTCACAAGTTTAGCCTGACACTTTTCTCTATTTTTTGATTGCACTGTATTTCAAAGGGTTTTTTTTTTTTCTCTTCTTGCTGTTTATCAGTACAGGCGAGATAGGAAATGCAGGGAATTCAAATAAAGTTTGGGCTCACTCTGCTGTCTCAAATAGAGGATGGGATGGGATCCACTATCAGCGCCTTCAATCTATGTGTTCCACGCCAAAGATGTATTCCACTGTAACACAAAGAAAAAGAGCAGACTGCAGACTTTTGTAGAAACTTCTACTTAAAAAAATCTGCAGACTTCCCAACTTTCCCTAATGACTATGCCCTTGCATACTTAATCATTTATTATCAAGACTTCCCCAGGTAATTAAATTCACCTACAGCACAGTGATAAATTACAGCTGGTTTTCACTACATATGGAAAGAAATGAAGGAATATGAAAAAGTAAAAAGTAAAAAGATGGGATGGAAAGAGCGATATAGAGCTTTCGCTATGTTTTAGTCTTCTAATACTGGGTCTTCCATCAGCAGTAATTCAATAATTCAATTTATTCCTCAGTGATCATATCATGTCTGTCACGGTTATTTAAAACACCAGCCTCCGGTCCTGCTCGCTATGAATGATGTGCCCTGCATATACAGTTCTATTCAAGCCCTAACAAATCTGCTTCTATAGAACATTCTGATCCTTATCCAAAAACAAAAAACAAAAAACCCCACATCATCTCTCACATATCGAAGTATCTCCACAGAGAAGCTCTCATATACTGTAGTGTCAAAAATAGCTCCAGCGCTTCTGCAACTGAAACATAACCAGCTTTGTTACTGTATCTGCACAGCCACAGCACAGAAGAAGACATTCACTTTGTCCTTTGGCTCCATTTCCTCATCCAACATTCTTTTTGAGTGTAATATGCCGGTTAACAGCTAAAAGATCCGTCTGAAGCAGTTTCAGGAGCTGCGGGGCGTTCAGTTCATTTCTTTCTTAGCTTGGTCTCATAAGTTAATTGGGAATGTAGGAACTTGGAATGTGGGCGCAGCGAGAGATCAGCTGCCCCCAGGAAATGCTGCCACAATTACACCTGAAGTTAGGAGTCAGTTCAAAAGATCAGGTCATGCCACATTTCTAGCTCTTAGAGGTGATGACCAAGAGTGATGATGGTTCATCAGTTAAGCTGATTTTTTTCTGATCTGAGCTCTCAGTGATTAAAGGATAAAGGATTTTTTTCTTCAAATCAAATCCAATCAAAACAAAAGGCAACAATGTTTAGGGCTCACATCCCTAACCAGTGCCCACTGGCCTGTACAAAAATATATTCAGAATAAGAACACGAATTATATTTTTTAATTCTTTGAAAAATAATCTCCTTAAACCGTTGGGCACTGACCTTTAGAAAACATTACTCATACTAAAATTAAGGGGCCTATTTTCAGCTGCAGGTGAATACACAATTGACTCTCTAAAAATAGCTACAAAAGCAGAGGGGTGAGTGGTGGACACAAAACAAATTACATTGCCCATGTTCATTATAACAAACAAACCCCCAGCAACAATGTGCTTCATAGATGTTTTTAACTAGTTTAGCTACATTCGTGGAGCTCTAAGTTATTAGAATATTGCCACATAATCAATAGTTGTTAGCAGCATCTATATATTTTGTGGGTTTTGCCATTTTTTTGTTATTTCCAAGAAAATATGAAATATCCTCAGACTTATCGTTTGACTAGATTATCTGTTAGAACTCAATGAATCCACCAAGCTCCCCAATTGCTGCAGGTATATAAACAGGGTCAAAAAGCTGAATTTCTACTCTTTACCAAAACCCATTGCAATGAAAGCTTAACTCCAGACGCATCAATCTCTTGGCCCATAGAGCCACTATGTTCATTATCTTCCACAACATGGGAATGTTGGGCCTCCTCATAAATCACACCAAAGTTTCCCAGAGTAAGCATCTTCGGCACCACTACTCAGGTGCTGTTGGGAGAAGACCTCCATTTGATGAATGACCATTTGGGTCCATGTGCAGATTGTGGTTGTGGCTAATGAGATGCATGACAGCGCTAAGACTGATACAGGTCATGGAGACATATGGGCATTTCGGGTCCGTCCGGTTCTATGTTCAGCAGCCATGCGTCACTGACATCATGCAGCACGCTGGAAATGGAGCAAGACGCCCAGTCATCGCAGGAAGAGAGACCAATAAATTGATGAGGAAGTATCAGGAGAGGGTGTGAATAGAGAGCAGCAGGTGAATGCTTGCTCCCAGCAGGTAGCTGGTTCCCACTGGTGGCCCTGTTTCATTTCCACATAGTGTAAATGGCTGATTAATAGGCGAGCAAGGACCCAGGACTCGGATAGAGGCCAATATTAGCTCACATATCATCAGCTTGTAACACTAATGGGAATTCATGGGTAAAATATGGACCCAGTGTCTTTTGCAAGATAAAACAGACCCAGATACAAAACTCGGACAACTTTTAAGATTGAACTGAGTTGTACCAAAGTTTTTCAAAAAGTAAATGCATATATTGAGCCCTAGTTTATGCACAACTTTCTCTGAATATGATTATCAGTTGGGCAACAAAACAGAATTGTGCCGAGTATGCATTACCTAAAGAAAAGGCAGTAATTACAATCCTGAACATCAAAAAGCTGTGCAATTCCTAAACTGCAGGATCATGAACCCTGTAGGCTGAACAACTACAAAAGAAGCTGTTTTTCCATGCAGTGTTTGCCTTCATGGCCACATTTTGCAGGGGAGCGAGGCTGTTGCGCAATCTGGACTAATTCTCGGGGCTTGGAAGACGCGAGCTTCATAAGATCAGTGAGGAAGCCTTCTTTGATCTCCCATCTTAGATAATATAGGTCATCTCTTCAGGGAGAAACAACAAAAACCAAAATGAGGCGGAAAACACCATTCAAGTCACTGTGGAACACGAAGCAAGCAGCGCCTCAAATGAGGACCACAACATCGCCCGGCAGACCTATTTTTAGGGTCTTGATCTTTGGCATTTTTAACACAACAGTCCATCAGCCTGTGTGCTGACGAGAGAAAGAGGAATTTCTGAAATGTGAAATATTGCATCTGTCATTTTCTATTCTGCTGCCTGTATGTGGAGCCTGTTCAGACTGGGTATCCATGGCAACCGTTTCATAATGCCTCGCAAAACACCTTAGAAGAGGTTCCTTTTTATCTAGGCTGGAGGGCTGGGACAGAGGCAACAGAGAATCAAATGAGAGGGCAAAAGTGATAGCTGACAGGCTGTACACAGCATATTCTTTAGCTGACATTTTTAGAAGTCGCCCCCTCAAAATGGAATGGGGAGATAATGAAAAGAGCTCACCCAGAGAAACCAGGGAAAAAATAGGATGACATAAGAACATTTGATATTTATTGCACTGCACAACTGTCAAAGCAACCCTCTTTCTCTTGCAGATTTAGAGCTTCTACTTCTGCAGTTTGTGCTACATGCATAGAAAGACAACCGTCAGTTCATGTGATTCAGTGAGACATGCTGGCACTGACACTCACTGTATAGGAGCATGTTCTCTGGGTCCTGGAGGACAAGTCCAGTCATGTGGAATGCAGCAGGCGTGAGCTTGATGGGAGGGCAGCATACAGCCAGCTGGGTCTTCTGCAGGGGTGAGACAGAACCCATGCCAGGAACTGACAGGACCAATCAGTGAAGGGCTCAGGCCTCATCCATGCATGCTAATCAGCCCGTCAGAGGAGCCTGGGTCGAGGGCATTTGCAGGGGTTCATTGCTATGGATACAGCAGCAGCAGTCACACGATATTACCTGAGCAGGTAAACCAAGTGGAAGGAATCTTGGCGTTGGCCGCACAGGGCTACGTGACCTTCGGTTACGTCATGCATTCTCAGATGAGTCAAAAGCTGCAGAATGAGAAAGCAAAAGTACCGATATGACTGCAAACACTGCTTGATTTATGGAAGAATTCAAAACAAAAAAGTTGAGAGGAAACTAGAACGCTATGTTGGAAAACAGACACACGCACACACAAACCCCCCCAAAAAACAAGAGCACAGTCTCAAAAACATGCAGGCTATGGCAAAAGAAGCCTTTCATCATTTTAGCACAATCCTATAAATGGGTTTTAGGCTAATGTGGCCAGTTTGTCTTTTTCACAGCTCCACTCCTATTTCTATTTTCTGTTGTGTAACACATATAGTGTTACCTCAACTTTGTGGCACAGAAAGTTTGGAGACTAGGTGCCGCGATGGGAGACCAACAAGCCAATTGTTCCCCAAAGTGTTTTTCTTCTTTGGATAAGCTCTTTAATCATTTCAAAAGACTTGTGAGTCACCAGATTGAGTGACACAAACAGCAGTGGATGATAGATAGATATGACTGCTGGGATAAAGGACTCCATTATATTAGTTTGACTTTGGAGAGTCGAATATGCTGTAAATTTGACAACACGGATTGTTTAGAAACACAATTTCCTTGTCGATCCTACAGTGCATATATTTAGCACATTAATCACTTATCTCCATCACAACATTCCCAGTTGTGTAGCAACAGCCGGAAAATGTATTTCCAATCAAAAGGGTTTCATCTCAGTGGCTGACCTAACACAACCACTTTTGACTGCTTTTATCCAGAGAATCTTTGAGGTCATTCATCTTTTCATATGCTAATATTTTAATCAACATTTCCCAATGAATTAAGCCTTTGCAGGCCTCAGGCTCATTTGTGTTATCGGGCAAATTAACCTCTACTGCTGGAAGGACAGTTGAAATCCCAACTGTCCGAGCATACTCAGAGGACGGCAATTTTCCTTCTGCCAACAAAGTGAGTGAATGGAGTTACTATTGTATATCATTGTGTGTGCATCTGGACGGATAATCAGTTTCAGCCACAACTGCAAAATAGTCTAACCTGTTTAACCTTCGTTTTCATCACAACTTTAAATGGACAATATGACAAAGTGAAGGGATCATAGATTCAGACCTCTCTTTAACACACAAGCATGTAACAGATACAGAATAAATACTGATTACTGGCTGTGAGGCTCAGAGAAGCACAGCCAGTACTGTCATTATTCTTCGTTATTAAAAGCTGACATTAGAAGGATAATAATGGAGAAACGCTCAAAGCAAAGCAAGAAAGTTTTGAGGAAGATGTAATAAGGCTGCACTCATGTAGTACATTTCATTTTGAGTGGAGAAACAAAATGCTTCGGAGAAAACCAAAGAGCATCACAGGAATCTTTCCATCTGCTTCTGAACGATGTTAAACCCACATTAATTGATGTTTTAACCACTTGGGACAGCCCATCAACAGCTGTCAACACAATGCACACATATTGTCCAACACGTATCTGGCTGCTGAACAATCTAATCGGAAGATCTGTAGTTTCAACTTTGGAACTATAGATGTTGATGTGTCCTTGGGCAAGATGTGGAAACTGCACTAATGTATCATTAGTTCTTTATGAATAGGAGTGTGTGTGGCGTGAAGTGTAAAGTGCTTTCAGTGATAACATCAAAAAAAAAAAAAGCACAGTGAAAATTCTGACCCTAAATTTAGAATTTTGCAGCAGAAATCATGGCTCACCAGACTACGCAATGTTTTTCCAATCTTCAAGGTCCAATATACTGCCTGTTCAGAGATGCTCTTCTGCTTTGGTTGTAACAATTGGTTGTTTGAGTTACTTTTGCCTACCTGTCAACTTGAAGTAGTTTGGCCATTCTCCTCTGACCTCTGGGATCAATAACACATTATCACTAAGGGAACTGCCCTTCACTGGATATAGTCTCTTTTTCTGGCCTTTCCCTGTAAACCCCACAGATGGTTGTGTGGAAAAATCTTTGTAGATCAGCAGTTTCTGAAATACTCAGACCAGCTGGTCTGGCACCAGCAACGATGCCATGTTCAAAGTCACTTAAATCACCTTTCTTCCCCATTCTGTTGCTCAGTTTTGAACTTCAGCAAGTCATGTTGACAATGTCCATGTTAGCATGAACATGTAGCTCAGCTAAATCCACAGCTGACAACAGTAGGTTTTCTTATTTTACATGGTAAAAGTCAGCTTTGTTATGCTGGTTATCTGGCTAGGACATGTGAGACCAGAATCTCTGATGTCTGACATTTGTTATGGATCTTTTTATTATATTTCCTAAAAACAGAGCCCAAAAGGCTAAAAAAAAACCCAACAAAAAAAACAACACACACATAACAATTTTATCACAGCCCTGGCTATCATAGTAAACAGTACCCACTGCCAAAAAGGCTCCAAAAATTATGAGTGCACGCAGCGGAACATGTTGTGTTAAATTACTCGAACATAGTGTACACTCACCCACTGCCACCTTTTTCTAGCAAGAGTGGGAGACAGGAAAACAGGAAAGGAAAGGAAAATAGAGCAACAAAGCAGTCTGTACACTGGCCTAAGATCAAATGGTCCAGCGAGAATGCCTACTCATCACTATCCTGTGTTCCCAAAAAAACCCACTTCGAACAGTGGAGTGTAGCGGGACAATGACCGATCCACACCATTGTTTTAACTACATTATTGATGCAGGCAGGGCAGAGCCTAATGTCTGCTTATGTGCTCTGAGTCTGCTTTAAGTTTGTTTTATGTCAGTGATCCTGTGCATTTTGCTGTGCTTTGTAAACGTTAACAATGAATCTTCTTTAAGGAAAAATCAATGGCCAGGAAGTGACCTGCAGATCTCATTTAAAGAAGCTATAATTCATCTTCCTTTTATAAGATCAATTTGTCAAATGAAAATGAGAGAACAATGCAATGTGACAATGTGCATGGATTGCTTACAGTAATTATACTCTAAAGCAGGGGTGTCAAACATAAGGTCCGGGGGCCAGAATCGATCCGGCAAAGAGTCTAATCAGGCCCACTGGATGCCTTTGGAAAGTGTAAAGGAAGTCATAAAAGCTTAAAATCTCCCCCGTTTATCCATATTACACTGAAGTAATTAAATAAATAAATAATTAAATAACAGTAAAGTTCCTGTTTTTTTCACAAATAAATAGAATAACTTTCTGTTTTATAATTACAGGGCCATCTAGACAACGAGCTACCAGAATTTTCTGTTATTTTACACATTTATGTCTTATAACTGAAGCCCAAAGAGTCACGCTAAAATATTTCTTTCATTTATTACAGCAGAATTGCTTTATCATCTGGAAAAACTGAGATGTGCTGTTGAAATCTGTACACTAGTTGGATAGGTCACCAGTCAATCACAGGGCAAACATGCGGGCAGACACAGACCATATATCCCTTCATTCATTATATAAGTTAAAAAGCAATTATATGGTAACAACCTGCTCCACTCTATTGCTTCCAAGTGGCCACATTAACAATGAGGTGCCAGTGTAATGAGTATCATGCCTTCTTGTTAGTTTTTTACAGTTGTCCCATCCATCCATCCATCCATCCATCCATCCATCCATCCATCCATCCATCCATCCATCCATCCATCCATCCATCCATCCATCCATCCATCCATCCATCCATCCATCCATCATTTACTTTACATCTTTATCTTTTGGTTTATTTTATTCAGTCTCTCTCTCACTTTTGGATTTGTTTGAATAAGCACTAATCCTTTCTCTGGCACTGAGTGTTCAGACACTCAGTTATCCAAACATTGTGAACTGGACAGATCAATTGTTAACACTAAATTGTACCCCTGACGTCAGTACTTTGTGACTTGCATTACAATCCACCCCACCATTTTTCACCACAGTCAATCATTTTTCCACTCAATTGTCCATTATTGCTGATCAGCGAGGCTTTATCTACTTGTCAGCTGCTGTTGTTCATCCATCGGTGACAGATTTGCCTGGAGTGCTTAAATGGCTCCTTTAAGGTGGAGGCTGAGTTCCTGAAGGCAATTCCCACTGAGGGACAAAGGAGTGTTACGCCAGATGCTGCCTTGAACAACGGGAAAGAAATGATTCAAGACAGAATGGCCTAATAATACACTCTCCTTAAAACTAACACACACATCTGATGGTCTATGTGAATTTGCTGCTCATAGTGATGGATAGATGTGCACGCTGAGATTAAATGCAGAGCGTGGCATACATATATCCACAGAGTTGCGTAGGCTGAAACGAACACTGTGGGCACATTCTACATAGGGGCTGAATGATGCTGAGCTGTGATTTTGATGTCAGATGCCAACTGTGGGTAAAGCTATGACGGTGCATAGCTTTGTGCATCTCAGCAGAAGACTAGGAAGAAACTGTTTGTTTAACAAGGAGGTCGTATTCACTGAAAGCGACTGACACTAAAAGTCACTACAAAAAGGAGACTTTCATGCAGTTTTTACACTAATATCATTTTGTTGCCCTCAAAATTTTTTATAATATAATACTGGTTAATTAGAGATATTTAGAAGAAGGCCACATTAGTAGTTGTGCTGAACTATAACCACTTGCTTTATATTTTAAGAATAGAGATCGTAGTCGGGGATCGAATAAAGCGGTATTAAGCTTTTGATTTCTCTTGGCAAGAAAGTTTATTTCTCAATATGTCAAACTATTTCTTTAACCTTGGCCTGAGGGAAAACAGACTGAATGCCGCTGTGTTGAGCACTGGTCTCCCATTCCACACTAGTTAAATTTTCAGTTTCAGATATAGAAAACGCGACACTGGAAGGTTCTTAAAGTGACATTTAACACTCTCCAGAGTCTGGTGAGTCTCAGGATGAGGACCATGACCTTAACAAGGCGTCTATCAGAGGACTCGAACTGCAAGACCAGGAGGAGGAAACTCAACCAAGAAGCAGCTAGACATTCTTTGACATTACAAAGGTGCTGCTGACATGGTGTGCCACGTGAGACAACGCCATGCAGCCCGTTTCTGATAAGTCACATGTCTTCCTCTGCTGAAAGGACAAGTGCCAGCAGGGGCACTGGGTCTTGGCGGAGGGGGGGCTGTTACAGAAGCCACCGTGAGTCATCATCCTCTTGAGGTTACCACATGGTGAGGGAAGATGGATTTAGTCTCAGCACTGCCATGGTCTACCACAGGAAAAAGCTGGCAGTACTTACAGTCTAGCTCCAGCATGAGGATCCATAGCAAAGAATGTTCAGCTGATAATGTCACTTCTGGCTGGGTTGTGCCAAAGCCCTTTAACATCTCTGTTTCCACCAGCTGCGCGACTGATGAAAGGTGAATAATGTAACAGTGTTATCAAGGACAGCCTCCATAAGGTTGCATGGAGTCATCTTGATTAGTGATGTAAATTCATTTAGTGTAATTAGATGAAGAGATGACGATCCAAACCTGGAAAACTCAATACTCCATCTCAAGGTGAACAGTTATGTAATACACCTTTCATGCTTTGACTGTCAGTAATTAAACCACAAAGCCTCAAAGACTTTATCTTCACACATAAAAAAGCTGTTGGGAAAACACTGTTTTTAATCATATTTCATTTTTCACCCTTAATTTTACAGGCATCCTCATATACAAAAGTGCACAGGCTTCTCGCTTCCTCACGGACAATAACCATAGTGTTATGTTTTTTTCTTTCTTTTTTTATACTGTATCCAGGCCAATACAGGGAAGATTAGAATTTCCTTTCTAGCGCTCAAAGCTACAAAAAATACATATAAAAAATTAAACACCTTTCTTTCCTTAAACAGTGCCCCAGTTACATCATCATGTTTTTTTAAAGTTGATATTGTGAGCTTGTCAGGAAACAGGCATGCAGCAATCCTAGACCAAAATCATCACTTGTAAGATATCGATCACACCCCAAAAAACCTGTTTTACGTTGTCACATAATGTTCGCATTCTCATTTGATGTCATGTTTGCATAAAAATATTCCTAACACTGCCTTTAAATTGGATTTATGAAATCCCTGGCTCTATTGTTGCTTGTACATATTTAAACTGGTTTGGTACATACTCACCGTGACTGCACTAGATATGACTCCACATATCCACTCATTCTGATACAAAGTGAGTCAGCTGGAGCGTCCACTCCAGGCTACCTTGTTAGGCATGTCTCTAACATCCACCATCTCAATGTATCTCCTAATTAGCACCCGATGAGCACACTGCACATCTAAGCAGAGATCCGTTCTGTCTTCTGACATCTACTTTCTCCCCCTTCGGCTCCCTTTGTCTGCTCACCATGTTGTAAGTACTGAACGTAAGAGAGCTCAGCTCAATATAATGTGTTGGAAGATAAAGGAAGTGACTCCCTGCCATGCCAAATCTATCCAGAACGCTATTACGGTGCCATGGCAACAGATGAAGACGTGCAGGCCTCTTTGGATGGGGGCACCGCTGGTTCACTCGTCTTCTCTGTTAGACTGACTGGCAGGAAAGCTCCACAGGGCTGCTATGGCAACAGACTGATCATATGCAGAGTGGGGCTGTTGGCTGCCACGGCAACATAGGGGCCAAGTCATCGGTTTGCCTCTGAGTTACAGGAAATTAGATTGCTTTTGATGGGTCTCAAGGATTTTTGTCATAAAATGTGAAAAAAAAACATAAGTGTGTGTGTGTGTGTGTGTGTGTGTGTGTGTGTGTGTGTGTGTCAGGGGTGAAAAGGATTAAATATGGCAGCACAAAGCAAGTACAGTAAGTACAAAAAAACCTGCAATTTGTGCAATAGCCACTGGTGGCCACCTCCAAATGTCAACTAATACCTATGGAATGCTATAGTTAGGTGCTCTGCTTTAAAGTACACATTTAAATGGTCACAGCCTCTGAAGCGAATATCCCAGTTAATGGCCACTGAAATTTTTTTCTCTTCTTTTCTTTCCCCTCACCCCCAACTGGTCAGGGCAGATGGCTGCCCCTCCCTGAGCCTGGCTCTTCCACAGGTTTCTTCTTGTTAAAAGGCAGTTTTTCCTTTCCACTGTTGCTAAGTGCTTGTCTATAGGGGGTCATCTGAGTTTTGGGGTTTTCTTTCTATTTCACATTCTTTACCCTACAGTATAAAGTGCCTTTTCATACAAATAGGTCCCTTCTGGCTTCGAAAAAATTGTTGCACAAATATTATTCACAAAAAGTGGAAAAGTGGAGAAAAGATAATGAGCGCACCAATCTGACACGCTTTGCGCTTTTCTTTTTTATAGCTTAACACCCACAGGGAAAGAGTCTGGGGTGTTCTGGATTCCTCCATGAATTACCATCTCACTATTGTGAAGATTTTTCCAGGCCCCATTGATCCCAGGTGCTATGTTATTGGGGGATTTTGCCCCTGTGCTCATGTGTTTAATGTCAGTTTAGAATACATATCCTTCTGGGAGTTGTTGAGACGTATTTTGTCAAACTTGAGAAGGCATTTAACTGCATCCCTTGGGGTATCCTATGGCTGTATCGCGGTGTCTGGCCTGGTTTGTATTGCCAGCAATAAGTTGGACTCATTCTCAGTGGGTGCTGGACTTTGGCAGGGCTGCCCTTTGTTACTGATTCTGTTCATAAATTTTATGGACAGCATTTCTAGGCAAAGCCAAGTGGCTCTCACCTTGGTGGCCTCAAGCTCTCGTCTCTGCTTTTTGCAGATGACGTACTTTTATGGCTTGAGCAGGTGGTGGCTTCTAGCTTACACTGGAGTGATTTGCAGCTGAGTGAGAATTGGTGGGAAAGAGAATTAGCATCTCATGTCCATGTCCATTTTTTCCAGCCAAAAAAATGGACATGATTTTTGGCTGGAAAAGGTCAGTGTGACCACTCTGGGTCAGGGTTCAGTCGCTGCCCCCAAGTGGAGGAATTTAGGTATCTCGAGGTCTTGTATGCTTGAAAATCTGGGATCACAAACCAGTGGGTGCTGCTGCAACATTGCTGCTTGTTGGAACTACAACAAAAGAGCAAAAAAAAAAAAAAAAAAAAAAGAAATATGCCAGCCTTACAACAAACTATGGTATTCACTTGTGGGTTGACACTAAGCTTGAAGCTTTTAAAATATGTAGTCTGAAGCTACTGAAATATGTATGATGAGTCTATGCCCAGGAACACTGCTTCCCAAACCTTTCCTCATCTAACCAGCTCAGCTAACCAAGAATATTAAAGTACCAGCAGACTCCGATGGCTGACAGTGCAATCACATCAAACTGTCAGAGTAATAGGAACAGTGTCACGAGAGCGGAGACATCTTACTCTCCCCTTTCTGCCCTCCATCTGCATGAAAATGGAGGAAATATGAGATATGGATTTGTCTCAGATGTGAGAGCTCAACAGGGGTGCTCTTTTTGTTTGCTGAGCTGCTCCACTGATTGATTGCTCGCTCCACTTTGGAAAACACTGGGCTGCAATCAAAAGCAAATACAATGAAGACAGTTCAAAACAGCTGCTACACGATTTTCCAAAGGAGAACAAGGAAGGATTAGGAATTTCAACATCATGTATTTTTAGATTTTGTTCAGTTCATACCTGAAGGCCTCTCTGTTGCAGTCACTTCAAACACGTAGAACGGAAAGTCAAGAGGGGATAAGTTAAGCGGTTGTCCTCTTCTGCACTCCCGGAGATTTACGGTCCGGTTTCTGCAATTATTCGCTGTAGTGAAGCAAAGGAGGGGGCGTGGATGATAAAGCGATGAAGGCAGCAAGAGAAAAAAAAAGAGAATAATCTCGTCCCCGGAGATATAAACAGGCTGTTGTGCTCCAGTTGCTTTAGCTACCCTTTGACCTGTATGTGACTCTGCACTTGTGCTGCATATGTGTGTGTGGATGTGTGTGGATGTGCACGCACGTGTGCAAAACTCTGCAGTAGCGCATGTGGGACTGCATGTGCAGGGTTACTTGGATGAAATTCAGTGAGCATCTCGATTATAAGAAAGTACACCACTTAATTTTTTATAGGCAATTGCAGTGTGATTAATTATTCATGGGGTTATTCATTACACTGTTGCATCAGCACAGATGAGACTGGGTGTGAGATAATATGCTAACAAATTCAGTATGCGTAATTCTAAATCTATATGCCATTTATATCCTCCTTTTCATCTATTGCACATATGCAGAAATGCTGAATCATTAGTGTCAACATCCAAACATCGTAATTTTTTTTAATTCTTTTTTTAAATTTAATAAGCAAACATCGTCAAAATTAAACAAATGACTTTCTATTCAGTTTTGTTTAACTGCCAAAGTTGTTTCAAAGAAATATAATGTTTGAAATGAAGCAAAAATGAGGTTTAAAGGTCATTTCACAAACAGAGTGAAGACTTCCCTCCATTAGCTGCTCTTGAACTTCACTGATGATGTGCGGCTGACAGCATATGCTGCTCTACATCGCCATCTCTTGGATAAGTGCTGCCATGACAAGCAGGCCTACATGGCTGCAGCTGCAACCTTGATTTTGAATCCAGGTTTAGAAAATGTAAAAATTATGTGATATTTGGGTTAAAGATACATTTTTTACTCATAACTTCTTATTCGTTTATGTTCTTTAGTGGTGGTTTGATTCTTTCTAGATGTTTCTTGATATTTTAAGTGTACTTTTGCCTCCCTTTGTGTTTGTTTTGCATCACTCTGTGCACCTATTGCGTCTTTTTGTGCCTTTCTTTCACTTTTCTACTAGGCAAATATGTTCTTTGTGGTGATTTGGAGTCATTAGATCACAACTACTACATCTCTTTGGTGCTTTGTGTTTCTTTGAATCTTTATTTGATTTTCTGTAGTTGTTCTACATCTCATTGCAGTTATTTTGATAGTTTTCAAGTTGCATTTCTGTAATTATGTGGTTTTGATCATTTTATAGGTTTTTTTTTTATATATCTCTTGCTTTTTTTTTTTTTAGTGTTTCTGATGCTTTGAGTAATAGTTTGGCATCTTTTTCTGTCTGTACACTTTATAAATCTCTTTCTGGAGATTTTGCTTCTCTTGCTTATTTTTTTGATAGATTTTTGAGTGCTAATACTCACTGATACTGTACTGTACTGATAGTCACTAGAGTCCCATTGGTTGTTTTGACTCGTGTGTGTGTGTGTGTGTGCGCATTCATGAACTTTGCCAAGATAATCTACCTATCTCTTATTTTGGATTTCCATTCATTTCTGTGGCCACAAATGGTCCTGACCACTGTTGCTTAAATTGCTGGACAGATTACTTCCCATGTTCACGTTTCCATATGTTGTGCCTTTGCCTCTGGACATTAGCTCGGGAAGCATCTGGTGTTGACTCCCTCAGCAGCTCCACTCGTATACAGGCTCAGCAGCAGGAGCAGCCCAGAGTCTCTTCCCTCTTCCTCCCTTCCTCACTCTAGCTCGTCAGCTCCCCCGTCTCCATGGATAAACACAGGAATAATTCACCAGCACTCTTGCAGTGAAATATGAAACCATCTCTGGTGCCACAGTGCCTGCAGGCCCAGACCAGCTGGAACATTCTGTAAGAGGAAAAGATGAGATCTTCAGCTTCCATGAAGATGTGCCAAAGATTTCCTCCTTTTTCTCCAAGAGACGGTCTTTGAGGAGCTGCTGGGGCTTTTCAGAGACAAAAAACGTGATTGCAGAGGCAATTAAAACCAAATATCACACGTTTTAGGAACAGAGATGTTGTTGTGTCTTGTGTTTGTTACTCTGTAGTACATGAAGGAGGAAACATGGAAACTGCATTTGGTTTTTAATATTGCGAGCTGCTCATTAGCCAAGGCTTTATTTCGGGGACTAATAACTGTAGAATTACCAAGAGATGCATCATGTTTGCATAATGTATGCTCAGTTAAAGCAACCTTATTTCAGAAGAGCAGAGAGGGAGAAGTAGAATAACTTAAAAGAACCACTGACTGACCTCTTGTGGTCGAAGGTATTTTGGCACGTGTAATGCCGTTGTTTGAATTTCTGCATCACTGCAGGAAGTAAAATAAAAAAAGATCTAGTGTAAAGGAATAAGACTTTATGTTGTCTTAATTTTCAATAATTTCTTGCAGAAAATTATACAGCTTTCACAACCTTCAGCTCAAATTTATAAATCTGTTATTAACCATGTAAAAGTAGAATTTTAGTGGCTCATATATGTCATAAACCACATTCATTGAACTTTATGACTCTACATATTTTCCCCTGGTCCTTAACATAACTGTGCTGTGGCTCTTTGCCCCATCCCCATCCAAAGAGAAGCGTCTAGACTTCTTTAAGTTGCTTGAAGACGTTTCACCTCTCATCCGAGAAGCTTCTTCAGTTCTAAGGTCAAATGGTGGAGAGTCCCAGATTTAAATGGTGGGGAGTTCCAGATTTAAACCTAGTGGGAGTATCCCCAGTGGTTTAAATCATTTGACCTTAGAACTGAAGAAGCTTCTTGGATGAGAGGTGAAACGTCTTCAAGCAACTTAAAGAAGTCCAGACGCTTTTCTTTGCAAGCTCCTTTGACTATATGCCTACTTAAGTTTCTGCTATTAAGGTTGATATCACTGAATAAAGGGACAAATGAAAACCAAATAAGATTTTGAAGTCCAGGACAATCCGTTTGAAGTTTCTCTCTTGTGCTCATGTTTATTAGAATCATTACCAACATAGGACAGTATTGCCGGGTGGGGCCACTGCAGGGAGGGGCAGCCATCTGCCTCAACCTGTTGGGGGTGAGGGAATAAAGACAGGACAAAAGACACACTGTGGAAGAGAGGCAGACATTTAAAATAACTTATAGTTAAATGCAGAGTAAAAACAGCAAAAATGAGAAATAGGTGAGTGAAGAAGAAACACTCAGTCAGAGTCCATCATGGGAAACTCCCAACAGCGAAGTCTTACTAGACATACTTTGAGGAACCCTCCTGCAGACTGAGTGAGGGTTCTCCCATTCTTATAGTCATTCTGACCATTTAATCCAGATTTTTTTGTTTTTTAATCTAGGTCTGTGTTCATGCAGACGTTTCCAAAGGGAATTACCAACACTTCACAGCACTATGGTGTTAAAAACAGAGTTACTGGAGCATTGGAACAACCAGTCCAAAGATACAATAAAAAAAGATGTCTACAAAAAGTCGAATAACACAGCTTGTGCTTTATTACACACAAGTTCATTTATCTATTTTTTAATACTGTTGCTTAATGATGATGTTTTGGCAGAAACAAGAGTCTGGGAAATGAATAAATTAGACAGGCTTGTTAAGTTCACTGGGCTCAAAGTAAAAAAGAAATAGTTCCAAGGCCACAATTGTAAGAAACACAGTTTGGTTTCATGTAGGCAATGTCATGTTACTATCTTATTTTGTCATTTTGAGCTCACACAGTCAACAACTACCACAACTGCTGACACAAGTGATTCCAAGTCTGTGTCGGGTGGACACCGGGATAGGGTCTTTTTCCCAGCAGGGGGCCATTGGCTTGTTTGCAGGAGTTCAGATCCCTGCTTTGAATTTTTACACTTTAGGGTCTATAATTAGCCAAAACGTTTTTGATCGCTTCACCTCCAGCGCTGTGGATATGACCCATAAGTGCAAAGCAGAAAGAATTATTCTGCTTTTTCTTCTATTTAAGATTGTTAGTTTCTTGTGAAACCCACTGAATGCCTCAAAAATATGGGTAGTTAAGCAAACGTGCGTTCTTTTGACCACCTTTATAACAGTGCCTGATGTTCCCCTAATTTAGACCCAACTGAGCCTTTAAACTGATCCAGTTGAACTGGTCACAGCCACATGTAAACTGTGCAACGCAATCATGTGGTACAGGATATGGAGGCAATGAGTGTGTGATAGATTTCATGTTTACTCAAATCTAAAATTGTTTGCAGAGATATTTTAATATAAAAAGAGCTTAACTTTAGTCAGACGACTATTACACCAAGCCTTCATTCTCAGACTTTTAAAGACTTAAGACTTCATGTTTTCTTCCTCAGTATTTCGTTTGTATTTGATAAAAATCTGTACTGTAGGTGCATTCTGCAAATATCTATTGGATATAGTACATAATATTTGTTCATCGTACAGGATGTCTGCATACTTTATCAACTACTAGTTCTATTCAGCAAAAACATAAATTACTGCAAAGGTAGTAAAATCTTTATATTTCTATATTACAAGTAATCTTTTAATTTAAGCAATCTTTTAATTATAGTTTATTTAATAATAGAATAAACCAAGACTGTGAAGCAAAATGTTTGGATCTAGTTTTGGTAAATGAAAAAAAACTAACAAACCCAACATCAACAAACACACCCTTAATGTTAAAAGTTTTTCATCACACTTGGAGTGCCAGTGGCCAGTGCTCCGTTTGGCCATTTTACAGAAAGTGATCTGCATCTGTGCCCACATTTAGCGATTTTTTTGTTTAGAAAAACTGTGTTTAGTGCTTTCATATAGCTGAACTCAAATAGGCCAGGAAATGAACGACTTTTAAAAGTTCTGGAAAACTTCTCTAGGACACCACTAGAGGGAGAAAGACCCAAAAGAATGAATCAGAAGGCACAAATGTGCACCAGGGCTCCAGATTTGTAAGACATTAATGGCACTAGATTGGTCCTGATGAAATTAACCTTCATTGTAAGTGAATAAATAATGACCAAGAATTTCTACTTGAAATTATCTTAGATGTGTAACGTTGGATGTCCATGACACTTGCCCCTAAATCCTCAAAGATTTGGAAACACCGCTCTCAAGTATCTTTGGATATTTATGTTAATAATGTATTTATTTTAATCAATGCCATTTATCAACAGATCATTCTAACATATGGTGAGGCAAACATTTTGCCTAACTTCCATTAGGCGAGTCGACTTTTACATGTAAAAGCAAAGGAACTAACTTTCTGAAACCCATCGTAATACGTTTGAATGTTCTCACTGCGGCAAATACTTGACAAGCTTTTTCTAGGTCAGGCTTTGATTAAAACGGAAACAAACTCAGGTTTTTTCTAGTTGGTCAGGTTGCATAAAGGCTGAAAATTTGGTGTCAAGCAGCTTGAAAGTTTGCTTTTTAAATTCAACTTCTCAAATTATTTCAATATAAAGAATGTTTCAAAAAGAACTTTTTTCAAAAGAAGCGTGTGCACAGGCTAAATGAGAAGATTCAGCCATTTGTTGTAGCTCAGGGGTGGCTGTAGCTCAGGTGGCAGAGCAGGTCAGCCACTAATCAGAAAGTCGGTGGTTCGATCCCAGGCTGCCTCCTGGCTGCATGCCAAATATCCTTGGGCAAGATACTAACCCCATGTTTGCCTACTGGTGGTGGTCAGAGGGCCCGGTGGCGCCAGTGTCCGGCAGCCTCGCCTCTGTCAGTGCGCCCCAGGGTGGCTGTGGCTACAATGTAGCTTGCCATCGCCAGTGTGTGAATGGGTGAATGACTGAATGTAGTGTGAAGCGCTTTGGGGTCCTTAGGGACTAGAAAAGCGCTATACAAATGCAGGCCATTTACCATTTGTTCAAGGTTAAGGTTTTTGAGTCTGGAAATGATGTAACGTCTACACCACTACACAATATAACCATCACACTAGAGCTGAGCTGGAACAAGAAGAAAATATTTCAGTATGTCAATTAACCAATCAATGATGAAATTAAATAGATTACTCTATTCTATTGTAATCCAATGTGGCAGCTGAATCAGGATTATGAAAGGTTGTGTGAATGCAAAACCTAGTTTTATGGGTAGCAGATGAAACCAAAGGTGGAAATGGTCTAAGATAACTGTCTCAAATCAGTTTTGGGACACATACAGAACCCTGTCTGTATTGTTTTGTACTTACATTAAATACATTAAATAAAAATCAGGAGTATTGCAAAAATGTCAAAATTGTTGGAATTGTTGGAGAAGAATATAGTCAGATTTTGATTTATCGTGTAATCATTAGCTTGATTTTTTCAAGATAATCAGATGATTTTTCTGCACTGGCAGTGTCTCGATCCCAAACAGACAGCCAGTGCAGTAAAAACATACCTGGATAGAAATACACATCAATCATGGACTAGCCTCTCCAGAGCCCGGGCCTCAACATTATTGAAGCAGTGTGGGATCTTAACACAGAACAGAAAATAGAAATAAATAAAAAACAGAGCCAAAACTAAAAGGAGAGCTTTTAATGTCCTTCAAGAAGCCTGGAGAACTAGTCCTGAAACAAATTACAAGAAAACCTTTGAGTGTGTTCAGGCTGTGTTGATAAAATTAAGGTGGTCATACGAAATATTGTTGGAGAACGACACTTTCAAACTTATTTCCATGTGTGTTTGCACATATTTGAATAAACTGCTGCATGTATTTCTAGTTTTCTTAGTAAAATGTGAAGAAATAAGGGGTAGCTTTTGCACAGCACTCTACTGTATCAACAGATGCAGACTAAATAACACAAGATTACAATAACATAGTTTCATTTTGTTTAGAAACTAAAATGTTTCAGTTTTTGTCTCTGCTGTTTTTAATAAACATGAGCAAACTACAAAAACTTGATTTGGCATCATTTCACATAGAGTGCTTAAAGTTATTAGACTACAACCCGGTGTAAGTTTTATGTCACAGTTACATTAAATTAACAGTACCGGTAATTACCAAAATCATTTAAAAAAAAAAATCTTAATGCTCCAATATGTCGAAGCTCTTAAATTGAAATATTTTTAATACCAACATGAAATAGTTATCCATAAACTTTCAATTGTTTTACAAAAAACAATTATGCCAAATTACAGATCTTTACTTTCATTCCTGAACATAAAAATTGTTTTAGCGGCTGAATGTTATGCTTGAATGTTTTCTGTGTATAAAAATGTGAATTTAATTAGGTAAATACAGTAAATCTTTTAAAGAAGTTTTTGACAGATTTTTAAAATGTGTTTTTTTCCCCCCATCACAGGAGATCTCATGTGGGACGAACTGCACAAAAGTTCATGAAAGTTATGACCATGAATGTACAGGACAGAAGTTCATATTATCCTCCTAAGACCCGAACTCTTTCATGGGATGCATTTTGAATTTTCCTTTGCTATTTGGGCTGATTGGGACCTGATGAATGTAAAAACAAAGAATTACCAGATTTTTTTGTTTTACCTAATTTTTGTTGCTGAGAAAAATGAGAGCCACATATGCGGACATTCGTTTGAAACTTTGATAGAACAGTGGCAGTATAATGTCCTCGTAAGTGGATATCAGGCCCTTGTAGAGAAAAATTTGGTATTTTGGTCTAGAAATCCCAAAATGTGATGTCCAGATATGTGGACGCCAGGTCCTAGGAGGTTAAAATAAAGAAATGACAAGTTTCTCAGAGTGAGCTTTGTCACAGCTGATTTGTGTGTTATTAAGAGGGCTTTGAATAATCTTTATTTTGTATACACACAGTATGTTACGTATATAAAGACTCCCAAAATATAACCATTCTATTCCAACGCGTTAATAAAAGCATTTTAGGGATGACTGAAAAATGAGAAAAATAATTAGCTTTTGAACTATTAAATCATTGCTAATATTATATTTTTGTAGCATTTTACCGTAATCTCTTTTTCCTCTGAAACCTTATGGGCATCGTCTATTTGCTCAAAACCAACCAAACTATCTTAATATTCATGCGACTGTGCTTTAAACTGAACTGATATATAAACAAGTTAAGATAAATCATCATCATAAAAAATAAAATAAAAAAGCTAACATTGGATAGCACCTGTAGTGCCCTCATCTCTCCAACAGATGCTCCCCTAATGCCATCCTCCCCAGCTCCCCTTAGAAACGAGGCAAAAATAGATAATCCACCTTTTATATTGTAGATACATTTATATAATCATTTTTTGTTTTTCTTTTCTTTTCTTTTTTACAATGGAATTGCTCCGTCATACAAGATGACTGAAAAAAAAAAAAAAAAAGCACACAATACAATCAATAAACCAAACCTATAGAACATATGATTGTCACTTACTTGCGAGTCACAAAAAAAGTACATACCGCGAATAAATAATCTACAGAAATATGTACAATATGCACAACAAGAAATTCAATGGAAGTGCAAATAAAGCTTTGGATCCCTGCACAGGAAATAAGGTAAGCAAATGTGAGCCAGCTGTCCCCAACATACAGTATGAAGCAATAGTCATCCGAAAGTCATAAATTTACAGGACATTTAGTAACATTTAGGCTTTGAGCTCCTGCATTTAATGACTTTTAATAATGAACTGCATGAAACAAAAATCTGAGAGATTAAAATGGACACATTACATTATGTACAGCGTATCGCATTCCACGGAAAACTGGAGTGTTTTCAGTGCTTGTCGTCCAATGCGGATCAAGGCAACAACCACGGGACTACAGGCAGAGACGGAGAAAAGTAGGGATCCAGAGAGAAGGCTGCTCACTGCAGAGGATTAAAAAAAACAAACTCATTGCACCTCTGCTGGCTTCCTTAGCTTGTAGTGACTGAAACATTCTGTGATATTTAACACTGTACAACTCTGCTAACTTTCCCATCTAGATCGAGAAGAAGAAGAGGGAAGAGAGCTGGTCAAAGGAGGTCATGTGTGCACGTCACTCTTGTCGGGTCGATAACACACACTCTTAGCATAATGCACACATGTGAGCTGCAGTTGTCTGTAATGTCCCGAATTAAGAAGTCCTGCTGGGTGCGGTAGCTCCAAGTTACCCAGAGTTCAAGTACTCCAGTGCCACTTCATAGCAAAATTTGTATTGGTCCTAGCAGGAAAGAAGAAACAGACAGAGGCATTAGAGATGTGCAGGAGTTGGCCTGAGTCTCCTAAGTCATAAAGTTAGTGTCTCCTAAGTCATAAATGAATACTACAAGCCCTCTGGGGATTTTTGCTATTCCCAAAGGGCCTGTTGTTTGTTTGATAATCATACCATTTAAATCCTATAACTCTGACAAAACATCAATGGGACTTTAAAGTCGAGGCTTTCGGCACATTAAACAATCTCAGTTCTGCACCAGACTGAAACTAATAAATAACTGACATATTCAAGCGGATGAGAAGGTATTGACTTTATTGCTTTACTGCTTGTCACTATAGAATACGCGTCACAGATGCAGATATATGGACCCCTAATCGTGCGATCACCATCTTCACAATCTTCAGCGGCAGAGGAAACTGTCAGATACTTCTTCTTCATAAAAGTTGCAACAAGCAGCAGCATAACGCATCACTTCCTCTTCCACTGGCGGAAAACGTTTAAATAAATATGAGTTGATTTAATATGGTCCGGAGCTGAGTGTTTTTAGTGTGTCCTCTTGATTTTTGATTCCTGATTTTTGATGTTTTCTGTGACGAAGGCTTCAAAGCTGTATTAATATAAGTGAATTTTGACATCTTGCCACAGTTTATGTTGAGAGTTGTCAAACTTACGACTCACGGGCCCAGAAGTAGCCATTCAAATGATCCAAGACAGCCCACTAGCTAGCTTTGCAAAATGAGGAAGTTAAAATTACAGAGCGGGTCTGCTGGAGGTTTTTTCACGTTAAAAGGGAGTTTTTCCTTCCCACTGTCACTGCCAAGGGCTTTCTCATAGGGAGTCATCTTATTGTTGAGGGATCTGTATTATTGTAGAGTCTTTACCTTACAATATAAAGGGCCTTGAGGTGACTGTTGTTATTTGACGCTATATAAATAAAACTGAATTGAATTCATTGATGCACGCATTACAGAGAGGAGGCATCAGATGAAAAGTTCAAAATAGTTAGTTATTGAAGTCATAATTAAGTAAAATAATTTTGCTCTTTAGTTCCAAAATATCATACATAAAGGTCCACTGTCAGTTGTAATGCACAAGTGAAAGGCCCCAGGACACACAAACTGGGAAATATCAGGAAGGGCGTAAAGCCAAATGAAATATTTGAAGGTAACACTGCTGTGTTGACACCATGTAGTTAAGGCAGTAACTGAAAGTAGCTTTTTTAATTACTTTTTTGTGAGATTAATGAGTTTAAATCCCTGGTGTCATTCGTACAAAACAACGGACAGCGAACAAGAGAGGTGAATAAGAGAGTGCAGGCAGAGTGGAGTGGGTGGAGATGAATATCAGGGGTGATTTTTGACAGAAGAGTAGCAGCAAGAGTGAAAGGGAAGGTTTACGAGGTAGTAGTGAGACCTGCTATGATGTGTGGTTTGGAGATGGTGGTACTGACATGAAGACAGGAGGATGAACTGGCAGAGCTATAGATGTTGCTATTTTTATTGGAAGTGACCAGAACAGACAAGTTTAGAAAAGAGTACGTCAGAGGCGGCACAGGTTGAGTGTTTTGGAGAGAAAGTTAGACAGCCAAGGCTGAGATGGTTTGGACGCGCAGAAAGACAATATGTTGTTCTCTCTGCTTCTTCAGCCATTATACCTAGATTGCTGTAGATTCCCAACTGGTGCTGTGAGAAACTTAAAACAATATTCTGATTTATGAAGACTGCATTTATATCAAGTTTTCAGCTCCTGCAGTGTCCCTCACCAGTAGGTCCACCATGTTGGGCTTATTATTCCTCAGTGTCTTGACAGCGTGGAAAACATCCACAGAGCGCTGGTGCTGAAGCATCTCACACACAATGCTGATGGCACAGAATGTCCCACTGCGGCCGCCTCCATTCCTATGGTTGTGAGAAAAAAGTTAATTAAAAATTTCAAAGTCATCCAAGAAGAGTTCAAAAAGAAAGCTAAAGCTGACACTAAAGGCTCACAAAGGGCTGAGGTGTGTTTTGATGCAGTGAAGGCTTTCAGTCAGTAGGTGGAGATGTTTCATTTTTAATACCAGCAAGGAATGAAGTTGGAAACTTACAGACAGTGGACCACAGTGCGTCCCTCTCCCCCGTCGTACTCCTCCTGCCATTTATCCACCTGTCGAATGAGCTTGAGGAAGGAGCGTTTGGACATGGGCGTGTCTCTGTACATGGGCCAACCCAGGAACTGGAACTGCTGCACCATCCGGTAGCCATCCTGAGGCTAGAGGGGGGGGAAGGACAACAGTTATCCCAGGTTAATACACATATGTAGGGGGGAGGGAGTTAATCGCTGTTGTATAAAGATGCAATCAGACTGTAAAGATGCAGGGAGGGTGAAGCTAAGCTTCATCAGAGGCTGGATAGAGATGGTTAAAGGGCGCGAGGAGTCGCTGAAGAGATAAGCGTGCAGATAAGACAGGGTGATAGATGAGCACAGTTGCTGCTGGAGACAGATAGTTAAGCAATCTAGGATACAGACACTCTAAATCACACTCAGACATATCGATCAATAACACTTGTCCGCGATCATGTGTGATTAGCTTGTAGTGCACTTAACATGCTGTAGGTGCCTCTGCCGGCCAGAGGATGTTACAGCACGTTAATATGAGGAGCGATTATTGACAACAGAGAGCAGGCTGTTGGGATAAACAGCTTACACAGGTGACTGCAGGTGATGCCGGCATGGGTCAGGTGCCTGTCTGTGCAGTGATGTCTGGTAGCTCAAAGTTAAAGGGTCAGTACACGCCATGTTGTGAGATATCTCTCTTTGAGGGTTCGCTCACGATTCCAGAAAAATGCAAGTGAACTAGATTTGTGATATTTATTTAAATCATTTAAAAAAAACAAGAGTTATTTCTTTATTAGAAATAATTTAAATATGGGGCTCACTTCAAAATAAATCTAGGGTGTCACAGGATGATACGAGAGACACAAAATAAAAGCAAATGTCTTTCTTTTTATGATTTTTCTGACTCATTGCATGAAATAATTTATCCTCTTTTGGCCACTTCAAAAATGATGCAAATGAAACTGTCACCTTTAAAAAGAAGTTGCACATTGTGCTGCGGATACATTAGATTCCACTTATAAGAAGTATGTGTTGGTAGTTTTTGTTCAGCATCGCCGTGTTCTTGTTCAACCCAAAATGTGTTAATTGACGGGAAAACCTGTTTTCTGCTTCTTCTTTTTTTTTAACTACATGTGACAATTTTCTCAAGCTGTCTAAGAGACAATTAACTTGTGGCAATCACACCTCCATCCAGTCAACTGGTGCAGTGGCATAGTTAAAGAGCACAATGACTCTGCCTCTGCACAGCTTGAACGGACAGGCCGACGTATGAGTGGGATGTGTGAGGTGTGCAGTCACAGAATAAATTGGCTTCACAGCAGGGAAGACAAACAAGTTTCAAAAGTTACAAATAAATGGGCAGCAAAGCAGAAAAAAACAAACAAAAAAAAACCCAACAACTACACATCAGGCTGATCACACAGAATGCTTTTTTTGTTTGTAGCTTGTCCATTTTGTGTTACCGTACCCGAGCCGCATTGTAGATCCGGAATATTCTGCTGATGATGTCCTCTTCCAGATCAGCGGAGACAAACTCCACCTGGATGGGTCCGTGGCGGTGGACTCCGTTTTCTGGCCAGTACTGTGGGCACAACTAAACCAAATAGGCATGTGCACATACACACACACGCATACACACATATAGAGAAATGCATGTACACCAGCACGCAGACAAATCAACAAAGGGAAACACAAGAAAAGGAAAGATGACTTATTAGTTTCAGATCCAAACTATACTGACTAAAGACTGTGACTCTGATGTCAGCTCCTTTTATACACTTGCAAAAAAAAAATAAAAAATTAAGTCTGAAGGCAAAGTGACACAGTACAATAGGCAGAGTCAAAAGAGGTGAATTCATTCAATACAAAGTACTTTTCTTTTTAAAATTGAACATTGAACTTTTTTTTTTAAATTTGAGAACATTCAATACAAAAATTTTTTTTTTGATATTGCAGAAACTAAACACAGGTGTTCTCCAAGTTTGGGAGCTTTCTCCTAATCAACTAACCCTTTGTTCAACAAATCCAACTGAAATTTCTCAAAATCTTTGGGTAATTCTTTTGCCCCTCTTTAGAAAACATGCACATTCTTTGTTCCTTAAAAGCAGTTTAAAAAAATTGATTCATGTCTAAGATGAAAAATGTCATCAAAGGCAAGATCATCAAAAGATTGATTGATGGAAAGATAATTCATTGCCTGTATTTTTGATGAAAGAAATTTATTGTTCCTGTCCTTTTTCTGGTATATTCCTACAGCCCAAGCGGCTAAACATTTCACACCAACAAACTTGACAAATTTCATCTTCAGCAAAATTATTCCATCCTTTTAACATACATCATTTCCAGCCAAATAAACTTTATATGTTTAGGCTGAAGCTGCAAGAGACAGTTAAAAAAGGTCTGTGGCCACACCCATTTCCACTCAAGGCTGTCTCCTTGGGTAGTTTTGTACCACTTTTAGCGCTGACACTGCTTTTAAATCACTCTGCGGATGTCTTGTTCTAAATAGCTGCACTTGTTTGTCTATAACGTGTCTGGATCTCCACCAGTGGGTCAAAATAGTCACCATTCAACTTTTATTTTTGGGGAAGAGAACAAAGTGATAGGCTGGGAAATCTGGCAAGTAGGGTGGATGTAGAGTGAAGATTTGTTGCTGTGGCCTTTTCAATGCAATGTGAATGGACCAACAGTGTCATGCTAGCACTGCTACGGCATAGAGTGCCCTTAAATCATCTTCCTTCTCACATGCCTTTCTCTGACCCTAGGGAGGCATTTATGGTAAACAGCCCTTCATATGTAAACTCTGACTTGATGCTCAATCTTTAGGCGAGGACATTTATTCTCTTCGCTTCATTCTCTGAAAACCGCTGTTTGGCATCTGGGGCATAGTCAGAAATCCAGCTCTTATCAGCAGTGATTGTGGACACAAATGTTTGGATATGTGGTAAAATTGCAGATGCAAATAAGCAAGTGGGTGTCAGACCAGGACTTTGAGGGGCTGATAAAGATACCAATCGTCCTAGAGGCTGTGCAGGGTTTCATAAGCAGTCGACCCTGAACAAGAGACGAGTCAAATTTGGAATGGGCATGGACTTTCTGATCTCTTATTGTAAAATAACAAATTACAAGCTCTTGCAGTGTCAGATGGACAAAGCAATGCTACCTTGGGTTTTGCAGTAAAAGACTGATTAATCAATATTCAATCAATAGATTGTTTCAAATAAACACTAATCAGCAGTTAACTCTAATTACAAGTCTTAAGTGGCAGTTATCAATATTAAGACTGACTGTTCTTGTGCACTGAGCAGAAACCCTCTAGGATGGCCTCGCAAAAGCAGTAAAAACCCCTCCATTTCCGCTCCTTTATGAGAGAAAGCCCAGTTAAGAACTTGCACCTGTGGAGCCAGTCGCCAGCCTCAGAGCTCTAAATCAGACAAATGGAAGCTTACACACAGATGGACACGTCTCACATTGACAGACATGTCATGTCACAAATGCATGCCACAGTCATAAACAATCAAGGGGGAGAAAAAAGGGACCATCTTGGAGAAATGCAAATAACAGACCTCAACACGGGAATCCAGACGGACATGGAAATAGTTGCTTACTTTGTGTCTCTTACACACAAAAGCAGAAGCACATATGCTGTCTGTGTGGCAGCTTAAGCACCGCTTTCCGCCTTCCTTTTAGAGCCCATCAAAACTTGACAAATTCAACAGATGCAAAAACAAAGATGTTGATGGAGAAGATGGTAAACCTCCCTCGCCTTCATCTACTCCTCAACCTCCACCCACCCCCTTCCTACCTTCCCACCTGCGCTGCTTTCTTGGCTTGCTGACGGGCTGGCTACAGTGAGAATATTGAATGAAAGGCCTTTTCTATCCAGCCAGTCACCTAGGGAAAGGGGATTTGGATGGGGAGAGCAGCCTGGCTTCAGGCTTTGATCCCCGGGTGTTATGACAGAGCCTCGGGCTGAGAAATCTGGAGTCTCTTCCACAGGCCTTCTTTTCTTCGTCTACTTTTACAGCAAGTCCTATTCCTTCCACTCTGCAGTATATACCTTATTTCAAGCATATTCAGTATTCATACAAATATATAGTTTCTCTAACATAGATACATCCCTCGGGGTTTCCCTGGGTTTGTGAAATGTAATCATTCAATTGGTTCCCATCAATGTCCTTTTTGCAACTTTTAGATTAAAAAAAAACTGTCATGAAAGAACTCATGTCTCATTTGTTTATGAGTAAAATTCTTGCATTAAAATTCTTCCTTCAGGATTTCATGTGCTTGCTATTTATTTAAGCAAATGTACTGGGTCGGGTTTACCTGTGCTGGGTCGACATCATTGAGCATTACTATGGATGTGCAGTGGTAGTCCAGCACCAATCTCCAGAAGTCCTTTACTGTGTTTGGCAATGGGTGCTGTGTCACTATGAATGCAGAAGGCTGCTTGTAACTCTGGAGGGAGGGAAGAAGAAGAAAAAGAAAGAGCTGATGCTGAATAGACCAAGTGCATGCTTTTGTGCAACACTGTCAAGAATAAAACCATTTCTAAAACGACCTCCGTCTCTCAACCAGACTTCCTGCTGAGAGCAGTTTTCTAATGGAGATTCCATGTCTAGGGAGATTATTTTAGGACAGAGCACTTTTAATGTGGTTTCTGGCTCCCCAATGTAGCCCAGTGGGGACTGAGACAATCCTGTACCTGAAAGGTCACCTGCTCAATCCCAGCAGGAGCCAAAAAGTCCATCAGCGAGCATGTACCTTGTCAAGGTGTTCTTTGTTAGGTCCCCTTAAGAATTGCTAGACATAGCATTTTCAATTGTTTCCTTTGATGTTTCTTAGATACTGACAGATAAGTGCTTAATTAGAAGTGACAGCGATTCAGAGATGTTGTGAAGTCTTAATTCTGTGGCAGAAGCTCTTAACTCAAGTAAGTCCTAGGTGGCTGCAGTCCAAGTTAAAAGTCTCAATGAGTAAATTTCAAGTCAAGATTGCAAGACTTAAATCTGAATTTTGACTTACTATACTCTTTATAAAAATTAGCAACATTTAAAAGTCACATAAAAATCAGCATTGTATAGCAGGCTGAAATACCAACATGTCGTAGGTCTTACTTCTACGAAAAAAAAATGCAAAATCCCTGCTTTCAAATCAGCAACATTTTAAGGTTCCAATACACAAATACAGGCAGCTGCAGTTTCACCAATTTGTGATTCAGTGCTACTTTACCACTTTAAAATTACAGCGATGAAATCAGCAAGATGATCTGGACCAGCATGCAAGCAGACAGACTTAAAAGTGTAAAATGTTTGACCCTTACATCCATCAGAGCGGCATTGATGTAATTGGAGCTCTCGCCGTCAATGGTGATCAAGAAGGGAAGGCAGCGGTCCGGAGGCAGGACGTCCATGCAGCGGTTCTTCTCGTGGTTTCTAGGCAGCAGGGCGATGCTGCAGTCTTCCACCCGCAGCGTGGGAGTCACCATATTGAGTGTCTTTGAGATTGAAGCAGAATTACATGGTGTCATACTGACGCAGGAAGGTAGGCACTTGGGTTTTGAGTGCGCTAATTATCTCTCCCGATATGGTAATTAACAATGCGATTCTTTGATCAGTTACATTAGTGATAGCTCCGACTCCCCTGAAGTGACTGGGATAAAACTTAGAGTGGGGTGGCGCATTTCATATAACTATACATTAGATGCATCACCTATTTATATAAAGTACGTTTATGCACAGAATTTGTTTAAAGCAGCCTCGTGCTTCAGATAATGTGTCATCATGAATTTGCACACACTGTATGTGTCTAATTACGTTAAATAGCTCCTCACCCTGAACTCCTCTTTAATGGGGCTGGAGTTTGTCTGCGGGTCCAGGCGGTTCATGTCGTAGTAGACGGAGCGGAGCTGACTCGCAGGAATGGTGGTGTCGCCACAGAGACATGCCTCCAAAATGGCATCATGGATGAAGACATACTGCTCCTGAAAAAAACAGCATCCTCATTGCGCATCCATCAGGCATCTATGACTTATGACAGAAGACAAGCTCCCCCCCCCCAAAAAAGAAAGTTTTATTTTTTATTTCTACCACTGCTATAAGCAGAAATATGTGAGCCAGGGTTTTCCTCTGTTTTTGCTAGAAAAATTCAGTGACCTTTCCATGACCTTACTGGGATTATGCTTTACCCCCACGGCAGTTTCTGTGTCTAATATTTGTCATTGTCTTTGTTCAAAGGTTACAATACATATTTTTGCATTTTTTTGGTACACAGCTTATTTAATTCTCTTATAAAACCCAGAATTGTATGACATTTTCAAAACCTTAAAATATTTAGAAGTCTAGCAGAAAATATTTTCATGAATGACTTGACCTTTTCCATGTTTTTTTAGGATCCTATGAAACCTCAGTGAACTTATCAAGGTTAGGATTTCCTCATGAGTATTGCTATCATCGTCACAGGAAGGTTAATGGTTGAGTTCTTATATAAAACCAAAAACAAGCAAACAAACAAAAAACCCAACACCCACTGTGCTCAATAGCGTGCGGTCAGAAAAACATAAAATCGTAACACATTTCCTCCTCCTCAGTCAGTCACTCAAGCAGTGGACATGGCGACACAGCTTGATGCAAATCTATTCTGAAGTGACATTTCCAGCTGACACTTCCTTGTCACTTTGTACCAAAATCCACACACATGCACAGGGGTCAGATTTACAGATTGAAAGGGGAACATGTGTTGCCATTTGTTAAGTCTAAAGCAGAATGTGAAATGTTGACCTCAGAGTTTGACTATCCCTGCCTGGGTCAGTAAGACCAGCTCTATCAATCCGCAGATTGATAGAGCTTATCTGAGCTCATAATATGTAAACAACAACAAAGCATTTCATTTCCGTGGTTAAATTAAAGCATGGTAGGATGAGGTAGGGCTGAGGAGCTGTGCCAACCAGCCAGAACACCTGTGAGGGAAAATAGACACATACACAGAATTTGAAGGTCACTGAACTTGAGAGTGACTCAGGGTGAGCAGCCTTTGGTCTCCAGTTGCTCAAATCCCAATCCGGACGTCAGCAATGAAACATTTGCCCATTAAATCCAATGACGCTTGTGATTTAAAGGGAATTACGGTGAAATGATGCATTCACCGAGACTATGGACACCTCCAGATGGCCGGTGTTCAGGAAAGCACAGAGTCTTTCGGTTGTCCGCATCAGCGTAAAACTATAGGATGAGCCGGGGATGTTTTGAAACCATCAATATGAGCCAAATCCTCAACACTCTAAACCCTTTTATTACAACGCATATTGCCAAGCACTTGTGTTTACCACTTGGAGGAATAGTTAGGGTGTGCACTCCAGTAAACGTCCTTTGTGAGAAATTATCATTAAAAATGTAACAGTAGTGCGAATTGTAACAATAAAATCCACACTCCTGTTCTAGACATAAATATGCCAGCTTTGAATATGAATATAATTCAAATAATATTAAAAGCAAACTAAAACAAGTAGAGCACTTGCTTAACATCAGATTATGTTAATTATTTGGATTGTTTAATTACATAATGAACATATCTTTGTTTGAGAAAAATGTTACACTTGAACTGGCACTTGAAAGTGAATGACAGGAAAACATTAAACTACCGTATTATACAGCATTTACAAAAATAATGAGCCTCATCAGTCACTGGGAAAATGCTTAAAAACCTCTTGTGGATCACCTAAGCTGCAGAATTAACGACTAATAAATGACAGGCGATGATTTATTTGTTCCAAATATAAAACATTCTTTTAATGACACTGCTTCTGGCTGGTATGAATTCTCAGCATTTGTTCAGGACCAGAGAAGCAGGGGGCTCAATCTAAGAATTATTTATTGATTCTAGTTAATCCACTTTTGAGGACCAAAACCTGTCAAGCTGCAGTCCTGCAGTTCTGTATTTTAGTGATGTCTCTGTGGAGAACTGTTTAAACCAGTCGTACAGTACCTCAGTCTGAACCATGTTGACCCTCCGTGAACGCAGCTCCCTCACACAGTTGTAAATGTCCACCACGCCCTCTCTCTCCGCCATGTCCAGCATGATGTCAATGACGATGAAGCAGCCTGTCCGACCGGCTCCAGCGCTGCGGACAGACACGGATTTTTATTCATGAGAAGTGAGGTTTGGTTTTTTTTTTGCTTTAAGTTTAAAGAAATATAACTTTTATGAGGTGGAATAAGATTAAATGATTTCCCTAACAATAAAAAGTTGAGCACACTAGGGTTTCACATCAACAGCTTTACTTGATCTGTTGCCAACATTAAGAGTGCCCAGAGGTCACTTATGTTTCAAATTGGCTATTTAATGCAGTGATTACCAAGCACCACAGGGAGACCAGCTCAACTAAATTAAAAAAAATTAAATTACAATTTAATTAAAGAATTAAGTGGCCTGAACAAGTTGAAGCAGCAAAGCTAACATTAGGTTTAGGTGGCATGTAGCTAATAGGGATGCCTAAATTACTAAAAACAGATAAAAAACAAACTAAATAGCTACGTATGGAATAGTAACAGCAAAAACTGTTGGCTAACAATGTGAACAAATCACTGAAACTTCTAAAATATACCTAGTTGAAACACTGTTTCACTATTAGCTAAATGTAACTAGTTTAAAATGCTAGCTAAAACGAATTAAAACAATGAAGGTTATTGTAAAAATGGGGCCACCAGTTGAACATAAGCTAAAATTATGGATTAACAGTTGCTAACAAAATGAATAAATGATTACTGGCTGAACATAATGGATAAAAAGGTAATTTCATAATGATAAATGTATATCTGTTTGTGAAGGATGGAAAAATAATGGGAATTGTTAGCTTGCTAACTTGCTATCCAAGCTTGTAAATATGATAAATGGTAAACAGAAGGGGTTTGTGAGCTCACCTGACAAGGATTGTTGGAAACCACTCATTTATGTAATGTTACATTACGATTTATGTTTTAGCAGTTATTACGATCCCATAATTGTGACCTACACTGTAGTGTACATTAAGCCCAATATACAGTACAGTAGAGGTGAATCAAAATTTGCTTGTTGTGTACACAGTACTATAAACACCAAAAATGGCAAATGATATTTAAAAACCTTAACACCACAACATCTTTCCATGGATACTGTCCCAGTTACTAATACCCAGTTTTGGGGACTAGTTCTTGGATTAAAAGACTGAATGAAAACGTAAGTAACATACCAGCCACAAGGCAGTACTTAGCTATACATATGTAACTTCTGCATTGAGCCGCTATTAGTCTAATGACTATTGTATAAAAATACGCAAATCACAAAAATAGGTACACATGGGTTAGAGCTAAAACACAAGTATCAAGAAGAGTTCTTCGTCTGAGTGCACACCAACCTGCAGTGAACCACCATGGGTCCGGCATTGGTCAGGGTCTTGGACTTGACTCTTCTAATAAACCCCAGAAGGCCGGTGGCGTGATATGGCACACCGTGGTCCGGCCAGCCAGTGAAGTGAAACTGTCGGATTTCCCGGATCTCATGAGCTCCTCTCTGAGGAACACAGTTTAAGCACACAAAGCAAAAGAGAATGTAGTGAGAAGAACATGGATGTGTGAAGTCTTTCCAAAGTAAATACGGGTTGAATTGAATATCAACACACTCTTCATCAAGATCCAAGAAAGGTTTGTACAAAGTTTAATCTAGCGATGAACAGGATGTTTAAGGCCAGTGTAGCCATGTGTCTTCACCTACTGTAGCAGCTATCTGTCATGCTGATATTATACAATATGCACTGCATTAGTTATCTGGGCACTTTGCATGTACCATAAAGAACAGTATATTCCTCTATGTTATATTAGTATTTGTGTTTATTCTTTGAATGGATATTGCCTGAAGATTTTATAAAATGTCACAGTAGAATGTAACAATTAGGAGTTTTTATATGGTATAAACAATAGTTAAAGAGAAAAATCGAAAGGTAGAAATGATTCTATTAGGTTATATTAGGTTAGGTTGCATATTAATATATGTTAAACATCCATCCATCTATTTAATAAACATTGTCATAAAGTGCTAGAGAAGCTATATATATATATATATATATATATATATATATATATATATATATATATATATATATATATATATATATATATATATATATATATATATATATATATATATATATATATATATATATATATATATATACACATACATACACACTTCTCCAGCTATTCAGGTAGGAAAGCTACATCTGAAAAGTTATGACTGTATTTATAACTGGAAAAAAGTGTTTAAAAGGTTAAAGTGTACCTTCTCTACAGCAAAGGTCCTGATGACATACTCTGACAGCAGCTCAGTCTCTATCAGTGTCACCTTGATGTCTCTGTAGATCTCCGTATCATCAGGCCAGTACTTACAGCACTTCACCTGAGAGTGACAAAACCAAGTGTTTGACACAACATCTTCACAAGCTGTATGCTAACTGCAATGAATTTATATTCACAATGCTTCACTGCACACATTCATATTAGAATTTCTGCAAGTTGCCAGGCCATCATTTTTTCCAATAAAGATAATTGTCACATAACATTAGCCCCCATTTGCCACCTGATATTTCAGCGTTTGAAGCATTTCTTTCAAATCAAAATGAGATTTGCTTCATATTAGTTTCGGCCCCCGGTCAAGGATCTGCTGTAAATGGGAATCTTATGTATCGATGGGAGAGTTCATTCGCACGTTATTGCTTTTTCATTCTCATGTCGATAATGTGAAAATGAGTCTAAAGGTGGACTGTGCAAAAACCTGGAACAGAACAGTGTAGGTGCAATGGGGGTATGTGATTTCTCCACCTTAAAAAATTGACTACCAGTGTGGTGAAATAGGATAAAACATAAAAAAAAAAAAATGTGTACAACAATTAAATGAGGGAAATATAATGACAATCCAATATTGATATGAAATAATAAACCCTGAGCTGTTTAAAACAGATTTCCCAACAGAAATCTAAAACACCCCACTGGAAATATTACTTGTATTAGGTATCATAAGAGCGCAAAATTACCCCCCCCCCCCCCCTTCCCAATTAAACTGTTGATACAGAGGGAAGTAAGGCTGGTAATAGAGATTGAGATCACGGAGGTATATCAGAGAATGATCATTTTTGATGAGGTATAAATGCGACATCAGCCACAAGTAGATTCAATTTTCATTCCTGGCGTCTATGCGCTGATTACGAATGAAATGAGATTTTGGTTTGTGGAATGACACAGACAGAGGGGGACTTGGAGGTCCCTCTCTGACACCCCTGATGACTAATCCCTGATGACAATCACAAATCCACCGTCCGCTTCCAGCCAGATTGAGTTAGGCAAAAGCCATTACCTTATTAGATCACTCTATCAGGCGCCTAGTTTGGGGGGGAATTAGCCTTTGGGCTAAAATATGCCAGCATAGACACAGATGTTCTTTTGTGCGGGCACACTTATGAGCACGTGACGAGCGTGCACAGGTCTTACACGTCTTCACTCATATGGATAGAGTGTATAGAAAAGAAGCACATGGAGCATCACCTCATCACACACATCAGCACGCTGACTTCCAAACCAAATCTCTCGTACATTAAAGTGTGCCGAGCACCGCCCCCCTGTCTGAAACCAGCGGGAGAGAGGCTGCGTGTGCTTCTGTGTGTGTGTGTGTGCCAGGATTTCCCAGAGTTCATCAGTGACTGTGCCGAGCAGATGGCCCACTGTGATACGGTGGAGTGATTTTATAGGGCCCTCTGTGGAGCTACCGTCACTGTGACCAACTGTGCCTACCGCCCGCCATTGGACAAGGATCATATAACAGACGGTTTGAGGGCTGGGGCCCGCCGAGTACTAAGCAGGTGTGGAGAAGGTGCGGGGTGGGGTGGGCTGGACTCCGCTACTCTAGAGGAAAGGCCTAATGAGGTACCTAGAGATGGGGCTATGAATCATTATCAGCTCTGCTACATTTAAGCCCCACCAAAAATGCACATCAGCAAAATCAAGGTGCGCCTCTTTTTAAAAGGGCTTTCAGTGTATTTAAAATTCTTAGAGAAAAATCCCGTGGCAGTCAAAGCATTACACCATAAGACCTTCATTTTCTCTTGATTATAACCTAACCAGGAGGAACTAAAGTGCGAGTTAAGTGGAACAAATTAGGACTGAAGCAGGGCTCTGGGTTTTCCCCCCCCCCGAGGCAGGCCACATGCTGTAGTGAACAAGAAAAGTCAAGGCTTTACCATTAGTTTGAACATTATGAACTGTCCTCACTACTCAATAACAGTCCCCTTTTGTCCAGTGAGGACAGCATTAAGAGATGTTTCTGCTCGGAGGAGCTTGGAAGGAGCTGGCGGCTTCAGCGGAGTCTAATCTCCTGTTATAGAGCCACTGAGATGAAACAGTAGTCAGACGCCTGGATGCCTCTCTGGTAATGAAGGCCATCAATCAGTTTCTTCTCACTTCTCACTGATCAGATAGATGAAAAAAAGAGCTGGCGGCACACGAGTCCCATGCCTCACTAAGTCAGCGCGTGCGTGCACACAAACATCTGGGGACTGATGTTCAAAGATAATAACAAAAGGTGTCTCAGTTTGCCTTGAAATACAATCAGGCTGTTAGTCGACTGGGGGCAAGGTAATCTTATTTGAGATGTGCAGTTCAAGTGAACGTGTCATAAATACTCACCCTGCCCACTTCCACCAGGTTGGTCACCATGACGATAGCTGCAGTGTTCTCCTGCCAGACCATCCTCCAGAAATCAAATACCGTCTCCTGCATGGGGCCTAGGAGAGACATAGAGAGGAAATTACATTTTACAAATATTTTTTCCCCCCCAAACCTACCTTAAATATCTTACAATAGCTTCACACAAGTATTGGGGTGTTGAGGCTTCAGTCAGGTTTTATTGCAGTCTAGCTCTTTCCCTTAACTACTAACAAATCTCTGTGGGCTTCAACGCATGTTACACATTAATAGTACCCTTTAAAAAACTACAAGTTTGGCATCTTGTAAACACATCTGGTTAATCTGGTTCATCCAAAAACACGTTAATGTATAACCTTCAGTGGTTCATATATGAGCAATAATCAGTTGCATATTATTGCTATTATTAGTGGTATGTTGGCTCATATTAGTCGATAAAGTGCACTTACTACTTTTATTTTGCATGGCCATATTCCTAAACCACGAGGCCATTACCTAAGAGTTTCCCCCTCCTAATTACTGCAGAATAAGTCTTAGGCTACAGAATTATTTATGAGCGAGCCTCACTTTAGACTGCAAGATATATTCAGAGTTATTTTAGGGTTATTTGGATAATATTAACACTTGCAGTTTGCCATTTTGTTATATAAGAACGGACATTTCAGAGAAAGGACTCGTAGCATTACCACCTTACAGGCACAAAACTTTGTAACTATCAATGATTAGTATGCAAGAGGGTCACTAGGGTAAACGCTTAGATAATAGTCCAGTAGTTGTAGAATATGGTAGTGCAGAATAAAGCATTTGTAAGTGTTTACTAATGACTAACAGGGGACCATTGAACTCTAATATGCATTCTAACAGGCAAGCGGCAGATTGTAAATTTGTGTACCTTAAAACAATTACCTAAGTTTCCATGTCTCCAAGTTTATTTTCATATTTATTAGTGGAAGAATTTGTTTGCCACAATGGACCATCTATCACTAAATTTGGTAATGCACTTTACTGCTGATGTGCATACTGTGGGTAATGTTTTCTCATCAGTAATGTCAGCTTCTTCTTCAGATTAACTTCCAAACATAAATTTGGTGGTATTACTGACATATTGGAACAAGAGAGTTTACAGGGCATTTTCACTTCACGGATCTAGCGCTGAAAGACGTGTCAGGTATAATTTATTCATGGTGCTTCTACATCAGATTCATCACATAGTGCTTACTCTACAACACACAGCTTAAACACGGATGAAAACGAGAAAGGAAAACGAATCACAAATTTAAATATGAGCCCAACGGCTGCTGTTCTCCGTGCGTCCGCACATGCGTGTGTATGGCAAAGCTCAAAGTAATTACCACTACATCTCATCTGTTCAACACCAACCTTTCCACCGAACCGGACCCAAATGTGTCTGGTGAACATCAAAATAAATGAGCAGAGAGCCAGTCAATGCCTCCAATATTTAAAACTTCACTGAGCAATAATTGTGGGCTGAATTTAATTATTATTCTGGTTAATTAAAATTATTAATATTAGTTTTAATCAAGCACCAAGTAGAAAAAAATTACTTCTGACAAATTAATTAGTGAATGCAAATCTCTACAACTGTGCATTCTCCCGAGTTGGCCCGAATTACCTGGAGACATAACAAATTATGCAGACACACACAGGCACAAGCTAAGACAAAACATGGCAGATACACAAGCTGCTGGCGTTTTCTTCGTTGTCATTTATGTGGCAGGTAAATTTAATAAACATTAGGCCACTGAAACCTGTAAAAACTCAAGTCATGAAAAAGAAAGAAAAGGAAAAAAAGAGAGAAAGTTTTCCTCAGGAATGCACAAAGTACGCACCGCGACTCAGCATCTTGTAGAACAACCTTTATCAGCAATTAGTAAAATAGTAAATCTGTATGGCTTTGTAAGTCTCTCACATCATTATGGAGGAATTTTCACAACATTGCTTCAGTTCACTGAGGTTTGAGGTCATTTGTTTATGCACAGCTCTCTTACAACATTTGGACTTTGGCTGGACAATTGCAACACCTTGATTCTGTTGTAGATTTGCTGTGATACTTGGCATCATTGTCCTGTTCCCAAAACTCTCAGACAGATGGCCTCACATTTGACTATAGAATATTTTACTAAACAGAACAGTTCATGGTTGACTCAGTGACTTCCGGGTGCCTAGGACCCTGTGGCTGCAAAACAAACCCAAATCATCACCCCTCCACCACCGTGCTTGATGATGGGTATGGGGCATTTATGCCAATATGCTGTATTTGAGTTTCTCCAAACATGGTGTGGTGCATTATGACCAAACATCACATTTTGGTTTCATCTGTTTAGAGGAAGTTTTTCCACAACTTCTTCAGCCGTAACTTGATAAACATTAGCCATGTTGCTCTAGAGAGAATTCATGAAGTGCATTTGATTAGCAGCACCTGGCTGCTACTTACATTCTCAATTCCTATGGAAGCATAAGGATACACTTAATTTCATACAAATTTGAACAACTGTTATCCAGTTAGGAAACAAGGATACTTTGACCTGTGATGTACCCTAAAGGTATCTTAAGGAACACATAAAAGTTTTAGCATATTGTAGATATTGTTGGTTACTCTGGAAGCACATTACACCTCCTTTCACTTTAGTAGTAAATTAAAGAGTCTAGTCCATGACACAACACTTTGGTTAAGCAGAGGACTTGTACACCAGATAAGGTGAGCAGTACAAAGTAGAAAAAACGAAAAAGTCATTGGGGAAATTTGTGTTGTGGGTTATGCAGATGACTTTCACCTGGGAAAGTAGGGTTCAGATCCCCTATGCAGCCAAAAGCATTATTTTTAGTGTGTATAAAGAACATGTGCATGGCCTTGAAGGGAGAGGATAGTAGCAGGAAAAGGTTTTCCTATTTAAAAAAAAATCTCACTTTTTGGATTTATGCCTCCTGCAGCTGTAAGCACTAGATCACTAGGACACCCAGGGAAAGATCTATATAAAAAGCAGTAACAACAACAAAGGTGGGCATGAAGAGAGTTGTTCTCCCTACTGCATAGCTATACGGGCTTTCGTATCTGGCTTGAGTGCCATGATCATAAAACCACTAACTACACAATTAAAAGAAATTAACAACAATTTGGGAAACCTTAATGAAGAACTACAGCGATTATGAAATCATTACGGGCTAAAATAGAATCTAGTATAAAAACACATTTGAATATTTCTATTGTATTGTTACTAATTTGTTTTGCCTTAGTATGAGGAGCTGCAGCAGTTCCTGGATCCTATCATTGTGCTGTTTGTGCTTCTTATTGACTTACGCCTTCTGCAACAACCTAATTTCCCTCAGGACATCAACAAAGTGTCATCACCATTTTATTCACTTGATTGATCAAGCCATGTTTGATCTGCTTAGTGGGGTGCCTAAACACATCCTCACTGTCATACATTTAATTGTGCAATACTGTTTGACAGAGTTTAAAAACATCTATTTCTAAAAGCAGATAAATTAAATTAAAGACTTTTTAAAGAAATGAAAAACAAAAACAAAAAATGATTCAAAACCAACCATCATTTCTGCGAACACATTTCCATCCTGTTTGTGCTTTTACAGTAAAAATACAAATAGGATCTATCAACTAGACAGCTAGAGAGTTGGAACAAGGCTACTCCATAACTTCCATCTGTATTCCCCTACTTCCTGTGCTTTGCATGTGGTGGTATATCTCGATTTAACTGTAGGACTTCGGTTTCCGTCTCTACGATAACTACCCAACCTGATTGAGCCACCCACTCCGCTACCTCCCACACTTGTCCCTGAGGAAAGATGCACATTGCTGAGAAGTTTGGGAGAGGAAGAATGAGAAGCAGGACAGCTGGTGTGTAGGACTTCAGTAACACAATACTACTTGGCATTATATGATAAACCATCCAATGGGAGGCTCCTGCCAAGCTTAAGCCAACCAATTTATGCTTTGTTGTGAATGCAGAGATGGAGAATGGGTACAGATAGCTTCCTGGACTGTAACTTGATGACACCCATGAGGAAGTGAGTGTGCTTCTTGATAAGTAGATATACAAGAACAAAGGAATCGCTAACACAGTTGATTTGACAACTTTCACACAGAACGGGTGAACAGCTTCAAATGTTGAGGAAAGAATTTATTTTAGACTCATTGGTTTCTTAACCAATCTCCACTGAAAAATAGCATGCTTTTAAAATCCTAGATTTCTGCTGCTGTAAGCTGACATGTGCCACTGCAGTCAATGAGCCGTAAAAGTGGAGCTTTTATATTATCGAGTTCGCAAAAACCTGTTTCAGTAAGTTAAAAAATGTCTAGAAAGCACCTCTTTTCTGTAGCCATAGGCGGTGCTGGGCCACAGCATGCAGCCTGAATGTCTTTGCTGCACTTTTGACTGACTGATTCTCCAAGTATCTGTAACTCTACTGAAGCCACTGAACACAATTGTTTCATAAGCACTGTTTAATATTACTTTGCAAAGTCACTCAATGGTCTTTAGATTTGGTGACAGCCAATTCTACTAGCAAAAATGTCGTATTTTAATTTGCATAAAAACATCCACTTACATTTTGTATCTGATGCTGATAGGACGCTGTCGTCCTGAAAGAAATCACTTCCATCAGTACAGTTTGTTTTCTATTTTAAGGGTGACAGGTTCAGGCTTTTCTTTTCTTTATTCTGTAGCATGATACTGTGAGCGCATTGCAAATTTTAACCAGAACCCCCTCATTACCTTAACCACAATGTTCATGTTTGCTGTTGATGCTTGTGACAGTTATTTACATTAAATAGGAATCATGTTTTCTGGATTACACGGGTGCCAGATAAGAAATAGCACATGCAGTTGGCTTGTGAGAAGAACATCAGCTTTGAGTTGTGAGGTGAATCAATTCATTGGCAACAAGTCGTCCTTTTTACACGAAGTTTCAGTGTGTTGGTTAGTGTTCTCTTAAAGTGGTGGCAGCTAAACTTTGAATATTTGAATGAGACCAGATATTTTCCTCTTGTTTCCAGTGTATATGCTATTCAGTACTGTGGAAAAGTCTTGAACCCCCCTCTCATTTCTTTATATTTTTCTAGGAAAATGGGAAAGATGTGCTGCAATGTATTGAAACGTGCATATATCCATGGAAATGCTGTATATAAAGCAATTCTAAAAAACTTTAAAGTGAATATTTTGGTATCTTATTCTTCAACATCTTTTTTCTGTAGTCTTCAACAATAGTTCTCCAGGCTTCTGGAAGACACTTGAAGCTCTTCTTTGGATGCTGGCCTTTTGTTTGCCTTTTGTTAATAACACTGAGTTCAAGGGAGGTCAAAGACTGATGGTGTTCAATGGTATGTTTTCCTGCCAAGTTATAGGTGCATGTTTGGGATGCTGAATGAACCTGCATGTTGGATCAAGATCTCGTTACTTTTATGTGTTCACAGGTCCACCAAATTTAACAAGACCATCAACACCACTGGCTGAAACACAGCTCTAAATGATTACAGAGCCCACATCGTGTTTTACACATTGTTGTTCTGTAAACACTCATTTTTTGTACCTGACCTCCTCCATCACTCCACAAGCTCTGCTGCTACTGATTTTCAGAGCTGCTATTGTGTAATTTGGGATACCTAAGCCATTCCTCATAGTTTCTCTTCTTGAAGAATGGCTTTTTCAAAACTGCCCTTCGACTAAGACCATTTATGATGAGGACTCACAACAGCAGATAAATCAACTGAAGGGGCAGATGCATCTCTCAGATCCTGTGCCAGATCTTTGATGGATTTTTTCTTAAGAACATGACTTTCAGATGCTGGTCAATCAGTAGATAGTATTTTAGGCTTGCCATAAAAACACGATTTTATGGCTGTCAACTAAAGAAATGGGAACATTTTAACGTGGAAATTGTAAAAAAATTGCCTAAAGTTACAATTTAAAATTGGTTCTTTGCCAACTTTTTTGTTATGCATAGACACAGAAGTGGTTCATCCCCTGAGTTAGGTCCTTTTTATGCTTAAATTATTCATAGGCCAGTGCTAAGATGCTTAACAAAAACATTTCTCTGAAAATTGTCGGGTACAAGGACTGGACTGAAATGAGTAAAAAATGTATTCAGTGCCCAAAGAAAACCTTTGAAAGACCTTTAGAAACGCTTGGAGAACTATTTCTCACAAAACTAAAAAAACAAAACAAAACAGAGAAAGCCTGGCTTCTTCCAAAGAAACTATAAAGAGATCAGTGGTAACTTAAGACTTGCACAGCACTGTACTTAACCATTGCTAACCTCCTCTTGGCTTTTGTTCAAGAGAGCAAGTGTGGCAGTACTGTCAAATTTGAACAATCTTTTTAAAATACAGATTCAGGCAATCAAAATTAATTTCTGGTACCTTTAAGATAAAAAAATAAAGTCTCAAGAAAACAAACAAACAAACACTATTTAAAAAAAAATCACTTTCGACACAAACAAATAATCTTGATAGCTAGCTGTACCGAGGGGAAAGCTTACATTCTCAAAGACTAGGCCACAGGATATTTTCAGAGAAATCAGTCTGAGAGCTCACTTGAAGAATACAAGCAGAGCGCACTGTTTGTAGTACAGAGTGTGTGGTGCCTAGTTGGTGAAGTTTGGAAGAGGCACTTCACAGAGGCAGAACACAAGTAGGAGCTTCACTTCCAGCTGTCAGAGAGCTAACGCTGCTGCAGCTGATGCTGTGTTTTGGGACTAGGCCTGCACCTCCTCAGAAGCAAAGAGTGTGACAGCTGTAGAATCCCCAAGCCAGGTACGGCAAAAAATTTCTGATCAACATGTTCACACAGACACTCACAGACAAACATGCAGGTGATGTTCCCCTCTTGCCCATTAATATTACATGTGGCAGGCTGTGGCATAATGTACACTCGCTTATCATTGATTTGCTCTCTCTCTCTTCCCATCTCCCAACCCCACACCTCCCCTGCTGGGCTTTGAGATGTTAACCTGTAAATAATAAAACTTTTGGGCTCCTGGTGACATTTGCTGCTTGTGAAGGAGGGGAAAGCGGAGAAGACCGGAGGGGGAAAGCTTGATGAAATTGAACCCTTTCCCATGTCATGAATATTTTCCACATCACCAAGAGGATGCAGGGGGTTATCGCAGCTGTTTGCATCCCCGGTGTCAGTGTAATTCAGTCTCCACTAGAAGGAAGCTCATGTCAGATCAGTATTTAAAGCGATCTGCAGGACATAATAATGGACAGAGGCGAGGCGTCAATATGGGAGGGCTGAGGTGCATGCACACATTCAATCTGCTAAGTAGGTGAGCTGCAGTTAGAGAATTACTGACAGACAGTTATTGTATTGCTGCAGAAAAAAAGAAGCTCTGGATGAGAGACTGACCTACATAATGAGGAGCAGAGCTTGGGTGATGAGGCTTTTATGGAGTGACAGCTGTTCTACCTGCCATTGTCACCTTGACAGAGCAAAGGGACTCGTCAATAAACCCCAAACTAATGAGTGTCATTGTAGTTTATAGCATTATAGAACGGGGACAACGTTATCCCACCTGTCTGCCATATTAAGCACACCGCAAACCACCTCCACAACCAATTTATGACAAAGATTTTTTAGCTTATCCAGCAGTATTGCGGGTCTCATTTTCCTGAGCTACTGCTGGTCCCAGTGGACTTGAGTGGAAGTGTCATTCACTGAAAAACTTTACTGGGGGAGAGAGGAAGACTACTCCCTCATTTTCAGCAAGTGTGCCAATGCCCAGGTGCTCTTTTCAGGTGCTACAGTATGCCGTTTGTCTGGCTGAGAGAGACAGGTCTGTGTCTGGCTTTCCTATCATCTCTGGCTGCTCTTTGCTTCAGTGTCAGCAGACTGAGGCTTCCTTCCTGTCAGTCTGCCGGAGCTGATGATGAATTATAAAAGGGCTTGGTCTCCCAGAGAATACAGATGTTTCCACACTCTCTCTCTCACACACACACACACCTCCACGCTTTCGTACTGGATGGATGTACCCAGTGCTTGCAATACAGTCGATGGAAAATGAGGACTTATTATGCAAGCTCAATGAGAAAACTGGGGCTAATTAACTTGAATGGAAACACGTTTGGCTTCTCGAGCTTTCCATCTTAGAGAGGGCCTTGTTTGCAACATTTCTTTGACTGCTGATCTCCTCATGCATATTTTTTTAATGAAAATTGGAATGCTCTTAATGACTATAGGACAATTATAGAAGTCATAATAATCCAGATGAAACTCTTTCAGAGTTGAATTTGCCAGTTATACTGCCTTGTTTTGGTGAACTCGAGGCGCACAGGAGAGAGTCGACACTTGACAGCTCAGTTTCGAGTGCTGGACTCAGCGGTCAGCGCGAGGCAGTTCAAACTAGGTGCCATTCATACAGACAAATGTGCAAACAGAGCGACCACTGCCTGATTAGTATGCTCTCTCTTTCTGAAGTAAGAGCAACCAGAGCGTTGTTTTAATTGAGACACTGAGGAAGAGAGGCAATGCACTAATAAACAGGTAATTATGCAACTCCCAGCTCCGCCAAAGCAGATTGTGAATCCATTAAAGCCTCTTCGCAAAAATAATAATAAAAAAACCCCTGCCTTTATCTTTTTTTTTTTCCTCTCTTCCACTGTTTTTTTTTTCTTAAGTGGTATGTAAAATCCCCATGCATGCTGCCCTGTTGTGTGGGAGTGAGGCTCGCGATGCAAAATTCATAACAATTAACCATCAATCAGACTTAACCTCTGGGGTCACGGTAAGTGCTCCTCACTCTGCGAATCTGCCGGCCAGATTAACACAGTGACAAAATGCGCCTGTACATGTCAGCTAATCCATTTATTTATTCAGCCTACTCCCAGACTGCCTGATTAATGGCTCCCACACCACCGACGGGATGGAAACAGACAGCGAGAAAGCGTGCCGCTACGCTTGCTCAGAGGCGGGTAGGTACGTGCGTTTGCGTGTGCACACCGAGAGGCACCAGACTCCCCGAGCACACACCTGACTGAGCATCAAAGAGTAGTTTGCAAGAGCGTATGTAAACAACGACGGGGATGTTCAGATAGATATTCGTAAACACCTGCACACATCCATCTGCCCAAACAAACAGACACCGTTAAATTCTCACCGCCCACACACACCAATCTAGTCTTGCAATTTTTAGAAAGTTTTTTATTCTTACCCTGAGTGGCGATGTAGTGATTTGGCCTGTGGTAGCCCTGCAAACAGAGAAAAAAAAGGAGAGAATATAAGAATCACTTTATGTTCCATCTACTTCTGAAAGACCAGCGCAGAGAGGCTAAAAAAAAAAGAAAAAAAAAAAAGACACTGCTCTTGACATTTAGTTGGTTCTTTTGACCTTTGCATGCAAACTCAGTCTGTTCCTACAATGCGAACCATCACATTCATCACTGAACAGATTTGACCTGTATAGAAATCCCAGTTAACGCATTGTTTTTGTTTGTTTCAGATGCCCTGCGTTTATGCAGCCAAGATGAACTCTCGCTTCTACGCCGCTCCGCCGCAAGAGGAATTATTTGAGAGATTTGCGTGCTTGCTTTCAAGAAATACTCTGCATTGTAGTTCTGCCAGCTGTTTGCCACTGCACACCCTTTCAGCTCTTTGTTTCAACATCCAACTGCAAGATGCACGACTGAAAGCTCATGATGGATGCTGCTAGATACAAGATGCAAAAAACACTCTCCATCATACACTCTATATACGGCACACCTCTGGAGTAAGCAGCCAAAGTGTTGATAATCCCCAAGATACAACTAACAGCACTGATCTTCACAATAGGCCCCTAGTCTCACGGATTACTCTAATCCCTTCAAGTTTTATTTGTCCAATTCCTTGTCTTCTCTCCAGAGATATGAGGCAGGAAACAAAACATTAGGACTTAAAGGCTCTTCCCCGCCCCAGCCTCCCCTTGATTGTCTACCCCCCCCCCCCCCCCCCCCCACCACCACCACCACTTCCCATCCACCCCTGCTGCTCTGCTTATCTCACTCATATTCAATTTAACTTGGACTGTGATTAACGCTCCTCCAATGAAGGGAGAAAAGACACAAAGGATATTTTCCTCACTCACTCATCCACAGGGCTCCTCCAGCTATTCAGCTGTCCTCCATTTTTAATGACTTCTTTATCTCTGGACTGAGGAGGAGATTTGTTTGTGCTTTCATGTATGCTCTGTCAAGTAAAGTGGAGGCCCAATGCTCTGTCGGATTAGCGAGGGAGAGACGGAAAGAAAGGAAGGGCCCTGACAGTGAGTGTCAGGTGAGTAACGCTTACTATAAATGGGCTCGTGGCTTTCTGTAAGCATGTTATAGCAGTCACGCAAGAGCAAATCTTTAACACGAGAAGGTAAAGATGTAGAAATGTCAATATTGCTCTTATTAACTGGAAAAAGTACTTTTATTTTCCAGGGCTGCATAAGTTAGGAGCAGGAATTAAATGTGCCGCCTGTGTTTTGCTGCATTGCTGATTACAGTGATCATTAATTCTTTCCAGTAAGAAAAGCTGGCGAATGGAATGTCTAAAATATGCAGCATGAAGTGCTTTTGCCTGTGGGCATGAACTGGTATTTTCAATTTGAATATCATTAGATAGCCTACTTTTGCAAATCTGGAATACCTATCCCTATTACCTGGAAATTTTTGCTTTGCCAAATACATTTAGGAGAAAACAGAGTAAGTGATATTTTCACATTTTTCCCCCTAGCACCCCCCTCCCTCCCTCCCTCCCTCAATCTAGAATATGTAACATCCTTATCCTACAAATTCTACAAATAAGTCATATTGCTAAAGGGGAAAAAAAGCAAAGAAAATGCCCTGAGGCCCCTTATGCCAAGCAATCCCTAAGGCCTTTAAAATTGAATTATTATTATAATTATTAGGTTTTTATGATCATATTCTTAAATCTTTTTTGAAGACTCACACGAATACCTTCAAGTTAGAAAAAAAAAAGAAGTTATAAATACACCCAGCACCCCAAATAAAACATCTTTTGACTTTTATTTCATGATTATGTGTTTTCCCTTTTCTCCAAATTTCCCTTCTTCCTTCTTTACTGGATCCTTTTACCTGAAGCTGAGTCTGTTACAGGAAAAGGGAAATGTTGCGTTGAACTGTTGAAATCTTGGTCCCAAACCTGTGGGAAGAAGTTTCACTTCTGAGCTGTTTAAAGTGGCCACAGATGTACAGATCTGTGTGCCAAAACATACAGAGTGAGCACCTCGCAGTAAAAAAAATTGTTTAACCAAATTACCATAAGCAGTCGTCCCCTCTGCTTATTTTTGCCCCCAAGCCCCTCGCAGGATTAAGCCAGCAAGGATGGGTGGTTGGATGTTTAAGACACAAGGTTAAAGTTTGCTTCTTTTCTCCCATGTGCTGTTAGCTTTAGGATACAAGACCACTCGATGAGGGTTAGAGCCTGTTGACTTGCTTAAATACTGTAAAAGCTAGCTCATCCCGTTTTATGGCTCAAGTCGTTATGGATTCAGAAAAGTTTGGAAAATCAAACTACTGTATGCTGATGGTGATAGTCTTGCAGACGGGGAGTAGGTACTGTTTCAGTAACGAGTCTGCAGCTTTGCTAAATATCATTTTGTGGTTACACTGATAAAATCGTAATGTGAATCAGATGATGTTTTCTGCCGAGGCAAATTAGCAGTCAGTGAACATGAACACATTTTAGGAGAGAGGAGCTTTGTGAACAACTGAGTGATTTCTGCACAAGCCTGCAAATTCACCGAACCACTGCATCACCCCAATATCCAGTTAAGAGACCCAGCAAAAACCCATATGTACACACATGACTCTACAGCAAACAGGCTATTACACTACGTTTCCTCTGCCTTCCAAAGGTTTATGAAAATACTCAATCAGCTGGAGAGAAAGGAAACATACCAGAATGGCTCGGAATAATCGGCAGTGTTATAGAGTACAATAACAAACACTGTGGGAAATGTTCTACACATAAGAGTTTATTAGGCAGGACAAGCTTTTAGATGGGTTAAAAAGCTTTCTGAAGAGCAAAAACATCATTACCCATCTGCCTGCATTTCTACTAAGTACTTTTCCAATGAAGCTGGCAGAGCGATGGAAATCCGTTTCAATCAGGGCTCTCTTTAATATGCGTATATTCTTATCTTATAATGGGACCCTCTCTATTGCGAGCGTCTTCTCCGCAGCGCCACTTTTTGCAGCATAATGGGCCATAAACTGAATGGTGGGAAAGGTAAATAATTTAAGCCCCCTGCATTTGCTGTGGCACACCTTGCATTATGAATTTATGTTTGAAGGCGTAACAAGAGATTACAAATTACCACATTAGAGGGGTGGGGGAAGAGAAGATGGGAGACCGAGGGAGGGTTCTCTCCTGAGCGAAAAACCACTTAGGGAGTCAGGTACATCACCAGCCCATTACACATGGAGTGGAAGCATCTGCCTAAGGAGACCAGTGAGCTGCAGTGATTGGTCACATCCTGCTACTAACACTGCTATTAAGAGCAAATCAGGTCAGATCAGGAGCTTCTATACTGTGTGAGCTAAGTGAGTTAGGACTGTTTAAAACCTGAGCCATGTCTGACGCCACTTTTTAATAACTTTTACTTACTGTAACAGCATGCCAAGTCATTCCAGTGCATGTAGAAGCTGTTTTGCAAGGACTTCCCTGAGGTAAGAAGTGTAACCGAACCTCTGCAGATACTGCTGTGTCTACTTTAATTTAGGGCGTCCTTGAGAGTTTTTCAGCATCTAAGAGTAACGAAATCAGCAGCTGCCTTATGCAGATATCAAGCAGAGAGATCAAATACAATCTGTGAAGATTTTCCTCGCTAGAATAACAACCACGGCAGTCGTTTCAAAAGTTTAACTAATTTTAAATTTCCTAACCACCAGGTCCTAAAATTATGTTAACGACTGTTCTCTGGAATAAGTAAATATAACACTACAGGGACTTTCCTGTCTTGCTACAAATGTCTTATGAAGTAGACAAGCGTGGATAGGTAGACATATAAATCATCAAACTTTAATATCAGAAACGACATTTCAGTAAGGCTCACTAGACTCAAAAGACGAATGTTATTTGAATTATATTTTACATTATAGCTCTCATTTGGGACCTACTGCACTTTCAGCCGGATGCAAAGAGAACAGCATCAAAATCCCTCTTTTCAGAAGAGTGCAGGCATAATATTAACTCAGATCTAGGGTGCAGGCAGGTTGCAAAGTAGCTTGTAGATATGAAACAGTTGCAGGCAGGCTAAGGCCCCATTCGCACTAGAGGAAAAAACAGGGTGGCAAACTCCATGCACAAGAAAACTTGGTGATTGGTAAAGGTTTTTTTTTTTTTTTCTTCTTTCTTTTTTGCTGTCTGGGACTGATTGCAAATAGTTGAGGTAACTAATTTCCATCGCAAGGCACACAGCTGCACATGATTGCAATAATTTTGGTCAAACCATGGTTTTCAATCACCATTTTCCCTTGTGTGACTGTAGGTGAAAGCAACGTAACTAGTGCAGCCTAGAGACGATCTACCACATATAGAGAGGGTCATCAGCTGATCTGTTGCAGCTAATGCTATGCTGGAACCTCTCAGTTTAGTTTACAGAGGGTGTTATCAACAAGTCGAGACCAAGCCTACACCCAGCATCAACCAGACCCAGGCAGATATGCAAGTCACTGCATCAAACCCACCTCATAGCAGATAAATGGTTGTGAGTGGACCTACAAAGGCAAGGCCAGGCAAAAAATATGTTTCTGTGGGAACCAGGCCAGGCACATGCTGCCACAGCAAATAAATAATGAGCTATCAGATCCGCCTGGTTTGTGGGCTGTGCGGGTCAGAAAAACTCACACGAATTATTTATTGTAGTAAATTGAGTTACATACAGCAACCCGTTTGATTGTTAATCTTGAACATTGTTTCCAGTGTTACAAAAGCAACAGAACAGTTTTCGAAGCTTTGCTAACAACTTTAACTTTTTTTGTCTGTATATGTGCTTTGTTTCTATTTGAAATTCTGTGTATTATTTCAGCTTTATTCACTATAACTTTACTAAGTAATCATCTGTGAAACCTCACTCCCTCTCTCTTTTTTTTGGTTCTCAACTATAATGTTGTTCAAAGCAAAGTCCAAAACTATAACCTCAGTTTCCCCTCTGTGCGGGTTTGCCTTTTCTCTCTCCCAGTGCTGTCAGCCTCTGATCTTCATTTCTCTTAATATATCCAATGAACAGAGTGATACAGCAGCCCTCTAAAGTCAAATAAAGGCAGTGTGTTTGTGTGTGTGCTTGTAGCTGTGATGGACAGGCGGCTGGGCTGCACTGTCCCTCAGGCCCCCTGTGACGGCGGCACCAGCGCGCCCTCTCCCCCCCCCAAGAGGAAGCGGACTGACCTTTGCGTTGGTGGCGCTGGCTGGTGTGTGTACTTACATCAACGTAATTTGCATTAATGTAATCGGAGCTCTGTTCCCCCTCCAGGGCCTGCAGCCTGACACGGGAGTGATCATCTGGAAGAGAGGCAGAGAGGAAGAAACCAGTGTTGAATTAATCATATTAACGAGGGCATCGGGAGAAGAAAAGGGGGAGAGGGACAGAGAGACAGACAGTAAAAAGGAATAGAGAGAAATTATAAGAGGAGGAGAGGGGGTGATAGAGCAATAAAAGCATGGTTAGACTGGCATCATACAGAGGCAAAAATGAAATTGGTGCTGTAAAAATGCAACATGTCTCATAGACAGCGTTTACGTGACAGTCTTCATTAAAACCGCCACCACCCTATCATCAGGTAAAAATCACAAAATCATAGTCTAAACCATTTTTTCTTAAGTCACTGACCTTAAAACTTGCTACTTTAGTAAAATTTAGTAGCAACAAAATAATACACGTGCAGCATAATAATCTTTTTAAATGTGGGGAACAATTGATGGCAAGAGAACCACAGAGCCTTAACTTTTGATTTCAAATGACATTTTCGTAACTGTGGATAGCTGACGTCATTTTTGTTCCAAAGTTGTGCAATGCCCCTTTAACTGATGTGAGTCAGAAGAAGTAGATCTTCAAAGTTTTTCCATGGCATCAGTTATTAAAGAGGGTTAAACTGAACTCTTATAGCGATTAATTGCAAAATCAACATTTCTTTTTCCAAACACGGTATAAGCTTTGTGTGCCATATCCTGCATAGGCTTATATCTCATAACAGTAAAGACGGTAAAGGAAGATGAATATAAAAGTAGATTGGAAAGGTCAAGGCTGCTCTCGTTGGCTGATAATAAAACTCGGTTTGAGCAGCTTATAGTCATCCAGTCACAAGCCTGGCCAATAAATCAGGCAGAAGAATGAGAACATAAATTCATGAGCGTTGAGGAGGTGCTTTGTACACACATGCAATAATATTCCCATATCGGTTCTTCATGCGGTTCTCATCCTTCTTGGCAGAATCCCATGGCGCAGACTGTCCTTCAAAAAAGCTCTGAAAGGAGAGAAAACAGGACAGAGAGGGGGGGATGAAACATTGTGTCATGTGTGAACACTCCAAATGATAACCAGGCTAAAGAATACATTCTTTCTCTTTCAGCTCTACAAAACCGGAGGAAGTGAGCGCTGGCAACAGACACAGAAAGAGATAGATTCCCAGTGTTATTAGGCAGGAAACACAGGGAGGATGGTGGATCCCGGGGAGTTGTGTCAAACAGCGAGTGCCATTAGGGCAGATGCAGCGGGTGTCACACTCAAACCTCTCCCCCTGTGCCGCTCTGCTGGGCGGAGCAACCGCGGCGGCTGTCTGTCTCCCTCATCTGAAGGACTCAATCAGCTCGTCGCGGGGAAAAATAAAGCCAGCTCATCGTCTACACATCAAAACTGCTCCGCTCAGATTACCCTCATGAAATATTTATCATCTCTCACTGGGGAGATTTCCATTCTGATGGCACACCAGGCACAATTAAGCCAAATTATGAAAATACATCTACACTGCCAGTCCACCGCTGTTCAGCAAGGGCGGGCGGGGCCGGCTCAGAGCGGACTAGCCTGCAGAAAATCATGGTTTTCTGTCTTTTTGAAAGTAAGCTAATGCACATTTGAAAAGTCAGGTAATACATTACGGGGCAGACCATCTGCAAATAAAGATTCAGGAACGTTTAACGGAGGTTAAAGAGACTGTTTGAGAGTTCCTTTTAGTGAGGAGTAGGAGGCATCGTCTTCAATCATCACTGCTCTAAGACTTGATGGCTCGATTCATCTCAGTGCTGTGGCAGGCAGCAGGCAGTTTGTCTAGCATATAAAGGCCTTTCAGAGACCACACAAGGACATATTCCTGTATGAAGTCCTAAGGATTAGTGATTTCACTGAGAAACAGCTTTAATATGCTAAAAATATGTTCCATCCTTCCACTGAAGATGGAAGCATGTCCCCAAGATGGATTATAAAGGCCTCCTCCAGTGGCAGTATTTCTTGAGGAAACGCACAGGCCAATGTCGTGCTGTCGGTGTGAAGGATACAAGTCTAATATCAAGCCTGTAAGGACAAATCATCCTCAAGCACAAAGGCGTTACCTGGCAACTTTAAAATAGCTCTCTCTTAATCTGAGTGACCCCGCTACAGTCATATTCCTCCAGCCATTATGATCATGAATTCTCATGGGGGTAAAATAATGAATGTCCCAAGAGGTAGAGATTACACGAAGGCTTTCAATTTAAAGGTTAAATGCACATAGAGGGAATAAATGGCTATTCGCCCGACGTGTATCGAAAAACAACTGAAGGCTCCACCTGTAAAAAGTATTTAGTAGCAAAAGGTATGTGATGAATTGTACTTTACTGCAGCTTGTCTGCAGGTAGTTTTTCACCTTCCTCAATTATTCCCACTGGCAGAAATCCAACTTAGTATGTTTTTAATTACAGGCTACCTGCTGCACTCCAGTCCCTGCACAGTTATTCTGCTATGCTGTTTCTTTGTCTGGAACTACTTAACCGTATGTGAAAAGCAGAGTAATTTCTGTGGATAGGGATAAAACATTTGACACAAAGTACACACCATGGTGAAGTAAAAAACAAAAAAACAAACAAATCAGAAACAAAAAAAACCCAAAAGAAAACATGGATGGTCGAACAGAAGCAGGAACGTTTAGTGAGTTGCTTCTGTATTAATTAATCTTTTACTATGTGAGGAGAGGAGGCTCATTCAGACTGACTAGTGTTCATTTGTGGTTGGAGCTTAAAGAATTTCAGGATTCTCACAGTAGGCTAGATACAACACATTTCTGTCGACATGAAACAGGCCGAACACAAGTGAAACAGTGATGACATGGCAGCATTAATGACGCTGAAACTTGTTTCTGCTTCCTGTTTGCACGGTGAAAATGTGCACCCAGGTGCAGGAGGCTGGACATGCAAAATGCTTTGTTAGGTCTGTAACACACACGGCCTTATAAAGCTTTTGCAAAGTATACAACATGGCTTTTGCAAAGTTTAAAGTGTTTATCGTGTCCCTTCTAATGGTAACATTCAATTTCCAGTCAATAAATCCACAAGGTAGCCCGAGCTTAGAATTAAATTTGGTACTTTGTTGGACTGGGTATATCATTGATCAGTCCACTTTAATTATACATTGGTATTCCATTTATCTTTCAAACTATTGCACTTTTACTATAAAAATTATGCTCTTAATAACTGATAGGGTATTAAGTATGCTTTTGAAAAGCTTTATAAACATCAGAATCAAGCTGCGGAGGATTTGTGGTGCTAACAATGTCTGACTACGGGAAGAAAAAGCATTTCACAGTGACGCTAAAGAAAAAAGTAAACAGAAAAATGTCACTGCTCTACATATTTCACCAACTGAACACTGTCAGATAATTTGATAATGCTGCATAACATCTGTTGGTAAATGCCCTTTTCAAACTAAATCCAAAAAAAAAAAAAAGGTGATATTTTAATCCCACAGGGTCTTAAAAATAGCCAGCAACCATTACTGATCCTGTCAGGTTTGTGATATAAATCTACAAGTCTAAAATAAATAAATAAACTCACAAAAAAAGTATTTTTCTTACCTCATTTATCTGATCCAAAGTTAACGTACAGAATAACAAGAAGCATGGGTCAGAGAGAGATATAGTACAGTGTAAGTCAACAGGTTTAGAGGTGCACTAAGCTCCAATCTCATCATGAAAAATAAACGGTTATTTTAAAAAAATAAATAAAAGGGCATTAACCTTAAGACAGATTGAGATAGAGATATATATATTTATAAGACAGCAGTGGAACAAAACATACAAATGAATCGCTCTAGCCATGTGAGAATGAGCTCCCTTGCACACTTTAAGCACCCCACAGGACTTTTTGCAACAGCCTGTGGACAATAAGGTGACAGCAGGGTAAGCAGCCAGTTGTTCCATATTACGTCTCTGTTGATCGACTGCTATTAATCCATGCAATGTTGGCCACGTGGACCCCAAACTCCCTTTATCCATAACGGATTAGACCCAGAAGGCAGCCCAAAGCACTCCAAACCCCTCAATGATCGGATGCTGAAGGTAGCAATGGGAGACGACGTTATTTCATTCCACAATCATGAATGGGATGTGGGGAGTTAATTACCAATAAATCTGACACGTAGCTGATGGAGAGAAGGTGGGAGATAAAGAGAAGAGGAAGGAAAGCAAGGAAGAAACACAGGAGGTATAGATAAGAAAGTAAGAGAAAGAAGTAAGCTGAGAACGTTAACAAATGTGAGGGTCGTTAAGAGAGAAATGTGACAAGAGGCCGAACTGATACGGATAATATATTGAAACTGAAGGATTTAGCTCGAAGCCAGTCTGTTACAACATGGCGTCGGGGCGAGTTGAGGATGACTGGTGTGGTGCTGAGGGACAGCAAGGAGGGCTGGAGTGCCGCCAAACCCTGCCAGACTCTAATGCGAGGAAATGAGAGTGATGCCCTTATGGGGCGAAAATCTTTTGTTTGGTGTCAGTAAGAAGCGCAGTGACAGATTACTGATGCTGTTGCGCGACAAGCAGTAGGCTACCAGTACTATGCAACAGCATAATCCGACCCGTTTCAGGTGAAGGAGGGGACGCGGTCTAACACAGGCAGTTTGTGCATTTCGCATTGGTCTACAGCTGAGTCTCCAAGGAGAATTGGGACTCAGCTTTTGACCAAACCCCCCCCAAAAAAAAACAAAAAAAACCCCCACCACACTCATGCACACAAAATGCACAATTGCTGCAAACAACAAGGAACAGATGAACAACAAAACGAATCACACCGTAAACACACTGAGACAGGGTACATTAACAATTTATCATAAAAGTGCATCTGGGGAGAAACAAAACAGTTCTGCTGTGCGGTGCAAAACAGAGAGAGAGGCAGGCAGAAAAAAAGAGGGGAGAGAGAGAGACAGCGAAAGAGACATGGGGCTGTGCACCATAACACAGATGAGGCCTCGTATTAGACTGATAAAAATTTCCATTCAAGAACCTCAGTGGAGATGTTACAAGTCTATCACCAGGCTTTATTTGGGTTTGCAACCTTAATGGTGGGAGGTGACAGCTGGGCTGCTTCCTACCTCGTACTCCTCCTTAAAGCCGTAGCCCTCTGCGCACTTCATCTGAGTGATGTGCTGGAGGAGGTCCGCCACGCGGATCGCCGGGTGCAGCTGACCCGTCTGATACGGCACGTCGACGGGCTCCCGTTTCCTCAAGGAGTGAGTGTGCGACTGGACCAAGCTGCTTGTGTCGCTGCCCATGTTCTGACTCTCATCTGTGGGACACAAAGAGACAGAGAGGCCGGAGCGGGTCAGCAAGAGGAAATAGGAGCTAAAGTCACATCACAGGTCATCAATTTATCGCTGTAAGATACATACGGGTGACATAATGCTCGAAGCAGTAAATGAAAGTGGTTTCCTTTGAAGTTGTTTTACATATAAAGTTGATTTATCTAGCTTTAATGTTAGGTGTTCATATCTGACTTACAACTGTTCTCCTTAACAGATGGCACATTAGCTCATTTACTGGTTAGCATTATGTCACCACCCTCCAGATTGACCAACAACTCGACTAGTAATCTGTTTGTTATGGATGGTCACAACAACACAACATCATTGAGTAATAGAATGAGTCATGTGGTGGGAAGGTTTAGGTCCATCTGTCTCAGTGTGGCTGGAAAATACTGCACTGTACAGGAGTCCATCGGCATTTAAAAACAAGATCCTCTAAGTGAAACCCTTATGCTACAAGCTTTTAACATTGTTACCAGCAGTGGCTCTCAACTGTGAGAAACATTATACATTAATCATAAAAATCCCCATCAATGTGTTGTAAAAACAACAACTTTTCCTTTTTTTTTTCTTTTTTTTTTTAACTGGCAGTACAACATGCTGGTTTGGGCTGAAGCTCATATTGAGAGTCAGACTCCATTTCCAGCTCTTTCATACTGTAATCCAGTCAGTGGCAGACATAAGGCACAGATGCTGTGGGGAGCCAGCGGATGATGGAGGGTGTCCAAAAACATGGAGGAGGAGGATGTGAGGGGGTGCGGTGGGCCACAGTGAGCATGTTGCAGCAGGCACCTTCAGAAGCATCACACAGACACAGCGTGGATTCAACCCCTGCCACCCATACTTCCCCGAAAAATGAACAAAATAAGATAAAATAAAAACCAAACCTCAAATAAATAGAAAAACAAAAACAAAAAACACACAGAACCCAAGAGGGAAGCGGAGATGGGAGGAGAATGCATGTGGTGATGCTGCCATGGGGCACTGTGTTTGCTTTGACCATGCTAAGCTAATGGTGGCTTGGTGGCACGGTACGGAAGGGTGGGTGAGATGCTAACATGTCCACTTGTCATGCAATAAATGTCGTAATGCCCGTGTCAGAAGCAGCCTCTCACTGTCGGCATGCTGTCTGAGTAAACACCGTCTCCTTCCCCCAACCCAGGGCCCACTTGGGAAAACTTACCATTAATGGGCACTTTTTAGATAGCAGATACATAAGAGGTTACGTATGTAAAGAGAAAGAGAGGAGAAGAAACAGGAGAGAGGGGATAAGCAACAATCCAGCATGAGAACCTGTTACAGTAGTGTTTGAGCTACTCTACAGGGCAAGATCACATGCCTTCTCAGTTCAAACTGCCTTGGTATAAAAGCCTAGTCAAGGGGGATGTTGAGTGGATGGATGGGGCAATTTCAACAGTGCAAGACAAAAAAAAACAAAAAAACAAAATAAAAAAAATAGAAAAAATAAAAACAAAACAAGGAAGTCATGGATTCAAAAGGGAAAAAAAAATAATGATAGTCTTTGGGGGAAAAAAAGAAGCTGCAATTGTTTCAGATCGCCGACTTGCATACGCTAATGAAGCTAATTATTTTTTTAAACGTTCTGACATTTTGAATTCCTCTCTCTAATTGCTATAATTTTATTTCCATTTGTGCTCGGGGGGTAACACCTGTATTTGTGCCATTTTCATTCTCTTTTTTTTTTTTAAAACTAGTGCGCGATGAAATCAGAAATGCAACCGATACTCTGTGATCTAATCAGTTTTGATCATTAACCTCGAATGATGAGACAATGCCGTGACTGAATGTGTCACAAACCGAAAGCATGTAACCTTTTCTGGCTGCTGTAATTTTATGTTAATCGTTTCACGCTTCATTAAATGCGGAACTAACATAAGCAGCTGTCACAAGAGCGGTGATGAAAGACACTGCTTTAAGTTGCACTAATGTGAAAAGGAAAAAAAACAACAAAAATGCAGCAGTGGTGCTTGTGGTGAAGCTGGAGTCGAGCTGCTTATTGCATCTTTCTTTTTGTCCTTGAGTATTAAATTATTACACTCCTAGTGCCCCACTTAGTAGCTACTTTGCGGGCTTCGCTGGTAGAAAATGCATCTGCTCGTGTAAGATGCCGCACTTTGGGCTGTTGTGCATCTTCAACAAAGGCCAGTAATAATTAACAGGAGAACAAAATGCTTTTTTATAATTCTATTTTATCACTGAACAAGACGAATAAACACTGGAAAAAACAAAACAAAACAAAAACAAGTAGGTCAATAGCAGTTAGCCAAAGGCAGAGGGAGCGACATTAAAAAGAATAATAGAAAAGGTTGTCGTTTCAGAGGGGAGGGGAGGAAGGGAGTTTAATGCATAGTGAGGAGAGAGGGGAGGGGAGGGGAGGGCAGCACAGCTAATGCTAGACTTTAAATGTTCAGACTCAACGCATCCTGCTTTTGGAAGTTCTGGCTAAAGGTGGAGAGGGTTGTGGGGGCTAAGTGAGAGCGTTTTTGGGCCTCCCTCTCACACAGTTTTTGCCTGTTGTGTCTCAGTGCAGCTGCTACGGCTCCAGCATGCTGTCGCCTCAGTTGCCGGGGCAAACTGCCCCCCGCCCCCGTTGCCCCTCTTAGACACTCCCCCACATCCAGTCCACATGTCTGTCCATGCATATGAGAGGTCAAACACGTATGTGACATCACACGCACGACACGCAATGCGGATGGGATGGAGTGAAACCAGCCTCAGCCCAGGAGAGCCCCCTCGTTGGACAGGAAGGGAGAGGAGGGGGGAAGAAGTTAGGGAAGGGTGGAGGAATAGGAGACGAGGAGGAGGAGGAGGAGGAGACGGGGAAGCAGCAGGCAGGTATGGAAGTGAGGAAGCCATCTTTAGTAAAAGAGCCATCCAAAAGAAAAGAATGAAACAAAAAAATAATACATAAAATAAATAAAAAATTGTGCTTTTCTTTGGCCTCACAGTTAGGTGTTCAAACAGCATTCTTACAAATGTAATGCACGGTCATTTTCTTTAGCATAGAGATAAGAATAAATACTCAACAGCAATGGCAAAAGGAAAAATTGTGTCTCACCTAAGATAGCAGTTGGCACAAAGGGATCTGCTCAAACCCCCAAACAATCGCAGAAGTTGGAGGAGGAAAAAAAGAGTTGCAGTAAATTAAAGATAATTAAAGATAACGCACAAAAATAACATGAACAGAAATTAATGGACAGCTTTTTGGTTTCTTGCCAAGCAGCATAACAAGAAACCGATCATATTTTAAATTCAAGCTAATTATACAGTAACTTTAGTTGATTATAAATCTAGCTGCCCTTTACCCCATTTAATCAATGGGCTGTGATCTGATTACATAAGACACTCAATTATGGATATTATTTGGGATAAACTGAAGTCATAATTAAACTGCTAAAATCCATCTTGGCAAAGTGATATAAAACATAACCAGAAATGTAGCAGAGTGTAAAGCCATCTAAAGTTAATCTAGCTGCTTTCTCATTTGTAAAATCGTTTTCTAATTTTTAAAGCAACTCTATTAGGTAAATTCATACCACACATTACAGAAATAGGCTGTAATTTACATAAAAAAAGAGCCCATAAAACTTCATCTCTTATTTATTTATTGTGGCGTTTCTATTTTTTCCCCTTTTCATTTCATCATTTGTTAAAAGCACCGCTTAGGCTGTGCAGTAAGCAGTTCTGTGTTGACATACTGGATTATAACGAGGAAATAGAATATGTTTACCTGGGTAGTATGAGTTGGTGGGGATAGAAGTACTGAGAGTGTTGGCTTTTGGTAGTGTGAAGGACGACGGTGATGATCCAGCTACAGATGGGGGGGAAGAGAACAGAACAAAAGGCATTAATAGTCTAATCTAGAGTTATTAATCGTGGAAGCAACTCCCACTGCAGTAAAATTCCAGTGTAATAATGCACTTTACAAGTCTTGCTTTTGAAATTTGCATGTGCTATAAAGGATCACTTTGAGGTTTCTGACTTACCCTGTGGGAAAAGCTACTTTAAGTACACAAATAAAATTCCTTTCACATCTACTAAATTGTGATGGAAGCAGAAATCTAGGAGACCTTGACGAAATTAAATGGAAACTCCACTGGCGACACCAAAAGAAGTAGGTGAGAAAATATGTGGCTTTGTGTTTTGGGCTGAGCCGTGCAAAGCACACAAGTATGAGAAATAAACTGCACTTAACCTCGTGGAGTCCAGGTTGATTTGGTTGATTTTGTAGACTTTGCATGCAATCCTTCTCGTCATTTTTCTGGTTCTTTAAAACAGCCTAATGCATTATGCATGCTGCTGTGTTTTTACGGCATTCGCCAAGTTACAAGTTGCTACAAGTTGCTTCTTATTTTGTCAATTTCACAAAGCCAGAGGCCGCAAGGAACCTGCATTACATTCAAATAATAAAGCTTTCCTTTAAAAATCCTCATGTCTAAATTATGATCAATATTAGTAAACATAGATTATGAAATCTATTCTGTCTCATTTATATACGCAAAATTCATTTTGAAAAGTTTGCAAAGTAAAAATGAAAAAAAAAGAGTTAAAAAAAAGCACGTTTAACTTGCACATTTTTTCCAAGTCTTCTAAAGTCCATGAATGCCTGCAAATCTCCAAAAGCATTAATAATTCAGTTTTTAAAGCTACTTTTAAAAAACAGTTAAAGATCAGTCAGTTGCTTTAAAGATATCATCATTAGGTAGCTTGACATTGAGATAGAGCAAAGGGGCCAGAGTAGAACAATAGTCACACAAACCATGGAGGAAGTGACATTTACTCCTAAGACTGTCATTTTCTCCTCATGCAACGTCAACAGAAATGCTAAGCCGACGGGGTTTACGCAGGCAGTATGTTCAGGACTATAATCTGTCAGCGATGATGTTTTGAGCCAAAACGACACGACCGACAATAACGTAAGGTCACGGAGTGTGAGAGGGCTTTCAACTGACAGGCAAAGTGAGAAATAATGCATTTAAATCATTTGCGCTGGCAGACAGAGGGGCCAGATTTGAACATCGACACTAACAGACAGTTAATCAAGGTCAAAGCATCTTTGGGGCTCAGCCCCTGCAGGGGTGTGGAGACAGAAGCTGCTGTGCAGTTTTAATCTGATGGTTTTGACTGGGATTATACTAGGTCAAGCCCTGGGTGCAGACTTAGCAGAGCCGTCCATCAACAAAGTATTAGTTTTAACCTGGGACAGAGAGAACAGGTTATCACACCAGAGCCCATCTAGTACGTGCTATGTGTTTCTGTCATGAATTGGAAACAGCATGAGTTTGGGACCTCGCGACGGATTTTTTGGAGCTCTAATGTCTGCTGATAAGCTTTAAGGTCAGCGTTGGGATTTCAAGAAGTCTTGAATATTGATCTCAATACAAGGCTCGCTTCAGGCTATTAACATGCGTTTGGACGACCATTTCTGCAACTGAACTAGCGTGGGCATTAGTGACAGTTAGCTGAAATGGTAAGTTTGCAGATTTCAGAGGAATTTTAATTAATTTAACAAAAATTAATTAGAGAAACTGAAGCAATTTAAAAGGAAATGTTTGAAAAGGGTGGATGAAACCCTCGAGGGGTTCTAAAGAAGGAAGTTTCCACTAGAGAGGAAAAAAACAATTTGATCAAAATCATATCAAAAGATGTTTATATCCAATTCTCTTCTGCTGAGTTGAAACAGCAGTTTCCCTGTAGAGGGACAACAGGCAGTTTCACAAGAGCCATAAAGTAATGTCATTTATGCTGACTACAAATATTGCGTATTAAAGCAAAAATAATCCCTAATGTTAAGATTGGTCATTAAAAATTTATTTTATACACTTTTTTTTCTTATATTATTGAGAAAACGTTGCACCGCCTTGTCTCACCACTTAGTTCTGATACCAGCATTATTAAGGACAAATGCAAGGATGTCTTTTGCAACCTCAAAACTCCAATATTTACCGGAGACATGACTTCAGGTCTTTTTCTTGAAAATATTTCTAAATCAACAGTTCATTGGAAAGCAGACCAAGGAAAACATTTTCAGGTTTTCCCAGGTTGAATATTTCCTGTGCAGCCAAGTCTGATTTCTTTCCCACCTGACCAAACCTAATAAATTGCTTCCACCCTGCTCTGTGAGTGTAACCGCATAAAAAGGGAGGTATGCCGATGTGGGGCCGTCTTACCTCGGCCGTTAAGAGTGAGGGCGCACTCGCTGCGGCCGTTAAGAGTGAGGGCGCACTCGCTGCGGCCGTTAAGAGTGAGGGCGCACTCGCTGCGGCCATTGAGCGTGAGCGCACACTCGCTGCGGCCATTGAGCGTGAGCGCACACTCGCTGCGGGTGTTCAGCGTATGGTTGTGTGTGTCCATGAAGGACAGTGCTTCGTCACAGTTGGTGCCCTGCTCTGTGTAGCTCTTGTCCATCGAGTTGACCATCACTGTCATCTCCTGGCGTGTGCTGCTCAGTGTCTCCTTGCGCTTCTTGGCCAGTTTCCTTCAAAGAGGAGACAAATAAAACTGATGAGGCAAAAACAGAAATGACACAGCTTACATTGATCTGATATGAAGCTAGTAGAGATGACTCATTCATATAATGAGATGGGTGAGCTAATGTGCCCTGAGCTGTGGTCACATTAGGTTTCATTAGGAACCAGATGTTTTCTCCCCAAGCAGTGAAATATGAATCCTGGAGAATGTGCAAAGGTGTGACTCTCTAACCCAAATACATCAGGCCCTGATGATTTAAAATTAGCTGGAGTATTTTGGGGTGAAAGAATTAGAGATGTGAACAGTGAACTGAAACAGTCAACCTGCTTTTATTGACCTACTTTGAGTTGATGCGCTAGAGCCTACGAGCAATCTGTCCCTGATCAAACACCATTAATGCACAGTGTACAAAACCTGTGTGCACAAATCCACATACTGTACATGGACATGCATTGGTTTTACCCAAAGAACAAACAAATCCAACCTCCACTCAAATACTAAAGACTTTTGCTGTTTTGACTGCAGTAAAAAAAATATCCTTGAACAGACAGCCGTATGACATACTTAGTGTTTTAGTGCAATTCTGTATCCGTTTATTAAATTTCATATGCAGTTTTACCATTTATTTGGATGCCTTTATGTACTAACATACCATTATAGTAGTGCAAATGTTAGCCATGTGCTCCAATCATTTTTTTTTAATATGTTACACCCCCCATTCCACCCATGTATGAAAGGTTCTGGCTCCAACTGGAAAACATGGCACCCAAAAGAAAGCTATTCTTTAAGCCCCAATTTGGCTCAAATTCAAAGCAGCGTCAACCTAGCTTCATATGCTAAGCTGTCTCTTCATATCCAGTCTGTGATGTTGAAACACTTAATATATGGTGCTAAACATCATCATGCATGACTGTGATTATGAGCATGTTGTATTACTGATGTTAGCAGTTATGTCACCAGCTTCACTATGGCTCACATCTCACGGCTGGTAGTAGAGCTCGACCGATATAGGATTTTTAAGACCAACACTGATATTTAGTGATTTAAAAACATGATGTTTCGGCCAAAATTTCTTTTTATTCTGACAATGCAGTTTAAAACAAAACTGTTTTTATAGTTACTAGTCATAGATGACTTGTTTATGCTGGATCAGCTGGTTGTTGTGCTTGTTCCAAACAGGTGTTGCTAACATGAGAACTGCAAAACGCCCTCTTGGTGGAACGACTATACAACATCCCTCCAACATGTTTGAAGGGCGTTCTCATGTCTCTGGTTTTAAAATTTAGTTTATCCGATGCTAATAAATAAGTATACAGTTAACGAGTAGCTATTATCCACTGATATATCAGTCAGGCTGTAGCTGCAAGCACAGCTGTAGAATTTTTTTCCTTTTTAAGAAGTGAAACTATTTATTTTGATGAGCTGTGAAAAGTAATTAAAACATGATGCGGTGTGATGAACCACTTGTGCTTACTTATTCCTCAACTCATTCTTATTTCCATTCTGGGTATTATAAATACAGAGGAATTAAATGACAATGTGTTTCTGGAATCAGTGAGTTGCACCTTCTATGTGCATGAAACGATTTTATACAATTTAAATATATAGATATATAAAAAAGTTGGACTTTTAAAATCTGTTCCAAACAAAGAGTCAACTGCTCTCTGCAGCCGACCTTGACCTTTGACTTCCTTGATTAAAAAGGATATTCACATAAGCGAATCACATGATCACCCGGATGAGTTAACTTTCCTATAATTCCACAAAAGATGAACTACAAAGGAATGGCAAACAGCTAGAGTGGGAACATACTGCAGCAACAGCCATATCTGATGCCTGCCACTGCTCTGTAGCTGGAGGGGAGCAAGTAGTGTAAGAATTAACTATGGCAGCCCTCACACTGATCCTCGCACTTTGTTACTCTCTGCGTGACCCCTCTGCCTATTTGGATTGCAGTCTCTCTCACGGACAACTGCTGTCTAATGATGCACTCCTGCTGCTTTGTTTTCGCAAATCTCCTCTGTTTATTCAATTTTGTCGCTGTCTCATGCCATATGGCAACAGGCCCCCACTGCCTTCAAACAGTCATTTGCTCTGAAGCCCGCGACGTGAGGCTAATAGTGGATCCGTTCTTCAGAAAGCAAAGTGACAAATTAGTGACATTTGTGTCTGCTGGACCCACTTTTTGTCTTCAATCTGCAATTAGAGCTGGGAACAAAATACCAGTGTTGTCTCTTTTTCCCCCCCATTATAGCTTCATATTGCAATAAGGAAGAGTGAGGATGGCAGGGGGATGCATATACCCCAGGCAATATTAAGACAGATTCGGCACTGTGTGCACTCATGGAGAAGACTATTAAGAACAACTATAATCCAGGTTTTAATACTGTATCACTGTTCTTATTTCTGAGCCTGCTAAATCTTGGATTTCCTCTTTCCTGGCCTGTGAAACAGTTGAAGAGAGAGCGCTGAAGATAAACGAGGCTGCACAGACTCCAGTGCCAAAATGAGAAAAGCACCAGCAATACTGGGATGTTTGCAAGGCACCGTGGGTGTTTGATGAAGATTAATTGGCATGCTATTGTTTCCTCATTTGTAAGAAGGGAAAAATTAATGATAGATGACTAGATTACAGGGCCTGATATGATGAGAGAGATAGTATAAGGAAGTGTATATTGGAGTGTTTTTGGGTGTTGATGAATGTGACCATTTATTTTATCCCTGGAGAGTTGGAGTAAAGCTGCACATGGAACAATGTCAACAAAAAAATGATAGTGATTACTTGCAGGCATGCCCAACAATAAAATCCAAAATAAATGTGCATATGGGAGGGGGCTGAGACATACAGATGGCAGAGGTGTTTGTAGAAGTAAAGACAGTGCAAACACTCCAGGTAACTATATCAGGCAACTCTCATTAGAGAGATTGTCTTTGGTTCAGTACATGACAAGCCTGGCATATCTAGGATCTAAATGAGCACAGCTCCCAACTCCGTGAGTTCAGCTACAACAAAAAGGCTGCGGCACAAATTTTATGTCTGCAAATGTTTGCCAGAATGTGTGTTCTGTGGGAGGTGACGCTGTTGCGACTTCTAAAACAAGAGCTTCAAAACCTCAAGCTCAGCATGGTCGGCCTCATTTCAGCATCAGATCAGCCTAAACCTTTTGACACTGGGACAAAGAAGGCTTCATTAAAAGATCCACACACACATTCGTGGTGGATGAGTGTGTGCGCACGTTTTAGTTGACTGACATCCAGCTGGGAGGGGCAACAGAAGCATCTTTGATTAACCCAGTGGGGGCATTTCGGTAGCTGTTTGCACCGAGTCTCATTTCAAACTTCTCTTCATCTACAAAGCAAACTTCCATTAGGTTGTCGTATCTATCGGTAAAGGTATTAGGATCAAAAACAGACTTAATACTGTTCATTGAATGTACAATTCATTTCAATTACTCTATCAAGTCCGAAAAAACGTAAACAATGACGGGGCCTCTTCATTAAATTTTCTAAGGGGCCCTTTATCTATAGAAACTAAAAAAAGAATGAAGCAACAAAAACACAGAAGCAGCACACGGTGCTTCTGCTCCTACTCATTCAGAAACCAAAACAACATAATGACAAATAAAGCTAGAAAAAAACATGGTAGGTACTGCTGCTTTTCTGGGCACAGGCTATTTTTACAAAAGAGATTCTTAATCTCAATGGTTTCATTCAAGGCTAAGCAGACATCATTGGTTAAAAAAAAAAAAAAAAAAAAAAAGAAAAAAAAAAGAGGGTATATTAAAAATATTCACCAACTGTAAATATAACTGATTAGCCATAAGACCTGAACCAAATAGCTCATTACCATTGCATATATAAAAGTACACATCCAAACATTACATAACTCTATTCCTTGATATGAATGGCCCTTTTCATCAGGAGACCCTTAATATGAATGAACATGGCAAAGAGTTCAAGGTGTTAACTTCTCAAGATTAAGTATTTGAGAGATGTGCTGGAAAAAGTAAGTCCGACTGATGGGACTTTGAAACATCACATAATGCTTAAAAACACTATTAGCACTTCAGCCTTTTTCCCCCTAATACGGACCTACGTCAACATGCAACACATTTGCATAATGCCCGTCTAGATGCTGGGTGGTGCGCCCTAAACAAAGCTAATAAACAGCTGTCTAAAAGTGTGCCATTTTTATTTACTAGCTCAAGCCACTCTGCTAGCGCTAAAATGTCCCAGTCACAAGCAAGCCACTCCGACTATAGTGGATTCGTTTTATTTTTAAAGGCACTCTCCAGAAAACAATAGCAAAATTGTTATTGTTAGCCTGTGCTATTTTCTGAACTCATGCTTAACTGAACTGCAGCAAACATCTAAACGTCACAGCCAATGCTCTTGCCTACATTTTGCTAAGGTATGGTAAGGTGAAACAAAGGGGATACAAACATTACTGAGCAGGTGGTTTTAATGTTGTAGCTGAAAAGCGTATATAGCCCATCCATCTATCCAGCCACTTATCCATCTATCCAGCCACTTATCCATCTCACCTGTCACTGGTTGAAATATACCAGTTTATCAAAAAATTTGTTAGAATTTTCAAAAAAAAAAAACCACCAGTTTTTAATAGGCAAACTACATTCACACCATTTCCAAAACCTATAGTGGCCATTTTTTACTATGCTGGATGAACAGATGTTTTGTGACTCGGCGTTTTATAATGTATCTATCATTTAAACTCCATCATTCCATGCTTGACATCTTTTCGGCCTGCTCGAGGTGCTCTTCCTCATCAACATGCAGAGCTTGTAGGTGCAAAACTCTGCAAGGCTTGTACCAATTAATGTGATTCTTGCTACATGTTCGACTTGTAAGGTTTAATGAAGGTGTTTGCCCTGAGCACATTGTGTTATACATTGTACATTTAGCAGGCCTCCTATTCTGACATCGAGTGTAGTGGCGATGACTATGAAAAATGAGATTTATGAAGAATTGGGACAATGATTTATACGTCTCCATATGTGTCTTTCCCATTTTGCTGTATGAAGAAATCCATATAGTTATTACAGTTTAACAAACTACCAACTATTTAGAGCTTACTCTCTCGTTCGTAAATACAATGTTGCGAGACAGATTGGTATTTTGGCAGGGAAAGTGGCGTGCAGGTTGCTTTATTATTTACCAACAATAAACAGTCACTATGCATCTATTATCATTGATAGATTAACATATTATCAGTATTTTTGTTGTTGGAGCTGTGCCGTTTGGTGCAGACTGTGTTGTAGAACTGAGGGGAATTACAGTTGGATACAATATTTAATCAAATTTTAAACGATAAAATCTGTCATAAAATAATTGCAGCAACATTAAAAAAAATAATATAAATGCTTTATGCAAACAAAACTAAAGGGCAGGCTGTGCAGCTTGTGAGGTGGATTTTGAAATTTAAGCGCCAACACAGTATTTGATGTTATATTTAGTTAAAGATTATCATTGGTTTGGCACATTAAACTGATATATTGTAATATATTTGTATAGTAACAAAGATAAAACTTATATCTTTCTTTTTTAATTGTTTAAAAACAGTCATTTGCTTTTTTCTTCGATGAAGAAGTGTAAAGAGACACGTTAAGTTTCACATGTTACATGCTCAGTGTAACAACACCCAACCACCCTCATTGCACCACGCCAATTGATCTCAACTGTCCCCACCAGCAGCAGCCACAGCGGCCGGTATGACCACTTGTTTAAAGAACGGTCATATATTTGATCACACATGTAACCGCATTGCTAATGAGCACTGTGATTGATGTGCTGCGTGTTAGCCCTCCCAGCCACCTCTGGCACTATACCTAAAGTGCATATTTTGGCGAGTGCAGTACGCTCTCATGCCTTTAAAAGACTTTGATGAATGCATGAGAGCATTAATGGTTTTCATCAATTGTAGAGGTGTTGCAAGCTCATAGCAGACTTCAGAATTTCAGAGACTGCTCAAGTGGAGGTTGTCTAAAAATGCAGTCTTTTATTAAGTTGACAATAGAAACCTTGGAAATATTGAGCATATGAGTTATATTTGTTTGTTAGCTGGGCTTAGACTGCTTGAGGCGTATAAAGCCTCCCTACACAACACCTCAGCAGTGAGATGCAACCTTTCAGCTTTCACATAACTCCAGGAAAAAAATAAATAATTAAGAGTTCTTCCCAATTAGCTGACATGAATATGCACTTCCCTCATGGGAAATGCTTTGTTCCATTCTAGCTTCGCTGACATATGACACGAAAGGTATACACAGGAGGGGGGCAGACTGGGAGCCGTACTATCGATTCAAATATTTTCCATTTTAAATACCAGCTACTCATTGCCCACAGCTGCATCACACACATCACATAGTAAAGAAGGCCTAGTGTTTAAAATCCTTATGCATTTAACTGATGACCTATTATACCTTTCGATAACATATGTTAACAAAAAACTAAAAAGTTAGTCAAATCATTAATTTTTTTGTCATGTGAATATTACTTTCTGAATGTGTATTATATTCTTTAGCAACTGAAGAATAAATATGCATTCTGTAAGAAAATGTTCTGAGGCCTTCGCAGCGTTGTAGATGTTTCATTGTAGCAGTTGTGCAGAGGCGATGTACTTGTTACAATGAACCTGCGAAAGAGTTAAAATATGGGGGGGGGGGGGGGGGGGGGGGGGGAAAGTATACCTGTCTTTCTTTCTCTCTGTATCTATATTAAAAAACTTTTTCCTCTAGTGTTATGTATGCCTATATTGCAGCATATACAGCACATTTTCTCAAGGGGACCATTAATCCTTCTTTACTAGCCTCATATCATGTTGTTATCTTGACACTTTTAGAGGGGAGTCACAACATTTGGCATTCCACTATCACCTCACTGCCACAGAAATCAACACTAAGGGAAAAAAATGCCTATTTGAAGGGATTTTCCAAAAGCTTTTAACATGGGCTGTCTTCTGAACACATCCAGTAAACTGGTGGAATGTGTTAATTTAAGTGACCTGGAACCTGCCAATCAGAGCAAACACAATAAAGTGCATCACTATGACACCACTATCACCAAAATTTGCTAATAAATCCAAAATTTCTGATGTAAAATGATTAATTGAAGCATTTCAATGAATCATTGTACGTGCTTCTGTTGTACGCTTCTTGAAGAACTGCATTGACATTTTTTTTGGCAAGGAATCGGCTGTTTTGATAAAATTCTCCTCCTTTTAAAAATGTGCATCAAACCAAGAGAAGAACACGTGTAAGTAACAATAAAATACCAAGAATACAAAACTGCTATTTTGATGATTTCACAGCAACCAATATTTTCTTGCTTAGCTTTGGCCGATGTGTGCGCTCAGCTTTGAAGGCACTACTCTTCTAAGTCATTGGGGCTTTCCATTCTAGACAGCTGTGATCTAAAATGAGTGACACTCGGAGTATTCAGGGTTGTATTATCTCCAGGTGTATTCTGAGATTTTCTTTGATGCGAGGCAGCCTCCATTCTCTTCTCTGATCACAGTCATCTCAAGACAGATTAGTCGGCATCCATCACAAAGACTACAGAGGGAGCCTATGAGCTACAGCAGGGAAAGCAGAGCTGCAGAATAAGCTTCTTTACCATTCAGCAGTGTGATGTGGAATCATCTGTTACATTAAGAGCGCATAAAGGCGCGCTTCAGTTATTGTTTTGTGATGTCGGAGACATTGAAATAGAATAGAGAGATATTCTATGATCACATCAGCTTTTTTTGTAGTGATGCAAGCATCTTGTTAGCTAAAGACACAACTCCACCATCACCATAGAATCAATGGGATGGTTGCGCAAAATAAAAAAAGGTCCAAAAACCATGCTGGATAAAAAAGAAAAAAAAAAAAAAAAGGGGGGGGGGGGGAGAAAAAGCATGAGAAATTTGAGATGATTTGATGAAAGTGTGACAGGATGGTGTGGGGGGTAAAGAATACTACAAATTATCACATGCACATGGAGCCAAATCGATAAAGTCAACATGTTAGCGATGTTCAAAATTTGTGGGTAATTAAACTACAAGTGTGGTTAATCAGGCTCAGAGTTATCAATTGCATCTGAAGAGTATATAAAAGTTTAGAAAAAGTGAAATATTTGGACTAGCTCATTGAAGTTCTGGGCACAACTGAAGTGTAGATGCACTGCGATAAGCACTTCAAAAAAAAGAAAAGAAAAAGAAAAAGAAATCTAGCTTTGACAAGTCAACAGAGACGAAATCATTTGAGGCAAATGAAAAATTCACACTCAATAAAAAAAAAAAAATAAAAAAAAAAGCAGTGGTGCTGGATTGATTTTTTTTTTTTTCTTCTCTTTCACAAGATGAGTTCGGCAGCAGTACAATCATTAAGGCAGTTAAGTTCATCATCATTTGATAAACAAACTCCTTATAAATCTGGCAGAAACTACGTCTGCAATAACATCTCTGTGGCAGGTTTATTTTGTGGGGGTGTAGGCGTGTCTTTCTTCTTTTCATCAGAAGTTGAGCCAATGTGACATACATTGTGATCTGTTCATCGTGTGGAGATGCATTGGAGTGGCGTCCTCCGTTCCTCCAGCAGAGATTACAGTTGGGCCTCTGTAATAGCTCTGGGCAGGAGGAGGATGACATGGCTCTTTGCATGCATGGGAAACAGTGTGTGGGTGAGAAGCATGGCACTAACATTACACAAAGTGGTTACTTACAGGTAGTAAGTGTAGGAGTGATAGGTTCTTCTGCCGAGTGGGGTGGTGGTAGGATTTAAGCAGTGGAGGAGGGGAGGGGATGGAATGAAAAGGAAAGAAAAAGTAAAAATATATTAATGTTTGAAAAAAGAGAAGAAATGAACAAAATCAGATATGGTGGCATACGTGGAGGTAAACTAGTGATCGTGAGGGCAAAGGTGATCGCTTGGAGTCATGTCATGCTTTGGTAAGGGGTCTCAGTACAGTACCAAAACCCCCTTTTATGAACACATAATTTGATACACCTATAAAAAAAATTACCATATCTGACCTCCAAGGTTGAAACTTAATGAGACGTTTGAATGTCTAAACACAACTCTGATTCCCTGTTGATAACGGTAAATTACACAAAATTCAACCAATGAAGTCATCTCCATCTCCGGTTTGATTAAGGCTAATTGAAAACAATTCCATTACTGTGTGCCGATTTTCACACCCACCCACTGATTGCTGTGCTACGCAGAAAGGCCCTGCTGTATGAAGAATCTTATATTACCGTCAAAAATAAACATGAAACACAGTGATTATATCAGTGCATAACTATGTCTTCCCACTCAGCTACATCTACTTGATCTAATGTGCTGACCTTTAGACTTGAATTCGAGACATGCAATTTCATATCAAAAGGGCAAATTATATGCAACGCACAATAAGTTTTACTTGGGAATGAAGAAATCTCTGCAGAAACTGGCACTGTATTATTTTAAGCCTCGCCGTGGACAAAAGGGGGTTGATATTTGCTGAGCTTTAGCTCCCCTGATTGCTGGGATATGTACAGAAGACCTCTCTCCAGTATTGGGTCCGGGGCTAATGTAAACTTAGCCTTCAGTTATACGGCCATCCTCTTTGATTTTGAGCCTTTCATCACATTTTCTTTCTTATCTCCTTCACGCCTCTCTCCGTACCACGGCACTCAAAAACATATTTCTTACCCATCCCAGTGTCACTGAGGCGCTGCACATTTGTTTGAGGGTGCCGTGGAAACGGATTAATTTTTCATGGCACACTGTATCTCATGGCTGTAAACAGCCTTAATGGGGCGTATCAACATAATCAAATTAATTATTTACTACGACACTGACAATGCTACTGTTTGAGGGAAAAATATACAAACTGATGAAACTGAAACTACTTATTTGTTGGTGCTCTGCAAGTAAGTTCAGCCACTTCCACAAATCTGAAATAGTCATTCAAAAACTAAAAGGGGGGAGGGGGACGAAAAAAAAAGCTTACCTTTTCTTCATGAGCAGCACCACTCCTAAGAAGATGATGACAAAGAGGAGGATACCGGCGATGACCCCTGCGATCTTTACGGTGTGGTCAGTTTGCTTCTCGGGCTCCACTGCATCAGGCTTATGAGTGGCTGCTCCTGAAAAACACAGTGATGGATAAGAGTCAAACAAATGGAGCACAGATTCGAGCACATCTCGTGACCATTTTATGTTGTGCCACATTAAGCCAATACCCAAGTACTAATCTATATATTCAGTATATCTTCTCACTGATTTGACAGTGTGGAATCAGTGCACCAATATTCCAAGGACCATAAATATTAGTACAAACAAAGACTAATGCTAATCCTAACAGCAAGTGACTCCCTATTGTCCTAAAGACCACCTCTAGCTCTGCCCTTAGTGGACATCAGCGCTCTGTGGATCAAGCTGCACTGAGAGAGATAAGTGCATACCATCTTTACCCTTGGTTAATCACATTTGAGGCAAATGGTTGCTGGGCTGTAGAAAAATGTAAGACGCAGGGCGGGAAAGATAATGCCCAAGAAGATAAAAATGACTGAAATAACAAAAACATTAAATATTAGCCTGAAAGGAGATAGCCAACAACGAGAGGCACAAAGAGAGAGGAAGATGTGGGAGAAAACAGCTTGTTTTTAACAGCATCTGTTCCTTGAGAAGTGATAAGAAGCACTCAGAAGGCAATGCTGCCAGAATCACAACTGTCCACCTCAACAACACCATTATTCCTTGTCACCAGAGGTAAATTTAGAATGACAAATTGTTATGTCAAATATCTTAGAGTGAGCTTCCTTCTCTCTCCAGAATTGCCATTTTCTCTTCCTATCAAAAAGTTAAATATCCATCCCGGGCCGGCTGTGACATATTGTTCTTCCTCTGGTGTGTCGTTATCAACAGCCACCAAGTGCCTTTATTTAAAAATATACAATTTTAAGGCCCGGGCTGTGGAGGATTTCAAGACGGGTGACATCATCATGTCTGGATTGATGGAGCTGATTTTGTACCAATATACCGTTAGAGGCTAATCTCGCCGTCAGTGACAAATCCTCGATAGAGCCGCGGCGGCTGTGCGTCACCCTACCGCAACTCTGTGCTGTCAGTGAACTTGGGCGATTTGTGCACCAACAAGTAAAAAACTGAGCAGAATTTAAATAGTTTCACTTGAGCTTCCTTTTGTGTGTTTGCAGTTGTCACAGCTGCAACAACCAGCACCGACTCTCCCTTAATCTCCCAGAAATAATGAGAAATATTCATGAAAGGGGATTAACTCCTGTCAAAAATCTCCCAACATTGACACATCAAATGACAATCGCACCTCAAACGGGCCTTTAATGTCCAGTAATTCTGAGGAGATGAAGGTAGAAGGCAACGTCGTCAAGTCTTTGATTTAATCATAATGACTTTATGCAAATTGTAAGACGATAAACAAAAAAATGCACACATGCAACATTCCACTTGTTGCCCCCCCCCCTCCTGTTGAGGGAATCATGAGTGCCCCCACCCTTGAATTCAAATCCAGAGCGCTACTACCAAGCTGTGGAGAGAATAACGGACCTGTTAGTTGGTTGTCACCGGGCGCTGGGACGATGCGGATGTACGGGGTTGTGAGCTGAGTCACGAGTATGGCGGCTGTGTATAGTCAGTGGATCCAGGAGGGCATGCAGTAAAAAGAGACAAAGAAAGAGAAACAGGCCACACTGAACACAAGTCCCATCATCATGCAACACCTCCAAGAAAGACACTAAATAGCAGTAACAGCAGGGATTTTTTTAGTTTGTTCCACCAAGTCTGCAGAAGCAATAATTTCACAAAGGTTAATATCTGTAATATCTTTATGAGTCTAATGTAGGGCACTAAAGCATATTTCTACAGGTGATAAAATTCCACAGCCCATGAACTCTTTGGCTTTTGCCTATTGAGCCATGTAGATGGAGACATCTGGAACTCCACCAAGAAATCTATAGCAGGGCTGCATGCAAACTACACAATATAAGAGACTGTCAGGGCGTGTGACAGGACCTCCCACGGCCCACAGCAGAGTGTGACTACGGCTCCCTCTGGCCTTATCAATTCTGCTCCCAGATCAATGGTGCTTAGACTTCATCACCCCTAATGTGTGGAGCAGGACGTTGAGGCAGCATAGCTAAGTACCTACAGACCTCCGTGGGCACACAGGCTGCCTCCAAGTCACGGAAAACACGCTTCAATCGATAAATTGACTACATTTATCACACAATTTTGTCTCATCTCACACTTTTGTTGTCATTTAGAAAGAAAAAAAAAAAAAACACGTTAATTCTGTTAGTTCCCAGAATTCAAATGCAAGAGACGTTAGGAAGTACATGTCGTAAACATCTCTATTCACACAAACCGATCTAGTCCTACCTTTAGTGGCAACTCGCACACAGTCGATTTTGGTTTCCTGTACCAAGAGATAAATAAAAAGGAGGAAAAGAGATGGGGAAATAGGTTATTATGAGACGCACACACAAAGACAGACTTACAGCAGCAACAACACCTATGTAAGAACCCATAGTTACAACAAAACAGCAAGGACAGTTCCATGCTGTCCCCTATCATCTGTTGAGCTCAATGACTGTGACACAAAACGCAGTTAAGCGAGAGGGCCCACAGCACAGATTAGTGGTGCTGAGCTGCTGATTTGTCAGCCAACAGCGATCTGTCGGCAGCTTGCGGCTCAAGGTGGTCAGCCACTGTGGAGAAACCAGAGCCCTGTGACAAGCGACACCAACCCAGCATGCAGAGCTCCAAAAATGACACGTCAGGGAGACTTTCTGAATATGTAATGAAGTTCCAGCTCTGACAACAGCCTTCAACAACATTAAAAAAAAAAGAAAAAGAAATTGAAAACACTGCTCTCGCTGTTGGCAGTGAAATTTGTTGTCAACAATATTCTGGTTTACAAGAAAAGGGACATGAGACAAACAGGGAGGCAATGAGTAATACAGCACAAAAGACATGAGTGCTGTGTCCCTGTGTTGTCCCAGCCAAACTGTCCAATGAGCAATGAAACCACGTGGGAGGGAGGCCATGAGAGGCATAATAAGGAGAAGAAAGAAAGATGTGATCCTGTGTGCATGTGCATTCCCATTACTGTGGCTTTTAAGCCGTCAGATGGTTATTTCATTAAAGGCAACATTGCAAGTCACATTTGATTTTTATTTGAACAGAAGGCTGAAAAAAATTCTAGGTATGGATGGCGCACACCTTCTCTAAGTGCTAATTTTGTTTAAAAGGCCCAAACAAATCATACCAAAATCATCAGACATTAATAAAGGCTTCTAGGACCATCTATTGACAGTGAAGGCTTAATAAAAGAGAGTGCATTTGCCCACTGTGAATCAAAACATTGAATGTAAAAATGATGTCAGAGATGTCTCCATTACGGAGACAGAGCTCTATGCTGTATCAACACAGACGCTTTCATTTTGTTTGTTCAAAGAAGAGCGCCGTCAGACAATACATCCGACTCACTGATTCACCCTGGAAGGTTTCAGACTGCCAGTGCTTTACTCTCAAGAGCAAAACTTTCTAACTGGATTCAGCCCAGGCTCACATGCTATTTGTATTGCCTCCTTAAAGACACGCTGGTGTTTCTCAAGGAGACTGTTTATGGTGATTCTCATTCAGGACCACAATCGGCAAGGCTCTTGAAGTTGCCATTGAGCTGTCTGCTGCGGCTCCATCGAGGGAGAGCCCTGCCAAATGCCACTTGATGACAGAGGCTGCGACCTGTACGATTGGTAGCCCCTATTGTTGTTCCCTGTCTCTCACACTTAACTGCCACTGGGACAACTGCCGCTCTTAAATGCTGTTGATCAAAGAGTTGTCTGGTATTTGGCATAGAGCTCCATAGCAAAAGGCAGGAGAAGAGGGCCACAGGAATGGAGGGAGGCATGTCACGACACAGAGCTCTGCATTCCAAGCCTGACCCTGCTGCGGACCATTAAGACTACACAAAGTGTCGTTAGTAAACTCACAAGAGTACTGCAGCACCTATCAGAAGCTGTGTGAAATGGCAAGGTTGCCATGCATGTGCTTGCCAACGTGAGCAGTTACTATGCTTAGTACCTTAATTCCTTTGAATCACCTAGGCAGTGATCGTTATATTGTCTTTAGCGTTTAGTTGTGTTTGTGCGTCCTTTAAGCGTATTGTGCGTGCACTGAGACAAGGCAGGGCACTGTGTCGCATAAAGGCTTCAAATGGAGAAAGAATTTCACAAGTTCGAATTTTTATTTCATTTCAGTCATTCTTTGGTCGGAGGAGGTAGTAAAAGTATTCAGTACTCAAGCAGCATAGCTTCAACTTGCAAATCCATCTGAATACCTCTCACTTCACCTTCCACCTTTACTTCAAAGCATTCGGGAAAACCTATGGTGGTAGCTAAAAATGAGAGAAATGCAAAAGTCCCATTCTAAGCCAGTGTTTGGTTTGCTTGTTCTGAACTACTGTGGAAATATGGCAACATCATAGCCCATAGATCCTACTGTAGATACACAATATAGGCCAATATTGAGCTACACCCTCTTAATCTCTGAATTCAGGTGCTTTCAGTCCCATTGGCACAGTGGTATAAAATCAAGTATCTAGCCACGCAGTCTGTCTTTATATACATTTCTCAAGGAATGGGTCATTTCAAATTTAATTCAGACCCTTTTGCAGCAAGTCCATTTATTATATTTTTCCCTCCAAGATATTTTACAACCAGCTTTAAATTTTAAAGTAAAAGTGTTAAAGAAAGAACCTCAACAACTTAACAACCCTACAAAGAGGGAGACCGTGTAAAATTACAGAGGGATTACAGAGCGCTGAGGAGGATAGTAAGTAAAAGTTGCCAGTGCTCCATAGACTCAGTAACTGCAAAGGTCCAAATATTAACATCAGCACAAAAATTGTGCTAACGGACCTTCATGTTTCTTCAGGTTTGTATGGCTGAGAAACTCTTGTGACACTTTTTTCATAAAGTGTATGATTGACTAATTTTAGGTTAACAAAAACAGTAATTTTTAGGTAACTACTGTATACACTATTGAAAACTAATATTTGATTAATTCTCATCCCAACCTTAAAGTAGTAACACCACGATGTAAAAATCTAGTTGCTGTTGGTAAGATGGAAATACACAAACACAGGCACGTTATTGTCGTCATTACAGGACTTGATTACGTTTAACTGCCAGTCAAGTTCAATTTAGAGCCATGGTTTAGCTATAGTGCAGAAAATGCTGTATAAAATAATAAGAAATGACAGCCACCCACCCCATTGGCTGTGCTGACCGCCTGGTAATATATACTGTAGCTCTTCTGTGGCAGCAGAGGGGCATTCCAGTACCCATTGTAGGTCTTGTTGTCCCCCACAGTAAAGGGCTGGGGCGAATGGATGCCAGCAGCGGGGAACTGAGCAGTGAAGTAGTACTGTGAATTAAGAAGCGTGGCGTTCTGGAAGTGAATGGGAACTGGGTAGCAGCGCAAAATTTCTGCCGTCCCTCGTGCTCTGCGTGGACGTTCCTCCTCCACCACCACCTGGTACGCACTGAAAATGCAGGACAAACAAAATTAACATACTCCACTGGGCCAAGCAGGCTCTTGTAGAATTCAACTGGCAATACAGACAGTTTTCTGCTTTGCCAGTTTGCTTTATAAAGTGTAAAAATTGTCCCTTTATGAAAGCCACGAACATGCATGCTGCAAAGCTCCAAATCTCAGAGCGAACTGAGTCTCCAGAAATTACTCATTTAGACAAGAAATAAGAGATTTATGTAATGCAAACCAAGTTCTTATCCTCTCTAACTTTAATTATATAACAAGTTATTTAAATAGAACTTCTGTTGGATTAAAACTAATATTACACTGGTTTTGCAATGTCTGTCAGATATGTATACATTCCCTTTTACTTAAATGCATTAATAGCACTTTATAATGTCACACTATTAAGCATTAAGGTATCAGTAAGTTACAGTATTAGCGAGGACTTAGTTCATATAACATTAGTCCTCCTTAATATGCCATTTATGAATATATATATAGATATATTACTATAAATATGATTATGACTATGATTATCATTACAATTATTATTAATTAGTGATGTAGTGTAAAACTAGTGAGCACAACATGCATTTACATGTGGGCAATCAGCTATACACTGAGTAACAATACCATTAATGTTATTTAATAAATTACAAATGCATTAAAGCATATTTACAACTAATTGATTGTCTGCCCGCTGTGTAAAGGCTACAGCAATAAATTACTTGTTTTTCTCGACTAAATAAGAACTCTATTTATATAAATCCCTTCTTAAAAGTGAAGTCAACATAAAAGACTGAAAAATACCGGCCAACAGAAATGAGCGGTGGCACGGGACATTTATTTGCCTTTTCATTATTCAGCAAATGAAAAGGTTAACGGCTCTTTCCATTTCCTCTCCATCCAAGTCTTGTGTTTAGCTAGATCAAACCTGCAGCCCTCTGTGACTCTGACAGGGATGACATTGTCTCCGAGCCGGCCACTTAGCCTGAGGGGGAGACTGACTGTCTTATAGACGTTCATGTTAGTATGCATCGCGCATCTGAAGTGGACCTCCTGTTAAATCCATTGAGTCGCTGAGTGACAAAGAGTCTGTTTACAGCTGCCACGCAGAATAACCAGCCATGATTGGGAACTAGTGATCCATTTGCAAAAGAGCTAAAGAACCAACAACGCATTATCACAGACGATGGAGCAAAGTTTGTGTGCTCTATGAATGAAGGATTTCAGAAATGAATGAAATATGGTGGAGCTCTAGTTTTGCGGAGCTGGTTTAAGAGCTTTTATTCGCAACTGCATCGTGTTTATAAATACATAAATAAATCGTTTGCCTATTGTTTAAACAGGACCACGAGTCCCACACTGTTTTCTAGAGTTTGTGGGGTTTTTTCCTTACTGTACATGCTCTCCTGCAAGGACCATCATACAGGCAATTTAACACATGTGTTATTCCACTGAAGGCTGGTGATGAAAGCTATGACTGAAGACTGCAATGCAGAAAACAATGGACGTAAACACTTAACAATTCACACAGAATCTAGAAACCACTGTAAACGAGGACAGAGTATACGCACAGTATGTTGGTGCAAGAACTAAGAGCCCATTTTATACCTGAAGACATGTAAACTATATCCATATGATGTGTTTATATCTGGTAGCACAAATCTTCCTTGCCTTCTTCATTTTACCTGCTTTGTCTGCCATCTGACTTCATTTAGAATTTAATTAGACTATTTTGAAGTCAACATTTGCAGTGCTTGAAAGGCATTCATTGCCCCCTCTATACTGGAAGTCTAGGAATCCCACTGTGTAAAACCACTGATCAGTTATCCAAGGTTACCATGAGAAAGTAGCAACACTGTAGATAGAGTGAACTTGATATGCAGCTTTATTTGAGTCGCTGAACAGGACTTCATTAGCATTTGTATAGTGTCAGTGCGTTTCAGAACCCTTTTAATGCATCTGAAATAATAGGGCTATGTTTTAATGTATGTGTTACTATCTAATTAGCAGTTAGTGTTATGCAAGGCACTGCAGTCTTTGGATACAGCTTTCTAACCAAGCATAAACTTACAATACTAGATGAAATATTAATTGATTAGAATTTGAGATAAGAAAATGATAAATTACTAATCTGCCTTTTTTTAAAAGAGTTTCTAACTAAAAAGGCTATATGAAAAATACAATCATCCTGAAGCCTTCATAACCATCTAACAGTGAATTCAATTTATCTATTCAGTTGCATTGTGCCATAAGAAATATTAGTGCCTACCGAGGTGTAAAGCTTTGGTGACCCTGAACATGTTCCTTAGCCTAGATTATTACAACAAGTGGAAAGAAATATCTTTTAAAGAAAAATAGCTGCACTGTTGTGGTTGTACTCTTAAGCTGTGCAGTTGCAGTACAAACAGCCCTGGAGATGATCAATTGTTCCCCGCGGTTGGTACTGGATGATTAAGTATCCCCTTTGTGTGTACAGCATGTGCTCTTTAACCCTATAGTTTATCATAAGATGCTTGCTGTGTCATTAGAAAATCCCCCTCTGCTCTTAGTGGGTGTGTCCCAATTCCTTGGAGCTCTCCTATTTAGCACTGGGTTGGGAGGTGATGAAATATTTAATCCTGCTGAGAGTCTGCAGGAGAAATCAGGCTTTAATTACTGTCCCCTATTGAGAGCAGAGGTCAAAGGGCAGGTGGAGACGGTACACGGGAGCCACTTAAGTAGTTGCAGAACAGCAGAGAAATAAATGATTAGACTTCATGGAAGCCTCAGCCAGAACACTGTCGATTTGATTTGAACTATAATAGGACGATGAAGTTTTAAATATAATTAATTTAATCTCTAATTATCTCTGCTGTCAGTCACATTACTCATCAAGTAAGATGGATAACTATCTGTTTTTAAAGACATAACCCATGAAGGACTGCACGTCTGCATATTTCCTTTGGAGAAATAAAACACATTATACTCACAGTAAATATTTGCTGTAGCATGTACACTGATTCTCAGCTCGCTCATATTAGTACTTTATATTCCAAATCAATCTGCAGACAGTGAAACAAAAAACTAGCGCTGGCTCTCCCTGGGTGGCTCCTTATGATATGATGATGCAGCTGTGCTACGACTTAATGACAGGCACAGTATGAATAGAACTGGTTTCCTTTCCTCAGGCAAAATACCAAGTGCCAAAGGCTATGAGGTTCCAAGGGTAAAAACTCTTGTAATGTGGAAATCTAATTCAGTGCTTCTTCTCCACAGAATATTTACAGCACCAAGAAACCGAAATCTAGCGCACAATACATTTGCAATTTAATAAAACAGTTTTGTTCTTCTCTGTAACTGATGGAGACAATAAAACCTCCTTTACTGGTTTTCCTTAAAAGAGTGTCAGTGCTAAACTGCTCTCCTGCTATAAAATATTTAAAGTAGAACACTATACCATTTTCACTGCAACGGCTTAAATGCAAAACTGACTCATGAGTTTAATGGTGGCAAAAATACACGTTGTTCTAAAAACCTTTTTTCTGTAATTAGTGCAAGCATGTAAATATGCCCTTGAGCAGCTGACACCTTGTGACCTCATGCTGAGTTCACAATTTACATCATGAATCATTTTGACAGACCAGAGTGATTTAGTCATTTCCTTGATTTGGCATGACATGAATGAGCACCGAAAAAACTACAACAGATGAACAACTATGGCTCTGGTAGCAAGAACAAAAATCCTTTGTAGCTCATGTCTCTCTTGATATACCAATTGGGGGAATTGCAAGAAACTTGCATTCACATTGATGATAGAAGGGGCCTTCAAATCATTTACTAAAGTATAATCACTTAAAGCAAAATGCCCACGTACTCCAAGTACTTTAAAAAAAAAAAAGAAAAAAAAAAGGGGGGGTATAATATTAATATATGCTCATTTTGAATGCTTAATTGACATATTAAAGGATACGTCCGCTTCTCTTTGTACTTGATCAACTAAAATCCCAAAGTGACAGGAAAGAGTATGAAAGCTACAAGTAGTCAATGTTGCAGTACTGCAATTTTATCATATTAACTTACAGTACTGTGCAAAATTTAGGGCCAGCCTTCTTTTTTCCACTTTTTTCCAGACAAATGAGAAATGGGTGCAATGACTTATTGGTACAGGTGCAAGCATAAATGGAATTACAGTATAGGCAAAGGACAAAAGTTTGTCTAATCCTAACAAACTTGAAAGTCAATTTTTGGTATGACCATCTTTATTCTTCTACACGGCCTGGATTTTCAAAGGCAAGCTTTCCTGTCATTTCTTCAAGTAGTCCTTCAGGCTTCTTGAAGGACAGTTGAAATGTTTCTTTGGATGTTGGCTGCCTTTTGTTGCGTTCTCTGTCAAGATGATCCCACACTGCTTCAATACTGTTGAGATCCATGCTCTGTGTTTTTCTATCAAGGTATGCTTTTATTGCATTGAAATTGTGTTTGGGATCATTGCCAGCTGAAATATCAAGGCTTTGCTAATCAGTGGATTTCCAGATGGTATTGCACGGTAGATGAAAATTTGATGGTATTTTTCTGCTTTCATAATTCCATCAGTTTTGACAAGATCCCCCAAACCATTGGCTGAAATGCATCTCTGCCATGTTTTACAGATGACTGTAGACACTGTGTTGTACCTCATTCCCCTGACCTCCCCCATGCATATTGATAATAATTTAACCCAAAAATGCCAATTTTGGATTCATTACTCCGTAAGACATGTTGCCACTTATTGTCAGTCCAGTTATTGTGCAATCTGGTATACCTCAAACATTTTGTCCCCATTTCCGTTCCATGAGAATGGCTTCTTGACAGCCACCCTGCTACTGAGGCCCTTTCTGACGAACGGTGAACAGTAGACGAATCAACTGAAGGTCAGAACCATGTCTCGGGTCCTGTGTCAGGTCTTTTAAGGATTTGAATTTTTTTTTTTCCTGGAAATTAAGTTTTAGGGCTGTCACTTGTTTTGTCTTCTACTTTCCAGTTTCCTCAAACTTTTTAAGGACACAGTGCACACCATGCTGGGATTAAAAAAAATTGCCAGCTGATAGCTCTTTGGCAATCACCTTATTAGTGCAAAAAATGACATTTTAAGTCTGTCAATGTAAGTTATGATTTGCAGTTTTTGTAGATTCCATTAAATCAATTGCAACAAGCTACATGTTTTCCCCCATCAGGCTCTCTGTGATAAAGTACCTAAATATAACATTTTATATGGTTTCTTTTCCAAGTTGTCTGTTACATGTAGACAACTGTCATTCATTCGTTGAGTTAGGATCCTTTTTAGTACTTGCTAGATGGTTTTAACCCCCCCGAAAAGTATTTATCCAAAAATGATCAGGTATGAGGGCTGGACTAAAAATGAGTGAAACACCAGCCAATGTTCAATGAAAAACTTTAAAAGACCTTTAGAAATCACGGAGAGGGATTGGACAAAACCATTAAAAAAAAAAAAGGAATTAGGAAAAAAACTACAAGGAAGTCCTGCTCTGTGGAAGCAAAATATAAAGAAATTAGGTGCAGTTCAAGACTTTTGCACAGTAGTTTAGTTCAAGTTTCAGGACATTTGTGTGAAATTTTATAGTAAGTAAAAATTCTTGAATTCTTGAGAATAACAATTGTTTTGCAAAGTCATAAACAAACTTTAAACATTTACTATGAAAATCTAACCAATTCTTTGAGTCCACGTACTTTAAAAAGTTAAGAATTGGCGTGGCCTGTGTACAGACCAACAACCCCAGTCATGGAAAGCATAAAAATGCTGTAATTTCACAGTGGCATGACCTTTGGATACCACAACCTAATCAGCTGATCTTTGCCTCAAAGTTTAGAATGCCACAGATGGATTGACTGACATCTCAAATGTATTCAACACAAGCGTAATGATGCTTAATGCCAAAGCCATTGAAATTTACTCTCCGACAGAAGATGGAAAGACAGAGAGAAGGAAGGATGAAGTGAAAAGCTGTACCAGATGAATGGTATAAGCCGTTAAAAGTGGTCTGTCAGAATGGCCGGCAGGGCAGACCTGTATTCTTGGTGTAGCACTGCAACCTGAACTGACACCAATTAGGCCTCCTCCAGCCTTGCTGTCCGATAGATTTCAGCTCTGTCGCCATGTGACGCCAACCAATTATGGCGAAATCGACTGGATTGTGACCTGAAACTCTGATTTATTTTTCATGTGGGCTGATAAAGGGAGAACTCTGGGCAGTTTGAGTAGTTGAGGGAACGGGGTATGGGGAGCATTTCAATCACTGTCTCTCTCACTCTAATGCTAATCGGCTGGCTCTACAGTATACGTCTGATTTAAGAGTGGTTGTAAGTAACACACTTCTCCTGACCCAGCATCCTTCCTCTGTACCCCTGTCTTCTTACTTTTTATATTTCCCTGGTGTCCATAAAGCTATAAAGCAAACAAATTAGAAAGTGCCATAGATTACATTTGCCATTAAATCGTAAAAAGCGCTGAGTTGTGTCATGTTTAGGCACAGCTATTAGCGTTTGCTCTGCTGTGATCAAAGAAAGTTAGTGCTTATTTTAGTACTGTAGAAAATCCTTTAACTGATTTCAGGCCGTGGTGAAGTAAAGAAAATCTGATGCTACAGGGTAAAAACTATATGGGAACCCGGCCTACTTTAATATGGAACTGAAATTTGTATATATTATACATTTTTCTGTTTATGCATATGCATTTAAGCTTGCTCAAGGCAAAGGTTATGGCAGAAAGAGAGGACTGATTTAGTGGCATGAATGATAAGGAAAGCATCTCAAATCACTTATGTCTGCATCAACATGTACACATCTATTTTGATGTTACGGTGTGAGGAGGCGTATTCTGGCCCTGACGAGGGGCTATTGCAAACATTAGTTTAACGCGACATGACTGATAGACAGTTCGCTAATCCTCTTAAAGAAACAGTGTCCCCTCTGGTAAAAATTGTTCCCGGCTATGCGTGTCATCCCCAGAGATTAGAAGCAAATTCCAAGTTGGAAATGTTATACCGATTAGCAATTACACAAATGAAAAATCGACTGCCTCCCTCAGCAGTGACAACGTCTGCCCAGATCCATCTGAAATATGATTTGACGTCAGCATGACTGCAGGATGCTGAAGTGAAATGGACATTTGTTGTCTGTTATGTCTTCCTTTTTAACCTATCGTGTGATCTTCCAGAGCGCTCCCCCTTCCTGTATTACAGCAAAACATCTGCTGTTAGAAACTCAAATGTCGGGAGCTCTATTACCTCCTAAACTCAATCAGCATGCAAGATTGCGTTATCAAATCAAGCCCCGTGCTGCTTTGCTCTGTAGTGCTGTGGATCAGTGTTCTCCCTTGTCAAATCCTTATTTCACAGGGGCTTTAAAACTGATTTCATAAAGTGTTCAATTTCAAAATGAGCCACCCACTACTCTAGAAAAGATGGCTACTCCTGCAACATGAGCAGTAGCGCAAAAATAAGTAACTATAGTGTGAAATTTAACTCCTTGATTAACAGAATCTCTCAGACTGACTGGATCAGCCAAGTTCAGAAGTTTATGACTTCAGGCCATTCTTCCAGTTTCTCCAGGTGCTTGGACATATTTGCAGCTTTCGACGAACCTTAACTTTAAATCGCATCTTAGCCGTCTCACCCTTCTAACCCAAAAGAGATTAGAGAGGTTGTTATTTTTTCAGTCTGGGAGACTCATATGAGTACATTTATCATTACTGTCCAGACAGGAGATCCCAAAAGACCGCCTAACTCAACTCCTCTGAATGGAAGCTACTTTAAAGTCACCTTAAAATTTCAAAGGAATCGTGTGTCACTTGAGCTGGGGGTGGAAAACACCTTCAAAAGCCTGCCAGTATCTTGTCTTGGACCGGCATCATAATCTCCCCTGTTTGCTAACCTACACCACCTCTTTTCTTTTGCATTTCTTATTTATCGAAGCACTGGACGCACACATGAAGGCAGAACAGGCAGTGCACTGGCCTTTACGTCCTGTGAGATTAAAGAGAAGTGAGAAAGCGGGAATAGAAGCGTGTACCTGAAAACCTCTAAAGTTTAGACATGAAGAGGCTTTGCTGTGATCAAAGGATTCCTCAATTAGTTTTGAGGTGTATTTGTGCCATGTACTGAACTCTACTGATGAATTTTTTTAATGGATTGTCTTGAGACTCATTAAACATATATAATCCTTAAAACTAAGCGTCTCTATCAAAACACGCTATTTTCTCTGTATTTAATAATTAACAAGCACTGAATGTGCGAGTTTTAAAGCATTACTGCACAGTTGTGGCTCAGAACAGAACGGGTCTCAAACTAAAGTCGCTATCTCCAAAGCCCAATCCATTTCATCTTTTCCTGAGGTGCACATGCCTTCCAACAGGAAACAAAAAGAGGAGTCCAGCATGCTAATGAATGGAAGCTCCAATTCACAACACACTGTTAATTATAATTAGGGGTTTGTAATTACTCAGCTGAAAGAATGGCAGCCTGCATAAGGCCTTCTGAAGTGTACCTGGGAGAAAATTAAAAAGTGATCACTCTGTCATTCTTGCTCAGACCCCTCTGTTTGGCGCTGGGGCATTAATCTGGGCAGCTGCACATACGGCAAAACATGAGCTGACAAGCCTGACTAAAGATCTCCTGGCTGTAATCTTTAAAGGAATCAGATGAGTTGATGGTGTAAAATTGAGTTTTACAGCAAGCCCGAGTGTTCATTCCCACTCACTCCTCTCAGTCCTGGTGGCTGGAATCACAATATGTTACTGGCCAAGAATATAAATCCGTGCTAAAAAAAATAAAAATAAAAAAATGGGTTCTTCCTTTGGAAAACTTGGAATGTTAATTCACCACATACTTCTAAAGGGTGCATGACAGTGCGTGCATCCAGTGAGCAACCCCAAACCTATCCCTGTTCTTACAGAACCTGTTCTGGCTTCCCACTGTTCAGTTGTGTTTGATGTACTGCCTGGCAAAGCAACTTACCTGGGCATTGCTAGTCAGATGTTTTATTATTCTGTGCACCCCCAACACAGTTGGCCAGTACCAACTATTTAAAGAAGGAGCTCAGCAGATAGATGGAAAGACCAATACTGCACCCATCTGTTTAAGGCAAAGCTACATCCACCTGCCTGGAATCCAAAGCTCAATAATTAACATTTAATATCTTGTTCCTGCCAGTGGGGAGATTATTTTTTAATTTTGCACTTAGCCAGGCTAATTGATTGTCCCGGCTTCCAGAGCTGAGGTACACTAATACAACCAAACAAATACAATTGGAAAATAACAGAAGAACAAGCGAGATGAACTCCTGCCAGAACCCTGCAGCGGCCTGCATAAACCCTAATCATGACTTTTTGGCATTTGAACAAAACAACTGTACCGTTTCTTTAACAACGACTAATAAATGCTGCATCAAGCAGGCAAAAATCCTACATTTCCCCGGAAGCCTGTGATGACTCCGGGTGGGCAGTCTGGTACATAAAACAAGTGCAAAGGGAAGAGATCCTGAAGCTAGGCTCGGCTACCCCAGCTTTGTTCTGATCTTCAAAGGCTGTGCTTCTCTTTCACAGGATCAAAATCCACAAACAAACAAACTCAGATACATGAAGTAAGGTACTGAATTTCCCTGGCAACTTTCCTTCATGATGAGGCATTGATAAATACAGGCTCTTTGATAGCTATTTGCTGTTGATGATATTTTAATATGCCATTTTGTCTTTTTTTTGACTGTGTGCTTGTGGGTGTTATTGTGAGAGCCTACCTGACTGGGGCACCTCTGCTCTGTGCGGGTTTAAGCAGCACAGTGACTGTGCTGTCTGTCTGGTTCAGAGAGGTCTCCTGGTCATATGCTGGCATGGATGGAGCTAAAGAGGAAACCAAGCAGAAGTTTTGTTTTAGTTTATAATATAATATGCAATATAATATTATAATAGGAGATGCATTCATCAGGCATAAATCCTGCTACAAATTCAACATAAATGTATAACTGTAACAAATTTAGCTTTACATGGCTATAAAATGCAAGATAATGTAGTCATTTTGAAACCACAATGTAAAACCATTTTGTATAATGTTCAATTTTTTACCAACGAATATACAATATAAAGTCCTATAATCCATCCCCAGAGATTGTGAACACATTCACCTTATGCACCCACACAATAAAATTTATAGTCCTGACTTAGAAGTACAGTGGGGCAAAAAAGTATTTAGTCAGCCACCGATTGTGCAAGTTCCCCCACTTAAAATGATGACAGAGGTCAGTAATTTGCACCAGAGGTACACTTCAACTGTGAGAGACAGAATGTGAAAAAAAAAAAAAAAAATCCATGAATCCACATGGTAGGATTTGTAAAGAATTTATTCGTAAATCAGGGTGGAAAATAAGTATTTGGTCAATAACAAAAATACAACTCAATACTTTGTAACATAACCTTTGTTGGCAATAACAGAGGTCAAACGTTTACTATAGGTCTTTACCAGGTTTGCACACACAGTAGCTGGTATTTTGGCCCATTCCTCCATGCAGATCTTCTCGAGAGCAGTGATGTTTTGGGGCTGTCGCCGAGCAACACGGACTTTCAACTCCCGCCACAGATTTTCTATGGGGTTGAGGTCTGGAGACTGGCTAGGCCACTCCAGGACTTTCAAATGCTTCTTACGGAGCCACTCCTTTGTTGCCCGGGCGGTGTGTTTTGGATCATTGTCATGTTGGAAGACCCAGCCTCGTTTCATCTTCAAAGTTCTCACTGATGGAAGGAGGTTTTGGCTCAAAATCTCACGATACGTGGCCCCATTCATTCTGTCCTTAACACGGATCAGTCGTCCTGTCCCCTTGGCAGAAAAACAGCCCCATAGCATGATGTTTCCACCCCCATGCTTCACAGTAGGTATGGTGTTCTTGGGATGCAACTCAGTATTCTTCTTCCTCCAAACACGACGAGTTGAGTTTATACCAAAAAGTTCTACTTTGGTTTCATCTGACCACATGACATTCTCCCAATCCTCTGCTGTATCATCCATGTGCTCTCTGGCAAACTTCAGACGGGCCTGGACATGCACTGGCTTCAGCAGCGGAACACGTCTGGCACTGCGGGATTTGATTCCCTGCCGTTGTAGTGTGTTACTGATGGTGACCTTTGTTACTTTGGTCCCAGCTCTCTGCAGGTCATTCACCAGGTCCCCCCGTGTGGTTCTGGGATCTTTGCTCACCGTTCTCATGATCATTTTGACCCCACGGGATGAGATCTTGCGTGGAGCCCCAGATGGAGGGAGATTATCAGTGGTCTTGTATGTCTTCCATTTTCTGATGATTGCTCCCACAGTTGATTTTTTCACACCAAGCTGCTTGCCTATTGTAGATTCACTCTTCCCAGTCTGGTGCAGGTCTACAATACTTTTCCTGGTGTCCTTCGAAAGCTCTTTGGTCTTGGCCATGGCGGAGTTTGGAGTCTGACTGTTTGAGGCTGTGGACAGGTGTCTTTTATACAGATGATGAGTTCAAACAGGTGCCATTCATACAGGTAACGAGTGGGGGACAGAAAAGCTTCTTACAGAAGACGTTACAGGTCTGTGAGAGCCAGAGATTTTCCTTGTTTGAGGTGACCAAATACTTATTTTCCACCCTAATTTACGAATAAATTCTTTACAAATCCTACCATGTGAATTCATGGATTTTTTTTTCACATTCTGTCTCTCACAGTTGAAGTGTACCTCTGGTGCAAATTACTGACCTCTGTCATCATTTTAAGTGGGGGAACTTGCACAATCGGTGGCTGACTAAATACTTTTTTGCCCCACTGTAGATTAGCACCTCAGTTTCCCATCAATCTCCTGACTAAAAGGCATCCATTTCTTTCACGAGCCTGGCAATAAACCAACGAGCGCGAAGTTGACCCTGTGACACACTGAATGACACAACCTCATACACGCGGTACCTTCATGCATAACAGCAATTATACTGTATATGAGGTTGTGTTACATTTTTAACTGTTTTAATATGTTTGCAACATTTTATTTCAATATCATACAACGGTAATTTTAAACAGTCAACCATTAATGTCTGTAGGGACTGTTTTTATATCAGCTTGGCTTATATACATTTACATTATATCAGATGCTGCTTTTGCAATTGTCAGCATTTTGCTTGCTTTTGAAAATAAATTATTAAATTGGGCAATTTGCAAAATGAAACATTAAAAAAGCATCAGTTTTCAAAAATTAGAACAAAAAAAGAACTACAAAATATAAGAGTACATGCAAAGTACACAACAATCCAAGTTTGTTTGAGTGAAAGGAAATAACATTTTGCTTTCACACATTTTGACATAAGACCTCTAGAAGCAATAAGCAGTACACTGCTCGTTTGGCATCGTCCACACTGTAACAGGTCTTGCTGTTGACCCCACTGACCTGAAATCTTGGTGGTGAACTGGGTGATGACAGGGGGGCCATAGCCCTTGGCTGTGCTAGCGCGCAGGGTGAAGGAATACGTAGATCCCGGGTAAAGGCCTGTGAACATGTGGGTGGTCTCGTTACCCAGCTTCACAACCTTCCCACTCTGGTTGGAGAGGTCCAGTTCAGGGTCAAAGGAGCTCACCGCTTTGTAGGAAATCTAGGAAGGAAGAAAATTTACATTCTCACCGTGGCCTCTGGTACTCCGCATTCAGCACTGTTTATCATGAATAAGATTGGTATTCATACCACAAACGCATTTTGCGTTTTAGGCATTTAAGCGACTCACCAAGCTAAATCATGTACACGTCCTTACCGTTTTGCGGTTTTGCATCCCAGTCGCGGTGTGTGTGTTATCATACTTTTCCAGTCTTTTTCCCTTCTGCAAGTCTAAAATGCCAAGAAGCATTTTTTAAAAGTCTCATGCTGCGTTTCCTCACTTGCGTGACCCTGAGTTACCACCCTATTTAGGAATACCCATACAGTAAATAATGCAATCATTTCACCAAATACAAATGGATGCTGCCTTCCACCAGTGAAACAGACGAAATGATTTGCACATGTAATGCAAAAAAGCTCTGTGGAATTTGGATTTAATTCTAAAGCCAGTGCTTCAAGCAATTTTTTGAAAGGTCTTGCTTTGTGCATGAGCTTCTGACTTGTCAACAAGGTTTTATGCTTATTTCCAAAATTAGGGAAGTACAAAAGGTCTGTGGAGACACGCTGTCTCATTATATGGGTTAGTATTGTCTGTAAAAGCATAGGTACATATTTTTAAGGCAAAGCTGATGCAAGCTTGTGGTTTCAAGGAGAGAGAAAATATACTTAATGTATTCCTTCTCCATTAATGAAAGCAGGGAGCTCTGGAGGGAAGCATTAAGGTGAGTGTTTTTGCTAATATCCATTTTGAATAACTGTAAAGTTCCACTTTAAGAAAATGCCTCTGCTCGTAAAGGAAAACCTCCATTATAATTCCAATTTTAGGAACACAAAGGGAGTTTGGAGTGCTGCATAATTTGTGTCCATCAAGTTTTGAAATGCTTCTAGGCTTTCTCATTTAGTCTTTGTCTCCAAAATGAGCTTGTGATGCCAAATCCTATATCATAACTTTACAGGAGAGGAATTTGGAATGACTTGTCAACACTGGGCATATGGGCAGGCTTTTAAAACCATAACATAACTCACGGAAAACAAATAGAACTTATCCAAGAAGATTAACTGGCCCATTTGACCATATATATCCCGGTTTTCAGACCACACTGGTTTAGATGTGTCTGACAGAGGTAAATGACCGTATAAAGACATAAACAGACATGCCTATAGCACCTCTGAAAAAAAAAGCAAAAATAACAATGGAACATAAATTCTATTCGTTTAATTTTGTTTGTGAAAAAACACTTAAAAATCAGTTGAGTTTTAATTGACAATAAGTCAAATATACATTATAAAAACACTTTAGTACAATGCAGTGTATTTTTGTAATAGTTCGTGTTGCCACGATTGGCCGCTGAATTTAAATTAAAAGAAAATCTGCTGTATATCTTTCAGTAAATGTTGGCTCATGTCTGTCAGAAAAGCTGTCAATAAAATAGCATTCACGGAGCACTGGTCAAAAAAGGAATGGGGCTGAAGTCTCTTTGATATCAAGCCTTGTTAGATATATTTCACTTTGAGTTCTTTGATAATGTCAAATCAAAGCAAGGTCTTGACTTATAAGAAGCAACTTCTGGAGAACACAGGCAGAATAGATTCAGGGTTACTTTTCTAAAACCAGACTGGGATGTGGGATGAGGGGAGACACCTGGAGCGAGTCGGCGGCTTTCTAGGTTTTACTTGTCTGTCATCCCTTTTTAAATGAAGTGATGTGAATATTAAACCCTACACTGGATCTTTGGGAAGGCCAGAGAATGTAATACATTTAAATCCTACTCCTCACTTATGGGGCCCTAAACGATCAAGCCTCTTTACATCTTAACAGAACAGTGCTATCATAGTCTTTGTTATGATCCTTTTTTCGTTTCTTTTTCCTTCCATTTCTTGTTTTGCTACCACCACCTGTGTCATTATTGTGTCATTATTTCTAATTCCAAAATTTCTGACTGATTTTGAAGATTATCTCATGTAGCTTTTTGCGTTTTTGTCCTCTTCCTACCCTCTTATCTAATTTTCATCTGCACGTTATGATCCTTCTTCACCGAGGGCACAGTACTATGAAGCAAGCTCAACATATCCATCCTTTTTCTTATCTGGCTTCACTTAGCCAAACATCAGTGGTCACATACATCAACTCAGTCAAGTCAACGCCGGGTTTTCAAATGTAGCTATGAGTGTTCCCATGTTAGTGGTCACATTGGTTGCATAGGGCCAGTCACAAACACGGACAGGTCTGCAGACAGCAGAGTGAAACATTTGCCAAAGAACCTTACAGATCAACAGAAATTGTTCTTTTATCACCCAACAAAACATCAATTCATTTATACGTATCTATATTCTTTGTAGACTGTTCTTTTTAACATCCTGTTCTCTCTAATCTTGAACGTAGGTCTAGAGTTTGTTACTATGGCGATGTACCTCAGTGAATTAAAATCACCTCTGAAAAAATGTGAAATCCAGGTTAAAGTCGACCTAGAAAAGCTGCCCGGCTAAGATCTGAATGCTGCTTTGTAGTAAAGCCCTCAAATGTATGGTTAGCCTGTGGGATTTTCAGGCGATCTCATGTGTCCTGTGTTTCTCTTCATCATCGCTGGTTTCTCCTTTTGCAATTTTCCAGTGTGGACCCGTGCCATTTTGTTTACTGGATTTCCTTTCTCCATTTCTCCATGCGAGTTTTAAAATACTGAATCCTTAAAAATTTTTTTATTTTAAATGCCACAAATACCATTAAAGTACTTGGCTCTCAGAGTACAGATGCATTTGTGGTTTCTAGTGTTTCCTGTAGTAAAATGGGAGGCAGAGTCTTTATTTATGGAGCTCTTCTCAGTTGAGGTTTAGGAGGCAGAAACTCCCTCGTTTTTAAATTGGGGCTTAATTTTTTTTTTTTCTTCTTTCGACACCGATGAATTTGATAAGCTCATAGTCAGGACCAGCCCAAGTGACCCTGAACCATCACTTGGTTATGCTGGTATAGGCCTAAGTTGCAGTGGGACTTCCCTTTACACCGAGCACCTTTCCTCTCTGTCACTCTCCTTGCATTTATATTGCCACTATTGCATGTCATTAACTTTGTGTCTTCTCTCTCCCCCACAGTTTGTACCTCTTCCTTTCTGCTTCCTCCATTTCTCCGTTCTGCACACATTTCTGCCTCATCAGCACCGTGTTTCTAATCTGTGGTTACTCCCCAACCTGAACAGTGCATAAAGTCTGTTTTTCAGTGCTTAACGTTTTTCCCCCTTCATCTCTCCTCTTATTTTAACCAGTTGAATAAGAGGAGAGAGGAACATGACTATCTGACATTTAGTTGAGTCAGATGGTCATGCTCCCTGAGCCTGGCTCTACTGCAGCTTTCTAACTATTAAATGGGAGGTTTTCCTCCCCACTGTCACCAAGTACTTTGCTCAAACTACATCATGTGGCTGCTCTCTACAATATTTCACGACCAATACCAAGTTAAAAGCCCCAAGATTTGGTGATCTATGTCGAAAATTACATTAAATTCCATTTTCTTCTAAAATAAAAGCTGATAAAAGTGATTCAAGGTGAGTTTAGAAAATCTATAATGCTTTAATGTATATTAAAACCTGGAAATGGCAGGATGTCAGTGACTTATTGCTTTCCTTTTACTAGGCACATTACAATGCTGTTAAGGCTTTAAAGACAGAAATAATAGCTGCAGCATGTAATTGATGGAGTGGGTTCATAAACTGAAATGCATTCGCCTCAATATAAATGAGAACCTGACAAAGTGGCGTTGCAGCCGTGCTATTGGCTCTAAATGCTTTTACCTGTATTATGAAATTTTTAAAAAGATAAACAACTAAAACATGATGCTCTAAAGGCAATTAAGTGTACTGGAAACCCACCATTTCTATGGACATTGTTTTCCTGCTCTCAGCTGACATCTCTTAGTGCCATGCAGCCGTGTGCGAGACATAACACTCCACTAAACACACTTGAATAAACAAGGTCTTGTTATGCTTCTCACTTTAGATCTCTCCGCTTTGATTCAGATGTCCCTGTGCTGTTGAGGGGAAATGTATTTTACATTTCAGTCGTCTTATTGTATGGCAATAAATGGAGCAACATATGCAGCAACTCTATTTGGATTATTCAATCGGCTTTCCGTGAGTGAGGAACGTTTCTGTCGATGCTCGATAACCTAGTCAAAATACCAAGTGTGTGCAAGCGAGGACAGGAAGGAAAATCAACAGAGAAAGATCAATCTGTGGGAAAGGCTGGATGATTACTTCCACCTTAAGCTGGTTAAGATCAATGCGTACATATAGTGTGAGTGTGTCTGGAGACTGTATTATTCAAGACTATGAAGCTCCTGGACAGCGCATACAGGAGCTCGGTGGAGTCTAATGTCAACAACAACTCAGAGCTGATTTGTGATGCATGTGGGTTGTTCATGAATCTAAAATTCTTTAGAGGTCATTCATGTGTTAAAGAACAGAAGATGATAGAAGCTTGCAGTTTAGATGTACAGTTGACCACATTTGGACTGCGCTACATTTAAAAAAGCCTGTTTAAAGCAAGATTATTATGAAAACTCTGAACAAAGTAAATCTTCCATAGTGCTTTGGGTTTAACCTGCTCCACAAGTAGGCTATAACTAAGAGCTAATATGGTTGATCTAATTATAACCTGTTTTACTGCAGTGCATAGTCAAGATGATTGCACTTTAATGACCTCAAAACACAGACCTGAAACATCAAGTAGATTACCGAGGCATAAGTTCACATTAAGTAGGTACTGAAAGAGCCAATTGTGATGATTCTGTATTAATTAAGAGCATAAAAAGACTAATAGTTTAATGCGTAAATAGCAGCTTTGTGAGGCTGAACCAAAGCACATTAGTGCTAACATCATCAGAATAAGACACTCACAATAACAACGCTGACTTACTGATATTTGACATTTACCAGTACCCGACTGGTGCAAAACACAAACCACTCTATACTCGAGGCTGCCACGAATCATCATTAGCACTAATTCGTAAAACTAGGCAGCCAATTGGACAACAAAAATTTTAAACTAATATCTTTTGCTCAGGCAAAGGACAAGGGATAATCAAAGTTATAAAAATCCATCCTCGGGGCGAAAGCTTAACAAAGAGAACATCAGTGAACACTAATATTATAACTAAACCAATAACCAACCTGCTGAATTTTGCTGTCAGCCCAGTTTGCTCACTTTATAATTATGTTAATCCAATGAATACATTATTTTCTTCCCCATTGTATCAGTAGGGCTGGAGTTAATTCGCATGATTTGAAAACATTAAACTTTGCAGTGCTTAACAAATTTATTAGACCACCCGTCATAAAAACAAGAGAATAAATATTATGAATCCTAAAACTAAAAATTACACCATCACTAACTGACTCCGTGTTTTTACAGCCGTGTTTGAGCCGGCACACTGGACTTCAGAAATTAATCGAGCGTAATGTTCTACCACTGAAACAAAATTGTCTGTTCAGGTAAGCAAGTAAACAATTGAAATGCAACTGAAAACAACAATTTGGCATCTTAATCAAAAATGTATAATGTGCTTTACTGGTTTTTCCACTTTTGTGTGAAGCAGTAAATTTGAAAATTCATGGAGAACAGTTAGGTTTTTCCATTAAAATACATTTACATTAAATAATTTGCCTAAATCAATTTTAAAAATGATTCAGGTAAATAGCAATATTGTTCATTTAAGGCGTCCTTGGCATAAACCTACATTAGGTGTGGTCTAATAATAATAACAATAGTAATAATAATAATAATAATAATTAAATGTGTTCAAGGCAAAAGGCAAAAAGCCATGAGCTAAATCGAAGGAGTCTGTTTACTGTTCGAAAGCGTGGATAGTTTCTTAAGCACGTTGCTAGTGACTGTGTTAGTACCTCATACTGAGTGATGATCCCGTAAGTCTGCGCCGGTTCTCTCCACTTCAGGATGATCTTCTCCTCGTAGGCACTGCCCTGAATGGACTCCAGAGGAACCGCCCCAGGCACTGTGGGAAATGCGTACATGTGGTAATAACTACCGAATTAAGCAGTAGTTTACTTTAGTTTTGTTTTCCAATTATTCTTTTAATTGTTTTTTACCTTATTCTACGGATTAGCTTTTAACTGACCTGTTTTTTAATTTATTTTTTTAAAATACTGAAATTGATTGACTGCTTTCCAAAAACTGAGTTGAAATCTTCAAGGACTGAAACAAGTTTCTAAAAAGTTTTCTCAGAAGGATTTTCTTGCCACATATTTGACACTTTTCACCTTTCTTAAGTTAAATTATTGCCAATAAAAGTTGATGAAAGCAGCTGTAGCCCTTTCCACTATGATTTACTAAGCAAAGCACCTTAAACTAATGTGCATACCAAAAAAGGCTTTTCAAGGATGCACGCTAAAAATGTGAGAAAGCCAACGTCAAATGCAATTTTTTAAACTGGAATTTGCAAGATTATTTGAAGTCAGTGTTACTCAAGACACTGTTATACATGTTTTACAGCAAACCTGAACACTTTCTTACAGATAGAAATGGATAGAAAAGATGAAGTTGTAAACCCACAGGAACAGCAGGAATCTTAATCTTTCTGCAATGTTTACTTGTACTGAGATACTGCCAAAGAGATCTAGTCCTTTAACCCCTCATGTGAATTGCTTTCATTCTTTAAGCGAAAGAGACTGATGTGGAGATGTCCTCTTTTTTTGGTTTAAAGATTTATCTTGAACACAACTAGAGCTACACCCTGCCTGTACACTTTCTCCCATGGGACCCTAAGCACACAGATACACATACAGAAACACATATCAGTCAGATACTGAGAAACAGTTGCCACTTTCAAGTTTCCAACCAGAGATATCTGAGCCAGACATGACTCTTTTCTACAGCTGAGCCTGTTATCTGGCGGCCGGGGTTCCTTGAGACTTCTGTAGAGTTCATTTCCTGTGTCTGCTGAGGCAACAGAGAAGATCTTTCATCTTTCAAGGAGGTGAAACAACTATCCGACACAGAGGCTTACTGTCTGACTTCTGTGCTCTCCTGAAAAATATTTGGAATATCCCAGACTTTGTTTGTGGCTGTGAATCGGATGAGAACCTACACATCCTAAAGATTGAAACATCAAAACTGTAATAACAAAAGCAAGTTGTTCAGCTGTTGAAGACACATTTTCTTTTATTAAATGTTAAGAGAAAGTGTGTTAGCGTGCCACATACATACATATACACTGACTGAATTTTCTACAGTAGAATCCAGTAGTAAATTCAGTCAGATCCATCATTTTGAGAAGTAAAGATCAGATTATTGAAAGAAGAAATTAAATGCAAGTCTTTGGGGGGGTTGTTTTTTTTGAAACAATGACATCTAATATAGTACATGTCTGTGAACAGGTGGCGACACAACATCTCCACATACACAGCCTACTAATCTTAGAGCCTATTTCTTAAGAAAATAAGACTTTTAAGCTATTTACATTTATACACACTGTTACGACCCAAGGTGACCCCAGTGTGAGGTTTCCTGTGTGCTTTGTGGTCTCTCTGTGATGTGATTTGATGACAGAAAAACTGGCCAGTGTTCTGCAGGGCTATTTAAACCCCACCTTCTGAGGCCTTGCTTCATCTCTTCTTTTGAGTTACTGTTACATGCACCACTTTACACCACTGACATGGACTTACACAAATCATGATTATTATAATAAACCCCTGGTAATCCCTGTTCAGTCGCTGGCATGTCTCCATTCTTTGTTGTGGCCTATGAGCAACTAAATTTTGTCTCATTTGTTGCATAGTGAATTTAACACATCGGACTGTAACAAATGCCACGTCTCTACCCCCAATGTCAGTATCACAAATCCAGTGATGGAACTGGTGTTTAGCTCAGTAGGATAAGAAATGGGGAAGCTTGAACTCACAAGTATGAGTCAGAATTGAGGTGCACGGTTATTTTTTTCCTCCACTGTTGAAAATGTTGAAACTGCATTTCGTTTTATTATAAATTATTAAGCATTAATAGAAAATATTTGTCTCTCTGAAGTTAAAAAGTAAATTAAATATGTCTAGATGATGTTGAAGTATCTTGAACTGATGTCGGCATAATTTCCACAACTTTCATTTTGGAATAGACATTGACAAACACAGAAATGTCTGCAATGTCTGGGTTTCAGTGAGTTTTAGAATGCAAATATCATCTAAAAGTAAAACTATTTTTTCCTGCCCTGTAAGGCTTTCTAGTTGAGCTAAGAAAAAAAAAAAAAAATGGACTATTGATGTTACTTACCATCCTCATCGGTCTGAACCTCCAGCTCTGTGCTCTCCTTGACACCCTCCGGGTTGCGCAGCACTAGCTTGACGCTGAGGTTGGTGAATGGAGAGAGATTGTGGATAGTGTGCTGAGGATCGCGACTCTGAGTGTCATAACACACTTCCTCACGCGTCTCCTCCTTGCCGGCTACTCTGTACCGGTACTGGACGGTAAGGTTATAGCTGTGGCAGCGGGTCACGTTATAGCCCAGAGGTTCCCAGCGCACTGTAACCTGTTTGGACTGGATGTCCACCACTTCCAGCCTCCGTGGGCCGTGCATAGGCTCTGGCGAAATCGAAAGAGAAGGAAGTGTGAACTTACATAAAGATAATCAATTGGGTCATATTAAATGCCAGGTGTTTCAGGCCAGATGCAATAAAATCAAAATTACTGAGGTTTACGTGGGTTAGAGAAAGCTCCTTTTCCTTTGGGCCAAAAAAAAAAAAAAAAAAAAAAATCCAGTAGTCGATTTTTCATAACACTTTCATTCATATTAAAATACTACTTTTTTCTGTTTGTAGTTCATATTTCCAGAAAATATTTTAAAATTTCAAAGGCACAGACTGATACTGAGCATTGCCAAATCCCATTACCGTTGCTAACTTGGGCTCACAGCAACTAAAGGCACCAAGACACCACAGGTCTGTCACTGGAAACCCTCAGCAGGTGGTGTATCATCCCTTCAGAGCGTGCCATTCCTCTGCTTCTTCTGCCTTGTCCTCCGCCTTTTCTACTCTATTTTCCATCTCGCCCAGTGGCGGTCAGCTATTAGCACCACACTGATACAGAGTCAGCCAACCTGTCAATCCAGGCAGGACACAACCCCCACCGCTATCCTATCACCTCTAATCACATACACTGTCTCCTTGCCTTTTCTCTTCCACTTTATCCATTTTCTCTCTCCTTCCTTCTCTCTCTTTCTCCTTTCCCCACCTATTTTCCCCTCTTGCACTCCCTCTCTCCCTCCTTTCCTACGGGAGGAAAGCAGCCCAAGCACAAGGTAATGGGATCAATTTCCATTCCAGGTTAAATTCGCAGTCCATTTCTCTGGAACTTAACACTTTACCACCTATTAGGAAGAGCCAGAGCTCAATTTCCCCGTTCCCCAGGAGACACAGTCCAGCAATTCAGAGGCGGCCACGGCAGCCATGTTTAACATTCTAGAGATGTGTGAAGGGAGACTGGACTCAGGCTAGAGCACGGTGTTCATTTTTACAGATTGTATGAAAGACAGAACAAACAAGCAAGAAACCAACAAACACTGTTGGCATTATGATCACAGACGTTTCTTTTTGTTATCTTCCGCTATCCAGCGTATTACTACTGCGATAAAATGTTCAAGGTTTATCGAGAATCCTTTCAAATGATCTTGCAGGAGTTTGAGTAGTGCTATAGAAAATCTACAAGGTAGAAATGAACGGTTTCAAAAAAATTAGGTCATGACATGTGAAAACTCGGGCCTGTACAAGTGGAAAAAGGGCTCCTTGATGAATGAAAGATCGAACGCCTGCCGATTTCACGAGGAGAAACAACGGATGTGATTTCTCCTGCACTTTTACAGACAGGATGAAATAGCATTAGAAGAGCCTGAAGGAGACAGAGGAAGAGCAGTTGAAGGCAGATTGGGAAAGGGATGTCAATGTGCAGTATATAGTACATGAAATACAAAAGGCTACAAATGTGATGCCTCACAAAAAGGCATAATCTCCTTCCAAAAGGGAAAAAATGGCATCTATGATATATTCAAGACGGATTTGCTACTATAGTTCAAATAAAAGTAAACATTCCACTAAAATTCCTCATTCAGCACACGTATCCAACAGCTTTAATCGTGACTTAACAAGCAGTTGAGAGAATATAGAGCTATCTGGTGTTGGTTTACTTGTGTTTTATCATTTCTTAGCCTGAATTTTACTCTGCAGCGAATGTCTTACTCTGCCACTAAAATGCAGTAATAATATAAAAAGTGGTGTGATACTTAAGAAAATGTAATCACACCCTCCAAAAACAAACAAACAGACAGACAAAAAAAAAAAAAAAAAAACAAAAAAAAAAAAAAAAGATTCTAAGGAAAAACTGGGAGCAACTGGCAATGAGAAATAGGCTTCTTCACTCGATTGCAGTGTTGGGAGAGCCATCCAGAAAATAGAAGTTTAAACCCCTTTATTTGCGGAACTATCTGTTGGCCGCACTCTGTAGGCAACGGTTACACTAAAAGCACAGAGAATTGCAGGGTGGCCAGGCACAGAAATCAAATTAAACCAGATGCTCTCAGAGTTACAAATGCACCAAAGTGTGAATCTCAAACAGACGCGCACAAGCGACTGAGAGTTAGTCTCATTTCTGGAGCGTTCAAGGAGAATGTCACACTCCCATCTTTGTGGAACATCATAGATAATGTCCACTGCACCCTAATTCGGGCCAATGGAGAGCTGCCAGGATGGGAAGCACTTGTGGAAAATATAACTGTGCTGAGAAACAGCCGTAGCCCCACGAAGAAGGGACATTAATTTATTTGTGTCTATTTGTTTTACTGGGGGTAGGATTATTAGACGTATTCTTTTTATTTTTGGGTGTACAAGTCGCAGGAAAGATACACAAAAGAACATCGGCCGTTTGGAAGCAGCTTTTATAATTATTCTATAGCCTCTGCCTGGTGTTTTGTAGAGAAAAGGCTAATTGTTTGTTGCCCCACTGGCTCCCTGTAGTGCAAATGCCAGCTGTCTGAGGGAGGCAGTAAAACGAGAGGATCTGTGGCAGAACTTGTAACCCATGATTCAGAATTACTTCATTGCTTGCATGAACAACAAGGTGCCTTATCCGTTTTAGAGCCCGGTCATGGATGACTTTGAAGAAAGAGGAAAAGGAAAAAAAACGCTGTGCATCCTCCTCCCTCACTTAATCTGAAATGAACAGGTCAGGCTGAATGGCTGATATCCTTTATAAGTCCCTTCATGAATAGATGAAGACCATGCAGCCATTCTCAAATGGGCCCACAGGCCCGTGAATGACAACTGATGAGATGAGCCTATTACCCCAGTTTACTGTGGCTGCAAGTTTAGTTTTATTGACTGAACAGTAAGAGGCTCAGTATCAAGAGCACAAACAGAAACAACAACAAGGAATAATAGGGCTAGCTCTGAAAATCCATACCATTTTTTTCCTCCCCACAATGCTCTCAAGCTATCACAGTCTCAGGGCGACATTGGGGTGAAAGTACTAAAAATATGACTCCAATATCTCTCCAGTATGGCAGATATTTCTAGTGGAATACAGTTATAATAATGGCTATGAAAGCATCCCTTGGAGCAGGAAATTACTGAGGTCTATCTTATGCCAGGGCACTCAGAATGAGCTCCAGTGAGAGCCAGATTGGTATTCCAAGCGGTGGACAAATTATCACCTGCCCCACACTCACCGATGTAATTGAATAATTTGAACTTGACATTTACATAGAACTATTAGTGATTTTTTTGTCATTACAGTCTGACATTTAAATAATGTTTTTAGAAATTATCAGCACATTATTGCGTCTTGCTAATTTGATTGGGCCCTGCGTACATGCTACTGCAGCTCATGCGATAACATGATTTTGCCAAACATTAAATTAAAAAAAAAATTATAAAAACAACAACAACAACAACAACAACAACAACAACAACAACAAATAACCGCATGTTGCAACTGGCTGTCCTAGAGGGGGCTTCAAATGGTGCACTTAGCCCCTGGGAAGAGCAAGACATTAGTCCTGGATGAAAGGAAACAAATTGGGCATATCTGGAGCACAGCCACTTTACTACTAGATGAATGTGTGTGTGCGGGCGTGTGTGGCTGAATAAAGGGGACCATGTGTGTACTCTTGTGTGCTTACCATCTTATGAGTGTAAAAGAGTTTCCATATGCGTGCACAGCAGCACACGTCTGGTTTCTCAGCATCTTTCTGGCTATATGTACAGAAGAGCGATTTACTTATCAGATTTTCCTCAGGCTTCGCAGCATACGAGCCATTCGGAAAGCCGGGATCTTTATCAGATCCACATCGATTAAGAGAAGAAAAGCCTGATGCTGGCTTAGACTTCCATCTACCTGCTCAGCAAACAGACCCAGAAGGGGGGGGGGGGGGGGAGAAAAGCCTGTTTCCCCAGTGATTAGAAACCCCCAGCAAGTCAATGTGGCTCACTTGCCTGTTCACCGTCTCATCAGGCTGAGGAAGAGGGGAGTGCTTTGACTTTCACAGGATGGCCCGTAGATGGTCTGATTCCTTCGCGGAGCATGTCAACCGGAGCTTGTCACAAGAAAGTACAGCTGTTGGAGACGGTACCAAAACAACTTGATGACGGTAAGATTAAATCCCGTGTTCCGTTCTAGGCAGTCAGGCCTGGTATTGCCGTCACTTATCTCTCTCTATTTTGATTTGTTATTCTTTCTGTTGTGTTTGAGCTGGGTGGGCTGGGAAACAAGCACATTTGTTTGCCTCTTTCTATTACATCTCACTGATAGCACTATGACCATTGAGGTAATGACATGGGTTTTACACTTAGGAAATCATTTTCATATCCGACAGAAGCAAGCAGAAATGATAGCTTTTGATAACCGGCAATCAAAGCTCCATCACCCTCCTAGAGTGCTTCTCTATGCAATCCTCTGGAGGAACAGAACGACTGTTTGACTCTGTGTATGTGCATGCGTGTGGGAAGAGATGGAGGGAGTCAGTGTGTGGGTAGATAGGTGGGTGAGGGGACTGGAGAAAGAAAGCTAAGACAGAGAAGGGGTGGAAATGTCAAGGTCTTTGTTGCCATCAAATGCAACAAGTAAAATTAGGCCTCAGAACTGACGTGTGTACACATATTATAACTAATGGCACTTTAAAAGGCACTGTACATGGACATCTTGTGATCCAATACAAGCATTAGTCAGAGACAAATGCTTACATGCTCAGGACACACACACACACACACACACACACACACACACACACACACAGCTCAGACACCTTGGAGGCGTGGATAATCACAAGGATTTATTGAATGGTGGTGGTCACTCCTCACTCTATCAAGTCCTTCTTTATAGGCCCAGTGATAAATGAGACTGCCATGATGGGCGAGTGTGAGGGGCGGAGGGGCCTACAGTGCTCTGGATCAAATTGAAACCACCGAATGAGCCCGGGCGCCGGACCAGGCCAGGCTGCCACCTTGTCTGATGAACCCCCTGAAGCTGTAGGGGTGGAGATGAATGGGCGAATGCTTTCCTTTTCACAGAACTAAAGAGAAGGGGACGGTGAAAGTAAGACATTCTCTACCAACACAGATGATGTACGACAAGATTCATGACTGTCAAGGCATATCTAGTCCTTTCCTGTTTTTGTAAACAACCACGCTACTGTATGCTGGCCTCAAAATGCCAATAAGCGCAACGGCTTGAAAAGAGAAAACTAAGAAATACTGATTTTGTGTGGAAATGTCAAACTAAATATTCAGTTTTTGGATTATGCTGACATGCTGAAGATATGTCGTCTGACACAATGGAAAGCTGTTTATTACTACACTTAATAGATACAATATTCTACACGACCTGACTGGAAGCCAGAGGGTGGGGATGAATATCATTTAATTGTTCCAGATATAAAAATCCTCTGAAGCCGCATTTAGGTTCATGCATTGATATACAAGTCTCAGTTCTGGTTTATATCAGGGGGGAAAAACAACATAGTACATTAAAAGCCAATGCAACTATTGTTAATGTAGTTTAATTCATAAACACTATTTTAATATAATACCAGTTCACACTATAGAATTATGCTTAAAACATAAGTATACCATACTTGCAAACCTTTAGCCAATAAGCAGTCAACGACTAAGTCTGTGAAAATGCTTTTATATAATAATAATAATAATAATAATAATAATAATAATAATAATAATAATAATAATCAAACAATGATAACAACAAAAAAGGCCAATTTTTATATACACAAAATCAACAGACAAGAGAAATCTTATGAATGGAAGAAAAAAAAAAAAAAAAAAGTGTATTTCCATGGAATCAATACAGGTTATTTACTACCATCATGTGTTGTAACATTTGGTCAGTGCAGTAGTTTAAAACCCCCCAAAAAGCTCAAATGAAGCCTGCAGTTATTATACATTGACTGTAAATTAAAAGAACAAACCTGGCAAGTGTGCGTCATGAGGTGAAATAAAGTGCAAGTCTACAAACCGGATGAAAACAAATGGGCAGCCAGTTGATGGAACGAGCAGAGGCAGCTGAGGAGGAACTGGTTAAATCAATCTTTCATTTTGTTTCCACCAATATGCTGTGCAGTGATTGGGGTCAGGGTGACAGGCAGAATGACCCCCTCTTCCCTCATCCGTCTTAACACATACATGCCCACACACCCATCTCTCCTGTCAGAGCAGACTTTGTCTTTTGTGTTCAGGTTCCTCGGAAAATGGCTGCGGATAGGGCTTACAAATGGGAAGAACACAAGCCCTCATTTACCAATGGGGACGCAATCTCTACAGGAGCAGTGGGAGGTTACCAAGGTGATTCTTCAACTTCAGTACTACCCAGATGGCCCTTGTGCCACTGTCATTTGTCGCTAAAAACCCACGTGTCGTATTCAACTCAGGGTGTTACCCACAGTGTAAATCAAAGTGAAGCTCTTGACTTTGTGAAATGGTTGCTGTGTTTTCTGAGCAACCCACTTAGGAGATATGAGATCCAAGATCTAGCTATCTAGGTGGGGGAATAGAGGGAATAAATCGCAACCCTTCTGACATTCATGTCCTTTAGTTGAGGAGTAGACGCAGAAATGTTCTTGAGTTAGAGTTATACAACCAGACTGAGTGAGTGCTTGTTGGATGCCTAGGAAGGGGAATGGGACATCTATAATTCAGCAAAAGGATGGAGAAAATCTGTGACAAAAATTACAGCAGATAGATCATGAATAATTAATCAGGGAGAATAGAAACATTTAAAGACCTTGAGAAGCATTTCAGTTCAAATTTAAAAACCGCAGAGAAAAAAAAACAAAAACGTAAAATCTTCCTGCCGAGCCTGACTAAACTACCGCTATTTATCATCCTCCTGAGGCTCAAGAGTAGAGGTTACTAACAACCTCGAAGATAATTGTTTACGAGGAGCTGAAGAAGCAGCTCTGGACTAGAAAGAGACCGGGTTTATGTGGATATCACCACAGTATCATTTATACACATCTGTTCTCAGGACTTTCAATTCTTCCCTGTCGAGAATAGATGGATGGAGTGATGAAGGTGAGGGAAATGGTAACAATAAGAATAATAATAATGAACTGGCTATAAATGCAAATCTTTCGCACACTCGTTCCTTTCCCACAGCAGTTGTTTGAAGATGTGTCCTTGAGAGGAACACAATTTACCTTTTGCAGCACCAATATCATAGAGCACAATTCACCATTCTACTTCCAACTGCCTGTGATAAAAAGACTTTTATTGTGGTCCTCCTATAACCTTCCTGCACACCCCAAACTCAATCTACCCTGTTTTCTCTGACTGACAAAAGGACACAAATTCAATGGGCCTCAAACTAAGGCTTTTCATTCGCCTTGCAATAGGCAATATATAAACCCTATAGGTCACATGACTGGCCGCTATTGTGGGTGACAAACTGGACCAGTGTTATCTGAGATAGTAAGGTGAAGTGACTTTCTATTCATGGCTCAAGGCAACAATAGTGTTAATTAGACACACGCCTGGCAAACAATTCCTTTCCTTTCGGGCTGCGAGAGACAAATCTGCTTAATCTCAACCTTAGCTAAAAAGCAACCATCATGAAGGGATAGATCTCACCGAGGAAAATTGCCCTGTAGACATGCATAAAGCTTCTGACGGGAAAAATAGCAGTTACATCTGACAGATCATCACTCTCCCTTTGTTGACAAAATGTTTGGTTAGACAAGAATTGGCGAGGCAGAATATAGTATACCGATTCAGTTAAGTGTGACTGCAAATGACAAAAAACATGCTTAGCTCTACAGCAATAATATCCTCTAATTTGGAAAACTACAAACATTTTTCTGAGAAGGGTTTGTTCATTCAGTTGAATTTATATTAACCTTTATCTTAACGTAAGGCGTTTAAATAGATGGTGCTGTGAAAAAAATATAATCCTGATTTCTTAGTTTTCTGTATATTTATCAAAATTCTATGTTATTCAGAGATAACCTTTGTCAATACAAAATGCAGTTTTTCAATGATGGTTTTATTTATTTTATTTCCAAACTATCTTGGACCTGTGTGAAAGGGTAATTGCCCCCATGGTAAATCATAGATAAGTGTGATTAATCACAGTTTTGGAAAGCTGAGTTCAATTTCATTAGCCACACCGAGGCCTGGTTATGGCCAGATCTGTTGAATCAATAGTTAAATAGAACCTGAGTGACAAAGTCAAGTAGACTAAAATCTCAAAAAGCAACAGATCATGTCACGATCTAAAGAAACTCAAGAACAGAAGAGAAATGAATCTATCGGTCTGGACTAACTATCTATCATTAACTATGAGTCTGGAAAGAGTTACACAGCCATTACAAAGGCCCTGGGACTCCAGTGAACCACAGTGAGAGCTATTATCTAGGAAAAGAAAAAGAATAAAAAAGAAAATCAAGAAAACTTGGAACTGTGGTGAACCTTCCCAGTGAGTGGCCAGCCTACCAAAATTATTTGAAGAGTAATCAACAATCCATCCACGAGGTCACAAAAGAACCCCCAAAAAACATCGAAAGAACTGCCGGCCTCACTTGTATTAGTTAAGGTCAGTGTTCACAATTCAACAATAAAAAGCCTTAACAAAAACAGAGGGGTCCTGGGGGAAATCACTGCTGACCAAAAGAAACACAAAGGGTCACCCCACATTTGTAAAAAAAACAAAAAAACCAAAAAAAAAAAACCAAACAATAAAAAAAAATGTCTTGATGATCATGAAGACTTTTCAGAAAATATTCTGTAGACTAACGAGACAAGCTGAACTTTTGGAGGGTTTGCATCGCATTACACCTGGCATGAAACCAACATGGCACTTCATAAAAGAACATATCAACACTCGAAGATGGTGGTGGTAGTGTGATGGTCTGGGGTTGCTTTGCGGCTTCGGGACCTGGACGACCTGCCGTTACTTTATGGAACCATGAATTCTACTCCTTACAAGAAGATCCTGAAAGAGTAATTTAGGCAATTTTCTAAAGTTCAAGCACACTTGGGTTACACAGCGGCAATGAATGGCTCAAAATGTTGGTACATCACAATGAATAAAATGCTTGCACCGAATCCAGTGTGTCCTGTTTTTCATAGCTTGAATAAATAAATACGTTACTGTAAAATATTAACTGAACAGTGGGCGGGTTGAGGAGACAGCATTTGAGTAGTTAAGGGGGCAATTGTTTTTTAAAAACAATGAATTTTATAGTTACTGGGGTTAATAAGTTTGATTATCTGAGATATTTAAATGTGACAAATATGCAAAAAAAAAGTAGAAGAAATTAGGGATTGGGAAAATACTTTTTCACGGCAGAGAGAGAGAAACCAAGTCATGTCACCTATTCTGTGGGTCCTTAAGCTTTTATAAAAGCTATTCAGAAGCCTTTCTGCTCTGACTCTTATTTTTTGAATATGCAGTTTAAGTGAAGATCCAAGGCTGTAACACTTCTTTAAGCTAAGGTCAACAGTAAATTGTCACAATTTATATAAATCTTCAATGTGCCCATAGAGAAATGCACTGTTTTTCCCCCACACACACATTCCTTCACATACATACCGAAGACTAATGTCATGAACGCTGCCACAAAAGGTCCTTCAGTTTGTTCAGTGTCTACCCTTTGGCACATGGAAGGGATGGGTATTAAGCTACCAACCCTACATTTAGTGGACCACTTATTGCCACCAAAGCTTTGACCACCCAGTGCTTCACATTGGAATATTAGTGAATCTTATTTTGTAGCACTGCTGAATTTTAACCTCAGAATTTCTTAGAGCCAGACAGATTTCTACAAAACCAATACATCTTCTAAGAAGTAGTAAATGCTTGCAATTACTTTATATAACTGGTCCTGAGTCCAACTATCCCCAGGTCAGGTCATCAAATCTTCTTGTCTATCAAAATAAATGGTTTCTTGACATATTAAGTATACATTGGATAAAAAAAGGGGCCGTTTTATACAGTGTAGATTGCACTTTTCAAAGCCTTTTTTTTGACAGTTGAACAATGGTAGAAAAGGGAATAACATTAACCTAAATCAGTCATACCATTATTCATTACTTTGTAAGGTTTTAAAGGGATGACGGTGACAGGAAAGTTGTACTTTTTTGTGAGCGGAACCTACAGAAACCAACTGCGTAACATCCATTTATTTTTCAGAGTTTGTGTGATTCACAGACTTTTCAAGGTCAATATAGCAGTAGTATTCTTCAAAAAGGATCAAAAAGTTCTTTCATTATTTAAGTCATCCTATTTGGAATAATTTGTTCACTGTACATTGCCCTAACACTGTCTTTTTATTAGCAGAATACAAATTCAGCCATAATGAACTTTTGTGTGTGACACCAAGAGCTTATACCTGAAGCCCCACAGTGTGTAAGCACTAGATTTCTTCTTTTTTTCTTTCCCATTTACATGCTTTCAATCCAGCACCTGCTCTTGTTCTGATGTGGATTTGCATGCATCCCATCGTACCATTGTCTTTGTCACAACAGTTCTCTTAACATCTATGGTCCAAAAGTATGCCTCAAGTATGTTAATCCATTACTGGGTAAGAAACCATATTTAGTGAGACATCCTAACTGGCCCCCCTCCCCTCTCCATGAGGTTGGAGAATCGGCGAAGGTTGCAACACAAAAAGTGACATGGCATCTAACTTTATGGTAACAGATATGGTAACTTCAATGACCCTGATTTGTAACAAAAACGAAAAACTTAAAAGTCCCAAATTTCTTTTAATACCCTCCAATGACGCTTTAGCTCTAAATAAGTGTTGTGGTGAGTCCCCTATAAAGACTTAAACCAGCTTTGTCAATGTACTGTAATCAGCGGTGCTGCAGTATATGAAGAACACAGCCTCCTCTGCTGCTGTCTGTAGTTTTTAAACAGAACCCAGTTGTTGTTTTAAAACGTGATACGAGTTGTGACCAAATGGGAGGTAGCAAGTAAGCAAAGACTTTGCAGAGGGTTTGGTGAATCTTCAGCAGCTAGTAATGCAGTATGTAGAGAAAGTGCTGAAAGATCATTGCTTGAATACTTCGTATAGATTCTAATGCTCATGTTTGCAGGTTGGCTTCAAACTTACTGAGTACTGATGTACAAATTTAGAAGACCTCTGGTGGATGTCTTACACATCAGATGCTTTAAATATTTGGAATTTATTTAACTGTTTTGCTGGCACAGCGATCCCATTCTTCTTTTTGTCCTCATGTTTAAAACACCTCTTTGTCCACTGTGTGACACTATTAAACTGATGTTGTATTGTGGGTGTTATAGTTTATTGTCTATATATATTCTGTTTACTTGTATTTATATTTCCAAAAAACAAATACTTATATCATTGTGTTCAAAACACACAACCCAATAAAATAAAGTTTTGTTAAAATAAATATGGTAAAAATGGTATTAATCAAGGAATTGTGAACATAATTTGAATCCACATAGATTTCTGTACCAGTATCACATCACTGAGATAAATTACTACACTTGAAAAAAATAAAGTGATTATACTGTTTCCAGACTGCCATCATTCTTATTAGCGTCAAAACAGATCTGGTCTTTTACAAATTAACCACGAGGCAAAATGCAAATAACCAACCTCGGCGAGGGTGAACATAATTGCGCAGCTCCTCCCTGCTCTCCACTATTATAAATGAGTGTTTAAGCGAAGGATGATCCCTGATTAACGCAGATTCCCTTGTGTTTAATAGCACTCGGTGCAACAGAATGGCAAAGTAAAAACAAACAGATGAGACTACTCCCACGTGGCATCAGAGCGCAGATGGAGACAACTTATAGATGGAGATGTGGAGTTGGCAGAAGCCGGAGTCTGAGCAGGTGTTTGGACCCAGCATGGACATCATGTACTGCCATTTTTAAAGCGCCCGAGAGCCAGCGGAGGGCATAGGGTGGAGATGATACACATAGGACAGATCGCTTTTCTACCATGGCAACTAGTATGAAATTATCTCCACTGCATAATAAGTACTTAGTGGAAAGAACATGCCACATGCAGGCCTTACACTGGCTCAATCAGCTTCAAGTGGCTGTAAAACAATTACTTGACTAATAAACTTAATTTATAGAGCACTTTTCTAACAAAGCTGCAAAGTGCTTCAAAGGAAAAAAATATATATATACAGTACTGTGCAAAAGTCCTGACCCACGTGCAATTTCTTTGTCGTTCTTTCCAATGATCCACACCTTCTTGTATATTGGGGCTCTTGTTTTATAGACTTTTTCCCCCCACTCTTTTACAGTCCAGTCCAGTGGCTTAACAATCAGTCCAGTACCACAGGACTGATTGTTAAGCCACTTAACACTGGCCTATGAATGATTAAAGCATATAAAATAGACCTAGTTCAATGGATGAACTGCTGTTGTGTCTACACATAACAGACAACAACCCAATTTTAAATTTTATCTTTTGGCACTTTGTTACTACCAGCCTGCCAAAAGCTTTCATTTTACATAATTTCTTTAGTTAATTCTATGAAAAATGACAACGATAACAGAGTTTGGAAGGCATAAAATAGCAGTTTGCCACAAACAAAGTGATTCCCAAAGGACTATTAGCTGAAGGCATATCTTGGCATGATGTACAGTGTGTCCTTAAACAATTTGACAAAAGCAGAAGTATCTAAAGTAGATGAACAATATCAGAAAGTTAGGTCCCTAAAGAAACTGGGGAAAATCATTTCAGTGAAATCCTGACACAGGACCTTTCGCTTAATCTGATGTTCACCAAGGGCTGAGATATGCCACATCACATAAGGACTTGACTGCGAATTGGTGGCTACAGATCCTATGGCATGATAAAAATATTGGTTCAAATCGTCATGAATATGTATGGAGAAACTCAGGACAGAGATACAGCAGTGAGTGTATACATTGTAAAACACGGTAGACACTCTGGCACGGTTTGGGGACTGCATTACAGCCAATAAAAATGGAAATTAAAATGAATGGAAGATTACTAATGGAGAAAAGTACCATCAGATTTAGATCCACCATACTTACAAAGCATTAAATTAACAGTGGCTTCATTTTCAGCATGACAATGAATCAAAACACACTGCCAATGCAGTAAAAGCACAAAAGCACACCTGCATAGAAAAGCACTGGGGATGTGAGTGACTAGTACATTAGCAGACTAATCATCGCTGTTGTCACTAGTCAGTAACAGACTTACTAGTTGGTTAATCTATTTTACATTTTAATTGATGCCCAATGCCGGTAAATTATTGTGTTCTAAACATTATGCAGCCATCTGCCTGTTGTAGAGAAACATAACTCTGCTCATCTAGGCCTCATCTTTTTGATAACACTGTTAGAATGAGATTTTTCATGTTCTTCATCTTCATTGCTTGGAGTAAAACGTGTTCATAATGCACGGTGTTGATTTAAGCAGCATGATTCATTTATGATGCTTTTGTCACTAGTTTTTGACATTTTCCATTAAATGGTCCTCAAATTTTGTGTTTTTAGTTTAAGACTAGTGGATTAGTCTAATTTTTTTTCTTCAATTAGTCATCTCAGAACGTAGTCACCGAGAGTTTCCCTAAAAAGCACACACTGAAACAGAATCCAGACCTCAACATTATAGTAGCATTTATTTGTGGGGTCATCTTGAGACATATTTGCCATTTCAGTAAGTCATAGCACTTATCTCTCCTTTTCCTAGTAAAACACAAAGAAATAAGACTTTTGCACAATTCTGTATTAAAAAAAATACATTAAAAAATGACCAAAATATCTGAAAATTTAAAAAAAAAAAAGCACACATTTAAAAAATTAAGAATTTGCCAAGAAGTCGGCCTAATCAAAAAGAGCACGAGCCTTATTCAGCAACTTAAGCAAACTGATTAGTAGAGTACATTTGTTAGTTTAGGATAACACATGTAGAAATAGTTTCAAATGTGTAGTGTTGCTGGAACTTGACCTGATTCAATACAAGTCTGTGAATACCTCAACACAAAACAAACAAATATGGGGAAAATAAATTTCCACCAAGACCTCAAATACCGCTCAGACTGCAGATGAGTAGTTGTTTAAGGTTTGGTTATCTGCCTTCCTAGTGTGGGCTGGAAATGGTCTCTCTGTGTGAGATGGTCTCTCAATAATGTTGCCAAAATGCAGGGCAACATGCTGTGATCCTAGGGCACCACCTGATAATACATTGCTTTCCTTCAAGTAGCACTTACAGAGTGTGGAGGACTCTCAAGTGGTAAACAACTTCACAAATTTCACATGGAAGGGCAGCATGGTTACCAAATGCTTTTCACTTTCAGCTCAGAAATGTTTGCCAGAAGGAAAAGGAGCAAATGACAAATGTTAACTTGTGAATTTCAGCGTCAACAGTCCATAGACACGAGGATATGCAAAAGCAAAATGCAGTTTGAATCACTCTGCAAACACTTGAAACCAACAAATAACCTCCCTAAAGCAATCACAGAGCCTTGGATGAGACGCTCTTTTGTTGTTCACCAGGAAAGTAATGAAGGTTCTTCATGGGAAAGAAAACCTTTCAAGGCCCTTTCTTCCTCCTGCCTCTGAATTGAATTGGTGGCGTCCTTGCATTATACATTCTCGGTTTTACAGAAGATTGAATTACAGCATCCTTTGTCATCAGAAACATTGCTCATTTTGCGAAGTGACCAAAGCATGGCTATGAATAATGATGTGAGTGGCAGTACTCTAAAGTGGCCACAGATTTTCATTAGCGCCCCCAGACAGCAGTACAGGGAGAAGGGGAGCGAGTCTCTGGGCCTGTCTGTATCAACATTGATGTATCACATGGCCCAGTGATTCTTAACCGTTCAATTAGGAGCACTGCTGAGGCCCAGCCTGTCAGTGGGACAGACCAGCAGAGAGCTGGGCAAGATCAAGAGCTGCTTCCTCAAACACACTTCAGGAGCCACAGCCATCAATCTCGCAACAGTGACGGCAGGTGGCCAAAGGAGCAGGACCCCTGCAGAATCTGGACCTAACTCAGGTAGGCTCATTCATCCCTATCAACCAGACTAAAAATGAACAAGCTCGTGACCTTCACAGCAGGGAGACGGGGGGTTACACCCTGGGCAGAAAGGGGAGAAGAATTTAATTTTCATCAGCATTTTTCCGGACACCAAACGGCATTAGCCGAGGAAACTGCTGAGGCTCGGTTTGTTTTGTTCCTCATGTTGGCATCCTAGCACACAGAGGGAATTTAGCTAGTTAATGTTGTGAGAAGGGCAATTTGTACAGTAACATCAAAGTGTTTATCTAAATGTTTGAGTTTAAATTCCCACAGTACAGCAGCGATATAATAATCCAAATTTAAGGAGCCACTGTGCTTCAAAAATATTATCAATCTGTGTTGGTGATAAATTAAAAAGCTTTAAGTCTGTTTGGAATGAGAATTAAGCAGAATAAACAAGTAGTTATGAAGTTAATCATGTGGTAGGCCTGTCCTCCGCTTTATATATCTGAGGGCCATCACAAATAATCACTTATGTCATGGTTATTGTTCCGCTGAGACACAGGCGTTCAGTCTTTCTTTTCCATGAAAAACTTAAGATTGCGCCATTGTTCCAGGTGCAAATGCAAAAGAAAAAAAAAAAAGCCTTTCCAAAAATCTATGGCTGGGAACAATGACAACACACAGGGGCTTCCTCTAAACAGAAAAATAATTACCAAGTAAAGCAGCAATGATATATGTCGAGCAATTACCAGATTCAGTTATTTACTTCAAATGCAATGAGGCTTTAGAGAAAACACAATGCAGCTTCGCAAACAATGGAACCCTGATGGCTATTTGTTGTATGCAGGGAATGATTCGTTAAACGGGGGGGGGGGCTCTTTTGAACGGTTTGTTTGTAAATGTACGTTCAGGACTGTACAAACACAACAAAGTTGAGGCAGTAACTGAAGGAACTGCTTGATCTGCTTTGACCACCGACCTTCCACTATGTTGATCCATATAATTCAACAGGGAATAAAAACTTAATAAAGCCCATTGGGTTGGAATGTTGCAATGCTCTTCCAACGAAAGTGAAAGTTTAAATTCAAACTGTTAGTGGGTGTTGTCTGACATCTTACAATGTGGACAGTCTTAAAGGAAGAGAACAGATTGTGATATCAAATGATAACGGCGCCGCCTGAATACACAATTAGATGCATAGAAAAACAAGATGCGTAACAAAATACATCTTGGGTCGTCTAGCTTATTTTGTAAACAGAAGCAGAACAGCATGGTGGTATAGCGGATCAACATCCTGGATAAAATGTATCATCATTGGTATTTGACAAGGTAGTCCACCCTTAGTTTTCAGCAATCTGAGCTGCCACAGATGTTACCATTATTTTTGGATCCATAACAATTATTAGCAAAGGGTTGTAGCTTATTCACAAACTGAAAAATTAACAGGCTGTCGAGTCCCCACAAAGAAAATTCACCTTAATATGATTATCTATGTGACAGTCTGTCATTAGAACTAGCTAGAGATGGGTGTTTATATTTAAACCTCTGACATTTAGACTCTGGTGTTCTCTTTGCTGCTTCTTTCCAAGATGCAGAAAAAAAAAGGCAAATGTTCAACATCTGGCAAAAAAATTAAAAACAAAGTAATTTTTTAAAGTAATTTATTTACTTGGGAGGAAAATCATCTAACCGCTTCCATTTGTCGAGGGCGGAACAATTTAAGATGAGAGAAATTGCTCCTGAGCCAGAATAACAATCTGAACAACAGCCAGTGCTCATACTGCGTTCGGGTTTTTGTTTTGTTTTAGCTCTGTTGTCTTTCGTGCAACAAAAATAGTCAAAATATAAATGACAGATTAAAATATATGAAATCAGTCTATATCATGTAAATGAGAACTGACTCAACAAGAGAAACATTGGCAGGTAAATGTGACCTTACTTGTTGCTTTATCTTATTTTCCAACAATATTGGCTTTTACCAATGTTTGACCATTAAATCAGTACATCACTAGTGTGATGGATAAAGTGACCAAGGATTTACAAGAGTTCCTGGAATGGAAATATAGTGCATGCAACTACAATTATACAGATACTGATATGCATAGGAAGAAGTCTTTGGTATCCAAATACTGGAGCAAATTTACAGTTACCCCATGAACACAAAGAAAAAGACTGGGTATATGAATTTAGTGCTTACTTGCTCAGTCACACTAGAGTAAAATTAGAAGGACAATTAGGAAAAATAGGACATTGACTAGGAAAATAATTGGTCAAACTGTAATTTAGTGACTGGCTGAAAGAAGTTGTGGCAACCTTATGCAAAGACTGAGCATTCAACAACCTCGGGCGAGCAACTTTGATCACAAGGTAATGGTACATGTCGCCTGGAGGCAAACTGCATCCAAACAATAATGGTCAGCATTTATTCGACTATGTATTTGTATTACTCAAGACATGAGCCTATTCATTTGACGCAGCAAAACAACATGCAAGTTTAAAAAAAAATAAAAAATAAATTCTAGTGGTGTTGTGCAAGCAATTAAAATTTTTGGCCTTACCAGCACATTTGGTCCTGGCCTTAAGAGGGGGCCCAGGAGCTCCGGTGCCTCCCTCCAGAGGTCTGGTCAGCAGAACACTGATCTCATACTCTGTGTCTGGATCCAGGTGGCCAATCTTGTGTGTGGTCTTGTCTACAGGCTGCAGGTCATACATGGTCCCAGACACAGTGCGGTATTCCACCTCCCTGTCAATTATTGGACCGTCTCCGTTGATGGAATTGGCGTTGAGCTGGATCCAAAGATAGGTGGCACCAACAGCAGTCAGCTGGGGTGGTGCAATAGGCACTGGGGGCTCTAGGAAAACAAAAAGTTGTTTTGTCTTTGTTTTTTTGTGACGATAAGTAATCAAACTGTAATTGTGGAAAGTTTTCACATTAAAAAAAGCAATTATGTACTTTTGGTTTGTGTAAAAAAGCACAAAAAAAAAAAAAAAAGTCTGCAGATGAACACTTGCAAGTGAACAAGAGGCCCAAAATCAATACCTTCTGTTAAACCAAATCAACCACATCAAAATTCTCTAGAAGCACATGAAGAATATCTTCATGTTTTCAAATAATCAACGTACTCAACAAGAGCCCTGTAACAATCAATAGTTCCAGCTTGTTTGTTCTTGTTTCTAATGTCTCTGTAAAGCACTTTGAATCACCTTGTTGTTGAATTGTGCTATACAAATAAACTTGCCTTGCCTTGCCTTGATGAATGGAATCTCTCATCAGTAGTACACTGTGCCATGTAATCACATACATTTTAAAAGTGACAGCAGCCCCTCACAGAGGAGTAAATAAAGTTTCCCAGACCTTGGTAAATGGTGCTCCCATTAAACAATGTATTGATTTCAATCAGAGGACTTCTATGGAAAAGCCTTTGGTTATGACAGCTATGGTAGGCGATTCTGGGAGCGTTTTATTAAAGACTGCTGTCGGATTTTTACAATTTATTTAAAAGGTAAAGAGTTGACTGTTAGGCCTAAAAAACAAACACGCTCAGTATTAACCGTGTAATCTATTCATACTATATTATAATAAGCTACTATGACAAATTAATTGATAATGCCAAGTATTTCTAGATCATTCAGAATAACCACATACACTATATGGACAGAAGCAATGAGTCACCAGCACAAGCTGCTTGCTTTCCATAAACCAATACCATTAAGATCCTGGTGCACAATTTCTTTTGCTGGAATTAATTTTTGCTGAGAAACATCTCAAACTCTGCAGTTATTGAGACAGCAGTGTGTTTGTGACTTTTATGCACTATGTGACCCTGTTTTGCAACTTTAAGCAGTCTGACACTTCATTGCTGAGTTGTTGTGGTTCTTAAACACTTTGCAATAATACCACTTACATTTTATCATGTAAAATGTAGGAGTGAAGAATGTTTTTACAAACTACTTGTTTCCTATTGTCGCTTCCTATTACAGTGCCACGGTCGAACATGAATAAATGCAGCCAAGCACATAAACCAGAGTTACAGTACAGGTGTTTTAGATAAACACTGTGAGGTTAACCTAAAACAATGCATTAATTCATTACCACCACAAAAACAGCTTATAAGTAATGGTAGCTGTCATTATTTAAGTAAACTAAAATGTAAAATCAGATATTGGTGTAATGTTGTATTAAGTGGAAAGATATTTGCACAAGTCCACCCCTCCCCTCCCCTGCAAAAGAAAAAAAAACAACAAAATAATGAGAAATTGAAGGGAAGGAGAAGAAGCACTTTAACCTTCAATGTTTGAATTGACAGGAAAATATAATATTAAAAATAAAGTTTCTCTTTCAGACAAATGTAGCGTTCAATGACAACCTTGAAGACGACCTTTTCTTTGTTATGTCATCTGTATTTTCCTAATCCAACTTAAACCTCGTGCCATTTCTTGTTTAATGGTGCTTCTCGAAATGTCAGGTTTTTTCCGACATCAGGACTGCTTCATCATATAACCAGGTAAGGAGTTGCTGCACTAACATTTGAGCGGTTGCCAATGGAAACTTCTGAAGTAGTTTTATACTTCTGTGTTTACACCTTTAAGCCAGTTTTTGACCAAAAATAAATAAATAAATAAATCTCATTTAAAAAGGTCACAGTGATTTACAGAGGCTGCAAAAATTTCCATTTCAATAAAATGCATATTGGATTCGTTCCTTTTATTGAATTAATGTAAAATTTTGTTCAAATTACCATTTGAAGATTCAAACAGCAATACACAGACAACACCCTGAGAAAAAGGTCTCTGGGTACAACCAAAAATCTAAAACTGTCAAAGAAGAGCCATGACCAGCGGCTGCGGAATTGCTCAGGAATCTACCCTGTCACATACTACAATAGTTGCATGTCCTAGCGACCCCAGTGAGCAGCTCTAATGAGGGTACACGTAACAGAATAATACCATTAGTCACCCGGCTGCTTCTCATGGAGTTGTCATGGAGAGGCACAAGTCCACAGGCAAATGAGGTGTCCAACAGAGAACTGGAGGCTGTTCCTCAGCAGATGGTTACCCCACAGTGACCTCAGCTGCAGGTCCCACTAAACTCCCACTAATCCAAGCTTCTAGTGTTGCTGTCAAACATCACCTAAAGCGAACCAGATAATCCACCAGGTCTTCTTCAACACTTACACATTGTGCAACAGTCGGCACGTTGGAGCCAGACAGGGAAATAAGGTGACCCAAAATCTGAGTTAAACCATTGGCTTGTTTTGATGGTCTTTTATGGTCTGTTGTTTTGCCCTTAAAAGGGATTTAACTAAGTGGCAATATGTTCAGATTAATTTAAGCAACAGAAAACAGCACATGCTCATTCTGTACTATCAGTATGATGAAATTGAGAAAAATATGCTTTTTTATATATTTGAAAAGATCAAATGTGACATTATTGGTTTCAGAGAACAGCACTTTTTGATAAAACAACAAATTTAAAAGAAATTTCCCGAAATCACAACTTAGAAACTTAATACTATATCCTGCATCCACAAAAGCACATCATGTAACCATTATCAGATTTTGACACATTTATCAACACACTCATTCTTCAATAACGCCTTAATAAGGGCCACAAAATATGGCAAACTTCCTAGCTGCTGACCTAGTCATGATGATTCACAGAAGCCACACAGCACAAAATGTAACCAAATGGTTAATAAAAATGACTTAAGCCCTGTTACTCCATCCAGCAAGACCTATTTAGTCATCCAAGCAATTTTTTGTTCTTTGCAGAGAGCACGCTTTCATATGCACTGCGCTGCATGGTTCAGTTCTATTGTTGCAGATGTCACTTGAGACCATTTCTGCAAAAGACTAAACAGCATGATGTATTACAGCAATAAGCATTTCATTTAAGTTTGAAAAGTTACTGCTTCACAAAGACAACAGCAGCTTATGGTGATGAAATAATTCCTGTAGGTGCAGTAATCCCCTGTTCAACAGCCATAGCAGATGCACTGAAAATAACAGATTACTGGTGTGAAATGCACTCAAGTGCTGGAACACTTCAGGATATTAACAACTCATTTCCCAATGTTTAAGCCTTAGCAGGGCAGCTTTGAAGCAGCGGGGCCCTGGAAAGGTCTTCGAGCTGAGCCCGGTGCTAGCTGGAAATGTGTGACAGTCCACAGATGACAGTGGCGACCATACGCGGGGTCAGCGAGCAGCTGTTGTCGCGATGTTGACCAGACAGGCAAACGGCCTGGCAACAGCTGCGCCCTCTTCTACCACAGCACCTGCCTGCCTTCCTGCCAGAACACAATCACACAACTGCACATTATGCAAAAAAAACCACCAAAAGGAACCACTATACAAGGACTTGAAACTGTTGAAAGTGTCAATTATATTCCAATTTTTATTCAGTGATTAATCTTCATTTGTAAAGTTTCACTGACAAATGTTTGTTCGGTAAAACTAAAAGCAGAACAGCAGCACTTTAAACCCATCCTCCAATAGGGGTGACGACCCTGGTCGTATAGAAGTCTATAGGCAAACAGCCCTTTGGCTCACTCATCCGTTACCTCAGTAAACCCTTTTCTCATGAGTTCATAGCCTCAGCTGCTAGATTTGAGTCTTATTCGATGCAACATGATGTTTATGTTGTAAAGATGATCCTCATTAGACTAGAAAAAGGATGCTAAAGCAGGACATGCAAACCAGTGAGAGATTCACAGTACCAACATCCATTTTTTTTAATGCAATGTATGTATTTGACAAAGCAATCTTTTTCATTTTTGACTTACATCAGTCGACTTTTCAAAAGTTTTTTTACATGTTATTTCTAATAATTCACAGCATACACACCAACTAAAGACATGCACACACTCACACACTCACGTTCCTACCCATTTGCCATCCACCACACAGAGCACGATAATAAGGGCTGCCACTCTTCTCTGTTCTTAGGTTAGACCTCATCGTTTATAAATCCTTCTTTCAGTTGTCTGTTACATCCCCTGATCCTCTCTTGTTAAGATGCAAGAGGTCCTCATTATGATGTGCGCTTTCCTAAGTGGGCTGCTGTGAGTAAAGAATTGATCTGCTCCTAATATGAGAAGAGGTGGCCAGAGGAAAATGAGGAGCTTGACTGGCTGGCCTTCGATTTTCGGTGGCTATTCTCATTAGTGCCGACACAGTTGCACCTCCGCATTGTTCAGTTAGTAACATTGCCAAGTATACTGTGTTAGAGCTCAGCAAATGCTTTGCAGGCTCCAGGTGATTCTAACCAGGGCAAGAAAAGAGCCAGCACTTGGACAAGAAGTAATTATCCTTCTTTCAAAACCACCGGCTGCACTACAGGAGAGCTCATCACAAGGGGGGACACCGGAAGGGTGCAGCTCTGGGCCAATCCGCAAATACATGCAGTGCACTTCCACATAGGCACATAAATCTGATGGAACACTGGCACGAAAGGCAGAAGTGATTATCAGGGATAATCAAGCATTCACTCTCCTCATGTTGAAGGAAAAGGCAGTGTATGGTAATGAGGGGTGGGGGGGGAGAGCCGGCGTGCGACTGTACCAGGCTCATAATCCACAGAATCGCTCCATGGTCACTCCTCCAAAAACGAGTCACGGGCGCGGTGAATACACATTTAAAGAGGATTTACAACTCAGACTCATTGCTAGGAGGGTTAAGCACTTGTTTTATGACTGGTACGATAAGGCGAGATATCAGCATTTTATGTGGGACACTCATAAGTGTGAAAACGCCTCTTTTCCTCTTTTAACGAGCTGGCTTATGCTAAAGTCGTTGAAGTGTGACATCTCTGTTGAATTTAAAGTGGAATGACTTACAAGACTTGATTCACCCCTAAATATAGAAAATTACGATATTTTAAATATTTATGATGAAAGCACTTTAAATTTAAGAGGTTTGTCTTGAGTAAGAAGAAAATATCTACACGGTAACACACTGGAAGCAGTTATCAGCAAAAATATTGCTCTCGTGTAGGTTTGTGCAAGCGTGAGGATGTGCAAGTGATTGTGTTGCTGAATTTATGCACAAGTGTGGTTTTGAGTGCCTCCAATGTGTCAGTAAATTTTCTTTGAGTACACCACTGAAACCCACTGATACACTCAGGCAGAGAGACTTTATCTCCCTCTACGCTCTGCTGTGTCTGGGCCCAGCCATTCTCGCATGATTGACAGACCTCGATCTGGACAGCCAGGATTAAACCTATCAATCACATAAAGCTTGAAGACAAAAAAAAAAAAAAGAAAAGGGGAAGGAGAAAAAAATCAGGACCATAAATTCAATTGAGAGCACAGCAAGAAAATTGAGGTGAAGAAATATAGAAGGCCATTACTGGGCTATAGGGCTGTAGGAAAGAGAGGCCTTGCTGGATTTAGTTTCGGACGACTCCATAAATTCATATCAAATGACTGCAGGAGTGAAATATCAGTGAGGTTACTGTAAACCTTGGTGCCTCTTGCCTTTGTGATCTTTTAGGGGGAATTGTGCTCAGTCAAGGACAACCTTTGCAGAGGAAGTATTAAAGTCCTCTGGATAACAAATCAACATAAAAAGCTAGTATTTTTAGTACTGCCTTAGAGGACATTTTCATCTACAAACACGCAGCAGTTCCTGTTTATCTCCCGTTAACTTTGCTGAATGCATGAAGGTCATGCGGATGGAAAACATTCCCGCTTTCTGCCTTGTTTTCACTGAAATAGGTCGGTTTTGCATTTTTACTCTGCTTTGGGACAAATACTCACGTTTTATGGTTAGTTCACCATAATTGGACACTCCAACCCCTTTGTCTGAGTGGACAATGCAGCGGTAGCGGCCCGAGTCGCCCTTGGTTGTGTTCTCCACATCGAAAGTGCCTATGAAGCGGCGGTTGTTCCAAGGTTTAGTGGCTTTCATTGGGGCCTCCCGTCCACCCATGCCCTGTTTGGAACAGAGACAAACGCACAAGTGAACCTCCAAAATGGAAAGGTTTAATAAGCAAAGTGGCCTGACCTTGTGTTTTTTAAAAAAAACTCTGAGTGTACTTGTCCCCTGTTCTTGTGCGTGTTTGTTTGTGTCCTATCGTTCCCATTGGTGGTTGATAGTGGGGATACATTTATCACACTGGAATGCACGCGCACACACAAACACAGTGGGCTCTCCCCAGCTGTCACCCCTCACAGCAGGCAGATGGGGGACATTTGTTCATTAGAAATATTTCTTCATTACTGTCATCGGGGGACTTCACTTAATGTTTGTTTTCCAGCTCCTGTGCTAATGAGGACGTGTTTGTTAAAATGATGGAGTACCTGGCAGAGGACCTTTACCCAGCGTCATGCTCCCACTGATCACATGTGTGACAGTGTGCTTAGCAGCAGAGCCAGCAGGGTTATGTCTGCCAGATGCACTACCTTCGCTGTTCAGAACAAGGTCAATTCGAGACTGCTGTGCAGAACAGTTGTGCCAGATATAGTACACAGTATCCACAGAGCCCACGTGTATATAGGTTAAGACAATACTGCAGTGATCTGAAACAACCCTAATCCCCCAACCTCCCAGATGCAAAGGTCTCTGGGAATCTGGTGAGCAGGTGAAATCTCAAACAAGGGCAAAACAGAGCAATGTGTGAATGTCTCAGCTTGAAATTGTCAAATGGAGCACAGAATGAATTTTAATGGCTGCAAGAGTTTCCTGAAAGAACGGGTGGCAACCAAGTATCAGTATCTTTGTATGGGCTTTGAAAGTAATGACGGTTCAGTGATAAAAGATCAAAAACAACCAGACTTTAAACCACTGATCCTTTCCTCCATCCGTATTCCCTACATCTTATTCCAAGGTGCAAGTCCAGAAACTTCTTTCTATAATCGTTGTACTACTGTGCCACCCAGAATGAATAATGTGCAACAGTGGTAAATCCTACCGTATCTTCTTTTACAAACATACATACACTCAGTGCTCTGTATGATCCCTATGCTTTTTTTTCCTTATGATTTGTATCCATTTATACTTTTTAAATAGTTTTGACTGTAAATGAGCTCAGTGATTTTTCCAATCTTAAAAAAATAAAAAAATAAAAATAAAAATAGATGTCAGTGGATATTTGCTTTAACATGATGTTGAAAAGGCTAATTGTCACTGGTTACTGTCCTGATTTCACCTGCTAAGACGTTGAGCTGGAAGTTACTCTAGCTGGGTCACAAAATTTTTATTTCAGTATTTAGCTTGATTGTTTGAAAACTGTCATCTATTAAAGAAAAAAAAAAAAAAGCTTAAACCAGAAGAGCCCACTAAGTAACAAATATGCATTTCAGAAGTGTAAAAAAAAAAAACAAGATAACAACATCTCTTACGTACCTGAAGCCAGAGGCGGAAGTTGTCCCGCTTGCGTCCGTTGACAGTGCAGTGAAAGGACGCAGTCTGTCCGGCATTGACCTCCACACCCTTTATAGTCAGGAAATGAGGAGTATTCACTGTGGGGGAAAAAAAGGCAAACGTTTGTACAATATGCAATATGCAAAATATATTTTGTGGTGATATGAAAAGATCTGATTCTGACAACTGGAGTCGAGAGTAGCCACTCTATAGCCACATCTTAACTATGCTACTATCAGATTTTACACTGAGAAAAGCATCCTTGAAAAGCAAACCCCCACCACCACCACCGCACACAGTACGCAACACCCTTAAAGCCCAAGGCTACCATCATTTTGTGAGAAAGATTCACCAAAAATGAGACACAATCTCAAAAAAATGAGTTCAATCTCTCACCTACCAAAAGTCTAATTTCTACTCTCTTTTACTGAATTCTTCCAGTGATTGAGGCGGGTTTTTCTTTTTTATCAAAAAGCATTATTCTCTCGTCTCCAACTGTGCTCATTATCAGTACGCTCACTGACTGGGATAGTCCACAGAAAGTAACTTATGTAGAACATTTTTGATTAGTATCGCTATTCTGCATAGAAAAATGGGGCATTTCAGTGGAGCGACCTTGATTCGAAACATAACCAAATCTCTAAAGACTTGGCAAAAGCTAATTCTATCACTTTCATCATCAAGACTTTCACTTCTATTTAATATTTTACAACCTTGTCTTTGAACTATACCTCCTTTATAACTTTGTCATATCTATCTATCTTATCTATCTATCTATCTATCTATCTTATCTATCTATATATATATATATATATATATATATATATAAATAAATATAAATAAATAATATATTGTCATTGCAAATGTCTTTAATGACGGAAGGAGAGGCAGACCGCCCAGTGGCATAATCACACCTTAGATATTCCACATGGTCATATAAATAGAAAATGAATTGGCTGTGCTCCACTGATGAGTTGCTCTGATCATTTTGCTTATCATTCAAGAATACCCAAGTGCCACTAAGTGGATCATTGATCGACTCGCATTTAAACACAGGCCTCGTCATGAGACCTCATTGATTTACTCAAATACATTTATATGCAACACCTATTTCTATATAAATCCATTTTATTGACATGACATTTGTAGGAATTCAGCTGCTTTCAAATGGTTAGCATGTCATTAGTGCCTGACAATCAGAGCTTGATACTTCAGCTATGAGCAGTAGAGTAAAGCATAAATCAATTGATGAAAACCCTTGTGGTATTGATTTAGATTTTAGAATGGGGAGCGCCATATGGACTAATGCGACTCTCAGCACAGAGAAGAATAGACCTGAAGAATACTGAGGAGGCTTCTTGCTTCTGCTCCCACAGCAGCAGCCTATCCAAAAAGCAGAAGCCGAAAGATTCTAAATATGCGAGTGATTACTCGTTCATTACATCTGTAGTGCACTCTGAAGTGCTTCTGCTTATATTCAGCGAGGGATAGCAGAATTCTGAACAGATGTTGACGAGATACTTTACTGAATATCCTTAAGGGAGGGGGGAAAAAAAATTGTGGAATCCAAACAAGAAGCAGCATAATGTATGATAGGATTTGTTTCTCATCCCCCTTTTTTGACTATTTCTACCATCTCTCAAAGGATAGATTTAACAGCACTAGTGACACTTCTGCTTGTCAACTATGTGCTCATAAATCTTAAAGGAGCTAGGAGGAGGGAGACTCGCACTTGGATTGACTGTAGAATATTCTTTGAAGGCCTTTTGTTTGACTGGCAGGCCCTGAATAGAACAGTGACACAGGTATTTGGGAGGGTGTCATGGAAAGGACAATCACTGTTTGATGATATTCTTTTATGGTGACGGAAAAAAGGACTTACTGCACTGGTGGCCCTGGACCACAACGTCTTTGATGGCCAGCAAGCCTCGCTGCCCTGAGGTTACGGCTTCAAACACAATCTGAGGAAGAGAAAGGAGAGTTATAACACCAATGACAAATGACCACATCTTCAAATGACACCTGAGTAAGGCTGTCTGTGCGCATAAAGAAGTCCAGCTCTTGCTAATGCCCCCTGCTCCATAACCGGCCTGCAGCTGGTGACACAGCTGCAGGCCACCGACATTATTTCCTCAGTATGTCACAGCTGATAGGTGTTATGACATGCAAGTGTTAAATTAAGTTTGAGCCTTGACGAAACAGAGTGTGAGGGCTGAGAGTCCGAACATCAGAGCGATGCTTAAAACTCAATTTAGCTAAAGTTCACCCAACGCTTACATGTATCTGATCATTTGATATTAGCCGCCAAGGTAGTGCTGTCACCGTGACAATTTCCACATTACCGATCTTCAGGTTTAGATCACGAAAAGGGACTCTGCAAAGGTGGGCGCCACCCTAAAAGTTTCCCTCTTCTAGTGGAAAAAGGTTGTCTTTAACAGAGAAAACAGTTAAAACCCATCTTGATTTCACTGATTACACTGTAAAGTCATTAGTGTAATTGTATGCTAAATTTATAATGGAGTTAGCTAAAATCAAATTAATATTAACTCCAAGTAGGATACAAATATTAGATGTTTTCATCATTATTAGTAAGATATTCCACTATTTGTTTTACTCTTTAACCTGCACAGCTAACACAATAGCTTGGTGACACACTATAGCATTTCCCTTACCAGGAAGTTGCTGCATGTAAATTCTTAGTACAAACTACTCTAACCCATTTGTATTTGACAGTTTGTGCAAGGCAGTGACTCCAAGCTAAGATTTGAAGTAGGCAGCTGGTAGTCTTAAGTTTCCTTGGATGTTAAATTTACAGAAGTTGCCACAAGAATTGGATTACATAAAAAAAGAAATGTGAGCAAATCATCACTTCAGTGCAAAATTAAAGTGTCATCTCTTACACGAGGAGGGACAGTTGCCTGTAACATTTGCTGTGTGGTGAGTGTTATTTAGTTGACAAGTTTCCATCTCTGACAAGACAAACTTGAAAAACAAGTGCAACTGTGCTGTGTGGGACTAGAGTAACCCTATTTTAAGGGTCAAGAGCTCCTGCAAAACAAATGGTCCAAAGCCCTGTCGGAGGGTGCGTCCTTGCAGAATGTCAGAGTTATGCACTCGATGGTCTGCAGCGTGATAAAAAGGGAAACAGAATGCCAGTCCCTTCCCAAACTCAGGGTGTGGTGCAGAGACCCATTACACCACATGTGCTACAGCTACACATGTTTGGCGTGCCACGATTCCCTAAATACAAGCTTGAATCTTCCGGTGAAACTCATACATTACTGGTCGTGTTCAATGTGTGGCGTCACCCAGAAACTTATGTCCTGCTACTGCCACACACATTTATCTCTGAGATTCTCTTTGTAGCCTAGGAATGTGAAGGCGGAGATAGTTACCATTGTCATCTGGGAGGCAGGATGCCTTCAGATAAGGCTGTCTAATTATAAATTTCTTTTTTTGTCTCATGAAATATGAAAGTGAGTGTCTTGGGTGCCAATTATGGCCTCATTACAGACTAATTTAAAGGAAATTAAAAGGCCAACCACTCTATATATCGCCACCAGACAAATGAACTGGCCCCCACACTCTAATTGAAATCCTTTGTTTGTGCAACAGACATCAGTCAGGCTGCCTAATAGCTGTGATATAATTGATTCCAACATCAATAATAGTGCAGTGCATAATTGGGCCTGACCCACAGAGTGAAAATGTTCGCATGGGACGAAGCTGTTGATATCACAGGAAAGTTCACCATTCTCATTTGTCACACGTACAGACAGTGAACCCAGCGTTCAATGCCTACATCGCCACATGGGTTATCCCTAAGGGGCTTGGCTAAGTACAGCATTACAGCAGAATTGATTAGCTCTGCCGTGGACTCTGCTGTATTAAAAATCAAGATAGATAACCACATTTCTGTTTTTCACTCCTTTTTTTTTTTTAGGGTAAACCATAGGTTTTTATCTTATGCACAAAGTATTTAAATAGCACACACATGACAGTCATAGCTTCCAGATTAGTGAAAATTATATTGTTTTGCACAATGATCAGCAGTTCTGGAAATAAATGACAATGTCAATTAAAGATTTAGGGATAGCCTGACAGGAGTAATTATCAAAAGCTGAAATGCTCAAGCCTTACTGGTAATTAAAAAATAATTTCCAAGTATCAGGTGGCTTCCCTTTGACAATTGCGTAGGTTACCATGCAATTAAAGATACCTATAATTAGCACCATGTTGTTAATTAGTGACAACTTGAAGCACTGGTCTCCTTTCTTGACTGTTGCTGAGTTCATTAGCATCCTCACATTTGACCATGTTGTCAGTCTTGGAACAATTACAAACAAAGCTGGGTTTAAAGGCAACAGATGCTGGAAATTTCCCTCGACACACTGGTAAACAAAATGAGTAATCTCGGGTCTAACCACTCACCTTAGATGCAGAAATTTATTGAAACGTAACCACGCATGTCAAAGGGTTCAGCTGTCACTGAAATTGCAATTCGTTTGTCAGAAAGAAGCAGCAGTTAATGTCAAAGTGTCTGAACTTTCTGAAGCTCTAACTTGGTACTTAAAAAGGTCTGCAAGCAGAGTAAATGCAAACACAACAAGCTGTGCTTCTGAGGCAGACTCTTTTAGTCTTTACATGTCTTGAGCCAAACTGAAAACATTTAACCAGGCAGGCTTTGCTTTATTATGTCACAAAAGTCAAAATCTTGCCAACAGTGAACAGTGACTATTACTGGTAATAGCAGCACATTCTGTTCTGCTCAACTGTTGCCTTTCCCCTCTTCTTTCGTTTCTCCGTGTGCCTCTCATTAAACCTTCTATACTGCATGCAGCAGTGAGAAGCCCAGCGGTGTCCCTTGTTAACTAAGTTATCAGTGTGGCTACAATGAGCAAGCAGGAGGACTCCCTCTGCTCCACTGTGGACTAGCTCTGCCAGGCCATAATAAAATAATTCACCAAGAGACCATCTCCCATTGGGAGGTTAAGGGGTCTCTCTGCATCAATTAACATGTGGTGGACTCGTGGAACAAGCCTGGTGAAGACTAATAGCCAGGCAAGTGTGAAATCACCTTGCCCCGGCCAGCAGTCATGTGCATTGGTAGGTGAAAATGAGTTTTCAGAATTGGAAAAAGAGAGCAGGCTCAGATGGAACAGAGAGAGAACAGATTACCATGGATACCGAGCTAGCCGCTGAAATCAATAATCTTAGGTGTTTTGAATGAGCTTTTGTGCAATTGTTTAGACCATCTCAAATAATGGTTTGTCCTGCTCCACCCAGAAAAAGGGCATTAATTACTTTGGCTTAACTACAAAGGCTCCTTACAATGAGAAACCTAGTTTTGCAACGAGACATTATGCAAAAGATGACTTGCTTTCAACCGCATGTCCTCACCTGGTAGAAGTTGGGCCAGTAGGTGCTGATAGCCAACTCCACCTGTCCCCAGGAGCGAGAGGCTGGACCCGACACGTTCCAAACAGGCATCCCCATCGGACTATTGTTTTCTTTAATATAGACATTTAAGTGGCCGGGATGGCTGTTGTCTCTGCCTCCTATATAGTAGTGGAAGATGACACAGTGTGTGTCGTTCTCCTTCAGCTGGGGTGTCAGCAGCAGGGCCTTCTGTCCTGCGAAGCGTCCTGATGTGTTCACCATCATAAAGGTTGACCCTGCAACATGAGCAAGTAGTGTAATCATGGGTTAAGAAGGTTTTTATACAAAATACCAGTAGAAACTCGGTCAATTAATTTTTTTTTGTTTTTTTTTGTTACACAATCCTAGCCTATAGTCATGTAAAAAGGGGTACAAAGTCGATCTCTGTAAATGCTGCAGTACTAACTTAAATAACTTAATATAAATTATTTATTTAATCTAAGATTAGGGAGACGTTACTGTGAGAATTTTTGAGCAATCCAATTTTAGTCACATAGCTACAAGTCACAATAGTCGCCTCGAGGTGCTTTATAGTGTAAGGTAAACACCCTACAATGATGCTAATAATATATAATGATTGTTATATATTATTAGCATAGAAGATGTAACTAATTAAAGGTCATGAATAAGCTGCAGAATATAGAGAGCAAGCATAATAACTTATTTAAAGTAGTGTATAAGTTAAAAAGTAAAGAAAGGTTAAACTAGCTCACTAACAGAGTTAAGAGTTAAGCTAATGTGTTTTCCAAAACTATGCAGAAGCATTTGACATTAATCAAAAGTATGGATAAACAAATAGAATTGTTTAGGTAAACAGTTGAAATAGCCATGTAGAATTAGAAGCTAGAAATTATTGGGTAAAAGTAAAGGTAGCATTTAAAACCATTAGCTAATGGTAAACAACTAAAAGTGATCACTAGAAAATGAATAAGGCGTTTAGCATCCCAGGGCTTTGGATGTGGCATGGTTATTGACAAGCTGAACAGAATATTTCACAACACACAAAAAACAACCATCACTAGGGTTTTACAGAGAATGGTCTGGAAAAAATAAAATCTAGGGAGCAGCAGTTTTCTTGAATACAGTGTATTTAGGTACACTTGATTGAGCGGCTTGTAATGTCTTTCAACTGAAATGTAATGATAAATTCCAAAAGTAATTGGAAAAGTCTTTTTTTAATAATACTTGTGATATATCATCATTAGCCAAAAAAATCTGGTCTGTTTCTTTGGTCCAAAGTCAAACAAAGCAACAACTAATGGATGTACTAGAAAAACATTTTATGTAGCCCTTAATTATTAATCCTGTTACGCATTAAGTCAGATTTCTACTGCATATTGTTACGCATTAAGTCAGATTTCTACTGCATATAATGTTCACAAAGTCTAAGAATGAAGACAGCATCAGACCAGTGTCTGATTTCTTGGTGTGCGCTTTGCGTAACAAATGGCATAATAATAATTTCCTCTGAAGTTTTCATTTGACAGCCACGCTACATGTAAGAGGTGCTTCGTAAGGCTTGGGACGATGTTGCAGCAGATTTGATCGACTAATTAAGTCCCTGTTAATTGTGTGACAACACAACTTGGAGCTGTTGGTGTGCGTAGTTATAAACAAAACAAAGCTTTCCAAGACAATAAAACTAAAACTAGCAATCGGATCATGAGCTGCAGCAGTCACTGCAGTTAATAAATGAAATGAAAGGAACAATCTTATAAAGGGACGTAGAGAACAGATAAATGGCTGCTTTGAGTGCTTTCCTATTAGCAGCGACAATTTTAGCGTGTGACCTTTGATGAGAAAATGCTCTCATCTTTAGATTGATAGAAACACTCTTATAATTACCATTCATCAAAATACAAAGACATAGAAAGACCAATCCCGAAAAAATACTGGATGTTTGACAGGAATGTTTTTCCTCAATGACAGAGAGACGGGAAATGATGAGAAATCAATAAACTGAAATCTATTTGCCAAGAAAGCCCCATTTAGATTTTATCACTTTGGTTCAATATCAAAGGTTAATCTAATTCTCTACCCTCTTGCCAATAAAACACAAGTGAGAATTATTATATTGGCAAACTTTCAAGGAGATGCAGAACACATTCTATTTGTCATCATCTTATTTAGCTTGGCTTGGCAATGAGATGGCACAAATCGTAACAGCATTTGAGACACAGCCAAAAGAAAGCATCAGTTTATGTTAAAATCCATTTTTGGGTAGTGTGCTAATGACTCGAAGGCACATTTTGATTCGAGGAGAGACAAACAACCTGTAAGCAAAACGCTTGCTGTATGCAAGGCAGAGCTGTGGTGAATGCGATTCTTCGTCATTAAATTTAACATGTGGGGATCTGCTCAGATATGATGTTAAAAAAGGGTGAATAATGTCAAACTAAATCAGCAGGGATGGCCCCCCCGAGTGTGTCAGCCTAACAGCCTCTCACAAAACCCTATTTGTTCCATCGATGACTCGAGCTTGCCCTCTCGTCTTGTTGTGCTGCACTTGTAACGCTCACCAATTCCATCTGTCTCCAGCTTCAGATAATGAGTGGGGGTTCTGTCATGTTTACACAATGAAACAAGAGGAGAGGGAGCAGAAGAGGAGGAGGAGGAGCAGCGAGTTGTGATGACACCAAGTCAGACTGATCAGCTTTGTGTGTCGTCAGGTGCAGGCAGTTGTTGTTTTAAATGATCTTAACATGTTTGCCGCATGTTGGTGGGTGGGTGGGGGAGGGGTCTATATCATTAATTCATCTACCACAAATAAATGAACTGTAAAAATAAACCAGTGAAACAATACAGTGCTATGATGAACACGTGCACGTGCTAGTGTTCCCATTTAACAATGAATACAGAAAATGCTGATTCTGTTTGACCCAGAAAATGTACTGCATTTGAAAAATAACAAGTGTTTTGGTACTGGTAAGGTTCAGTTTTTGGCTGTTAGTATTTCTGTCAGGTAGGCTAAAGAGTTTTAGCACTATGAAACTTGAGCTACAGTAAATAATTTAGAAAGTGTGAGTGTACTTGCAGATACACATTATTGCCAAAAATATTTACCCATCCATCCAAATCACTGAATTTAGGAGTTCCAGTCACTTTCATGGCCACAGGTGTGTAAAATCAAGCACATAGGCGGGCATATGTTTTCTGGATTGGTCGATTGGTCGCCATCAGGAGCGAATTCCAGTGTTGTACTGTGATAGGATGCCACTTGTTCAACAACTCCAGTCATGAAATTTCCTCGCTACTCATTAGCGGTATTATAACAAAGGGTTGGATCCAGTAGTCTAGAGCAAGCCGGCGCAGGACTCTAGAGCAGTGGCGTGACGAATCACGCTTCTCCATCTATAAGAGCAGTCCCCAACCTTTTTTGCACCAAGGACCAGTTTACGGCCGACAATGTTTTCACAGACAGGCCTTTAAGGTGTCGCCGACAACAAATTAAAAAAAAAAAAAAAAAAAGATTTATTCATAACACTGGGAAAACACCCGGGGAAGCAGAGTTTACGATTTAAAAAAAAAAAAAAAAAAAAAAAAAAAGATAAAAACCGCTAAAAACCCTGAAAACCATAAATTTCACACCCGAGCTTCAACTCTCGCAGCGCGGTAGCAAACGACTCATGGACCGGTACCAATCCATGGCCCAGGGGTTGGCGACTGATGAGAAATTTGATAGATGACTCTGGGTTTGGGAACAGTTTGGGGAAGGCCCCATTCTGTTAAAACATTGATTGCACACCAGTGCACAAAGGTCCAGAAAGACAGGGATGAGCGAGTTTGGTGTGGAAGAGTCCTGGTTTCAACCTGATAGAAGATCTTTGGGATGAATTTGAGCAGACACTGTGAGCCGGGCGTTCTCATCCAACACCAGTGTCTGATGTCATAAACTTTTAGTTTATCTGTGATTCAAGTGTTGAGGGTGATTATTTCTGGGGCTAAGCAAAAAGTTGTCTAAAGTACAAGAAGGAGGGCAGGAGATAAGTCGACTTTGAGACACTTTTTTCCCCCAGCCTCTCAAACAACAATCAGGTGCCTCTACAAAAGGGCTGCAAGGTCTCTTTAATAACAACCAGCCTGCTCAGGTGCCCACAACATTTTTTCTTTGAGGCATCAGCAACCGGTGTCATGCGAACCAGCACTAATAATCAGTTGATGAATTGTTCAGTTGTAGCTCATGTTCCAAAGACAAAAGATCCTGGCACCAGTGCTTTTCTCTATGATTAAAACAGACTTTCCTATTCATTTCAAACAGCCACGTTGTGACAGTGTTGCACTGGAGGATTTATGCACTGCTCTTCTCTTTGTTAGTAATTAAAGAAGAAAATATCTGATCCCTCAAGCAGCATTTCTTTACTAGTTCATGAAATATTAATATTAATGGGCGCCACGTGTAAGAACTCACTTCTTGTTTAATTATGCTTAATACAGTAGCCGTAAATATCAAAGTGATAGTAATATAAATGCATATGATGCATTGATCAGACTGTCTTCCTCACCATTATCCGGGATACAGAACTGTAGCCATGAGGCTGTGCAATGTCTGTTACCAAATTTGAGACCCACAAATTGTGTAGATTTGAGCCAGTGAACCCAAACACAAGGAGAAAACGTGTCCCTTTCCTCATTACTGACCGCCAGGCAATGTAAAGATACTGCATTTCGAGTGACAGCGTGCCACTTCTTTGTACTGCCATTGTCAACGTCTCAGAGTTGAAGAAGATGACAGGAGAACACTGATTGTCATTTGAGCTTAATGACCACATACTCTGCAGGACCTGCTGCACCATGACAAGATAATTAGCCAGTAAGCCAGTAAGAGCAAATTATAATGACACAGCGCTAGTGCTGTGCTAATGTGCTAGTGATGCACAAGGGTGTTTTCGCTCTCTCTCCCTTTCTTTCTCCATCTCTAGTACCTTAACAATGGTGTGTTCAGGACCAATTAAAAAAAGGAGAGGGCTCTCGGCACACTAAGCCCATCTCTGTAACTCTGTAAAGGCCAGGGCTCGCCTATTGTCTAAGGTATTCAGAGGAACAGATTTATTATTATTCCAATGTAGGCCACCTTCACCTTCCATTACAATGATGGCTGTACGTGGAGAACATGGAGACTGGTGTGAAAAATGAATGAGAAGGAGATGAAGTGTTCCTGCTGCAGATGCCACATATATTCATGTTGCTGTTCCTTGGAAATGAAGGACACACTGCTGAAATTGAAATGTGTGACTTTCATTATTCTGGAATATTTTGAACATTTATTAACAAGGACACTGACTGAATAGAGGCTGCTGCATTTAAAAACATACATCACACAATGCATCTCATACATATTCTAACATTGATTATGAGACAATTTGTTTGTAGAGGCCATTAATTAGAAGGTGTCACGAAAATCGTTCAGAATCGGTTGGGGCTCGATCGATCTCTTTGACCAGTTTCCATAGATTTCTCTCATTAGTCAGTTGTCTGTTTTGATTAAGGACATTAAGAACTTTTTAATTGGCTCCTTTAAATCACTTAGTTCATGGGTTATTTTCTCTGAGAGTGAAACAAAAAGCGGAAAACATTGGGTAGCTGGTCAGTGAAGTTCTATGCAATCTAATACATGATTTCTACTGGAGTACAGGCTTTTCCAGCGAGTGTAAACTCACAAATGCTCAAGTTCAGCTGGACATTAAGTAATCCCAAATAACAGACTTAGTGGTTTAATGGCATTATGAGCCATACAGAGAGAACCATGGACATACTCCAGGGAAGGCTTCCATTAGTTTAATCCTTTGCCCTGACAGCACCCTCAGCTGGCAGAGCAGTTAGGAGTTGGCCACAGCTCACGTCCATCCATAAAAGTTCCTTCTGCTAGGAGAAGGGCCTAATAATAAATAAAGAAAATGTTTGAATAGTTCAATTTAATAGTAATGTATGCATAGACTAGACTACAGAATTATTACAGAGTATTTGCTCTTATGGAAAGCCCCAAAAGATGAATTTCCTTAATTTTTGTGGGAACAACAAACTATCCAAGACACAGAACAACGCAAAGTGTAGACAGAACCCAAGACAACTGCTGGAATGGCTGTTTTACTTTAAGAAGGGATTTTTTTTCTTAAAAAGAAAGGAAAGTCTTTTTTTTATGCCGTCCGATATAAATTAGTTCTCACAAATACGCTACTGTCTAATTCTAATCATCAAAGTCTATAGGTTGATGGTATTGAGATTAATTATGAGTTGAGTAACGGTTTGAGCAGGCGATATAATTTGCAATAATGAGTAGTGCTCATTATTTCTCTTCCATTCAGGTCCTGAACCCTGTGAAAATCATTATGTGGGGGAAATCAGAATGAAGGGGCGCTCTTTAAACCCAAACCCTCCAGGTCTCATTTGCTAATAAAATTCACAGAGGTCACCACCGCAGAAAAGAACGGCGGCCGCTTTGGAAATGTCAATGAAGACAGGGCTATTCTCACTGTCTGCTACCAATCAAAAATGCTCTCGCTGTGAGGGTTAGGCTGTTAATGTGAACAGCCGTGGCCTCCACTCAATTTTCCAGAACTTTCCCTGTGTCCTTTGAAACATGAAAGGAGCCTGATAAAATAACAGAATAAGTTTGGGCTCTCCATATGAAGACCTGGCAGGTCTCTTTGACGGAGTCAAACCGATTCACCCAGAATCATCCATCATGCGGAACACGTTTCAGCCCCGTCACTTTAGTCAGGTGGAACAACTGACCCTTATTATGTTCCCTGGCAGCATCTTTTGTTGCTGCATGCCAATCAAAAATAATTCTTAATGGCTTAATATATCGTCTTAAAATGCAGTACGCTCGATTGCCAATCCATTCCAGGAAATGGGTCATGTAATGGGCCCCATTTGCCTGTTACAAACCCATTCCACAACAGAAACTTTACACATGACTCGCCTATAATTAGCCTTAATTGTTCACGTTATGATCACTTAGGATACAGAAAAGATACATGTAAATATGTCCTCCATCATGATTTCTTAACCTTGTTCATCCAAATCGGTAATTTGCTGAGACCACAAGACACTTCTTCACCCCACAAACATGCTAAATTGAAAATGCTAGTCTCTCATGCCTGGGAATTAATTCACAAATTGATCAGACTTTCTGCTCTGTTCCCTAATCATAATGGCGCTTCTCCTTAAGCTTAACCTAACCTTGCCATTGGTGGTGTGCAAGGTGTGATTTTCACACATAGTTGCGAAAGGCTCAAAAGCAACTGGCTTATGTTCACAATATGATGCCCCTCCCTTCACAACAGCAAATCCCATCTTTTGCTGATGTGATTTAAATTCTGATTAAATTTCTGATGCCCTTCAGTCAGCGGGTGTTCTCACTGCTCATAATTTAAGTGCTTAGCCTTTTTTCCCCCCTCTTTCATTTGGACAGCACATTCGGCACAACAACCAACACTTGTTTTCCAGGTAAGACGGAGGGTCAGTTCATTACCTCCTTATTGCAATGTGATCAGGAAGGTGAAGACTTTGCCATTTAAAAACATCTGCCTTTATCTATATGCAATAGGCAAACTCTTCCGTGTTTAAGAGTAAGCTGTATTGCTTGAAATTGTCACCCTGTGAAGCACCTCATTCTGCCAATCCTTCGCCATTGTCCAGGTGTCATTATCAACCAAGGATGTGCTATCAAAATAAAGACCCTGTGCAACAGTGAGACAAATTTTTTTTTTTTTTTTCTCCGCAACATATTTAGAGCAGATGTTAAGAATAACACAATAAGTCATTTAGCTGGAGCTCCATGTGCAATTGTTCCTAGTAGAATACAAAAACCCTAATTAATCTCAGTTAGAGGCCCTTCTTTCTCTTCCTCTTGCTATTATTCCCCAGAACGAGTCTCAGGGGAGAAACAGAGCAGCAGCCTAGTACTGGCAGCATCCAGGACACCAGCGGAGAAGACAAAGTCTCGAACTAGCTAAGATTTACAAACCCCACCCCCCCACAAAAAAAAACCAAAAACAAAAAAAAAAAAACAAAAAAAAAAACAACAAAAAAACAGCTTAATAGAATCTGGACATCCTACCAGAAACTTCCACAGCTTCAGTCATTCCTCCCAGAGAGGGGGGGGGGGGGGGAAAAAAAAAAAAAAAAAAAAAAAAAAAAAAAATCACAAGTGTCTTTTATTCAAGTGCAACTATTGTCTTTAAAGATTCTGTTCAAGCCAATTCAAGCCCAAATATGACCGAAGTGTATCCAATTCTCCAAAGCTGAATGAGAACTCTGTGAGATTATTTTATTTATGTATTTATTTTTAATTGCTCAGGACAGATGAGGCTTATTGTAATAGCAGGGCAGACTGTGGCAGTTGTGACGGGGGTTCAGCCACTGGCCTTGGGAGAGGAACACACTGAGGATTGCCCAAGCAGACATACAGAGCCTCAAAACTGGGCTGAACCATACTAAAAGGAGCCAAGGCATGCAATCAGAGCTGCATGGTGGGATAAACAAGGCGTCTCTCCATCCAGACATAGCAATTAGGTAAGGCGCAGACCATCATAAACAACCAAGAGTTTAAAGCAATGCTTGTCTCCTCTTAAGTAACCAGAGAGGGTTTTTTTTTCTTGTTGCATTTCATTTCACTTTTCAGTTGTGGTACTTATTTACATGCAGGCATGGAAATGGGCCAGTTTGGTCTTTGATTGCAGTAAGAGGAAGGAGAGTCCACAGCAGGCTGACATCAAACTCTGCTGCGTGCTTCTCTTGAGTAAGGTCTAAACACTAAACCACAGTGCCTCAGCACCTTCATCACAATGTCTCCTATTGATTCTTTAGTACAAATTTTTGCAGGCACATAATTGAAGAGTGTGCAGCTTTTAGTTCTGAGTGTTATTAACCTCTGTTAAAAAAAAAAAAAAAAAAAAAATCAAAAAACAACTCATTTTAATATCAAGCTATTTTAGTGACATTCACAGTTACAGCTACAAATGTGGTAGTTCATACAGGACAACAAAACCATATAATGCTAAAGGGCATTGTTTTATGCTTCAGGTACAAAATGTAGCTTGAATTTTTGGATTAACAATCTGTGCACAGCAGCTATGACAAAATATTGTTTGTGCTGTCAGCGTTAATCTCGTTAAAATGACATTAACGTCATAACCACATTAACACGACAAATCTCCGTCAACACGCTAGCGCGGTTAGCTTGCCGACACGCGGGGAGATCCGTGCTAACTCGCTAACAGATTTGCCGCATTAATGCGGTTATGGCGTTAACGTCATTGTAATGAGATTAACGCTGACAGCACTAATATATTTTCCTTTTGTTTCCATTTCTTTCCCTCTTAGATTACCACTGGATATCACTAATATTTTAACTTTTGATACTGGCTGATGAACAAGTCCAATGTTTGACCCCCCCAAAAAACAAACTGCAGTACACTATAAAATAAAAAAATGACAACCTGATAATCCAGTGAATGAAAAATTAAATATTAATTTCAAGTCTAATGTGGGCAATGAAACAATAATATTAAAAATGACAGAGGACAGTGTCACTGGAGTTTAAACCTCAAAAGAAATCAATTTTCTTGGAAAACTAAAGTAAACCAGAAGCAGTTAAGCATCATTTAAATCATGCATCGGTAGTGGCAACACCTCTGATTGGACCATTTGTGGTTACCAACAAATTTTAAAAAGGTACCGAGGTAGTAACGCCTTCGGTTCTCTGCTACTTCAATTCCATTTCCATCTTGGCACACCAGGTAGGATAACAATCTTCTCTCTGAGCATGATATGGTCGTTTTGTGAAGATTCATAAGTGCAAGTTGAGAGTAAGGCAGCAATCAGAGGTGAGATAGCTTTTCCACCAGTGTGGCTTTCACCTAAATGCATTTTTACCCATCAACCCCCACTCTAGTAGCCGTAAAACAATTTCATCTGTCAAGCACACTACATTTCCCATCCCTTCCAATGTGGTCAAAGAGGAGAGATTACAATTTTGCGCAGCAGGTTGAGTGCTCACACTGTGAAATGGAGAAAGAGCTGCAACCTGTTAATTAGGCCCAGTTCAAGATGCATAGATAGAAAACAAGCCTGTCTGAAGTGTACTCAGACTAGGAGGCACAATCAGGGACACCGCTTAACCAGACATGGGATTTTAATCAGGTATGTTAAATTTAGATCATGTGCGAGGTGTTAATTTGTAGGTCAAGGCTTTCACTGTAACCTTTGCCCAGCCTCCACGTGTCACGACATTAATCAATTTCGATGGAAAAAAGGAGAGACTTCCCTTCTTTGGAAAGTAATTTCTCTGGGGCAGTTCAGCACACAGCATCCTGATATACACACAAACAGGTCTGGGCACTGGCTGCTTAAAATTAGTGAGGACCTGCTAATTAATTCCCCTTCTGTCACTGGGGGGCCCAGTGCAATCTATCTGTGATGCAGCCTTTGTGAGATCAGGTGTCAGATAGGAGGAGGAAAACAATATCCATTAGTTTGCAATGCTACCTTTGTTAGAAGATGAAAAAAGAAAGAAAGAAAGAAAGCATCATTCCATTAGTCTAACTCTTTAGGTGCCTTCTGCTCAGTGGCAGTGATATGTCTGCATTTCAAATCAAATGAAAAGCGATCAATGGAACATTAAAGAGACAAATTGTGTGCAGACACAAAACGCAGGGAAAGCATTTTAATGAACTTCAATATGTTGCCGACAGATAGAATTCTTCAATTAACATGGATCAGAGTGCGCTGATATCAAATGTTGCTTTTGTTTTAGTTCATGTGCCTGTCCCAAAGATTCTGTGTATCAGATACTGTTGTGGAAACAAGACGCATCAACATCCTACATCAATAAAACTTAAGGGCATGATGTGGGAATACGAGTGAGGAATGCTGAACTATTGTTTTCTCTTCAAATGCTTACAAAATTAAAGAGTAGTACCTGCTCACATACACCAACCAGCCACTACATTAAAACCGCTAACAGGCGATGTGATCGTTTTGTTATAATGCAGGGCTTTGTTTGGAAACCTTGGATTCTGGCATTCATGATGTTTGTCGCTTTGAGACGAAATCATCCATCGAAACACTGTTGCAGACGAGCACCCCTCATAAGACAGTGGGCGCTCTCCACCCCAACACCACATTGCATAAAATTGCCACGGGTACTTGGCAAAAGGACTGAACAGGCCATGCAAAAGTTGAGGGATGCTTTGACACGACGTGTAGCTACATTTACAAGTTATGCTTTAGGTTACATAGGTTATACCTTAAGGTTTCAGTAGGATTTGCAGTTCTGATGTACCTTTTTAATAAACAAGTATAAATCCCGTGTAAGCCCCCAAACTCCCCCTGGAGACTCTGCCCCACTGCCCAGGTCACGAAGACTGCTACTGAAATAAAACTGGGTCAAATGGGCAACCTATCACAACGAAGTATTCTCAGTATGATGACAGAATAATTTCTTTCCTTCACTGAGCTAGGAGCCAGGTCCTTACCTGAGGGCATCCATGGATCTGATGGAGACTTCTCTCTGGTATTGACCTGCTCCCAGTCGAGGTCATCATCTCGGCCTTGGCTGTATCCACATACTGCCAGTGGCTTCTCAAAAGTACAATCGCCTGTGACAAAAGAAAGAAATTTATATGGTTATTCAAGTTTTCCATTAACTTCCTGCTCAAATGAATGAATGTATAAATTAAAGTCGCCTATTTTTTGTCAGCGGTATTCATAATGTAATATGCCAGACAATGAGATGCATTTAAGTGAGACAGAGTGAAGGATTGCTGTTGTAGGCGAGGCACAACATACATTACCATCATTAGCAACACGGCAGTCCAATTTCACAATGACAAGTATGAAGTGTCCAAACTCCATCATCGTTAGGCATTATGTTTCCAAACTACACCACCATCAGGGATAAATTGATTTATTTTCCTTGCCGACCGCAGAACTTTGCTGTTCATGCGCTCTTACTCCACAAAGCCACTCTAATCCTTTTTACAAGCTGCTTGCAAAATGACAGCAAGCAACCATTAGGGCCAGGCTTCACCCGGGCTTGGCGTGTGATTGATGAATACAAATACCCCTTTATTCCTTGCACCTTAAAGGCCACACAAAGAAGTGAGAGTTGAGCTGCCTCCCTCCAAAAGTGCTTTTCAACCCACTCATGAATCTACAAAAAAAAAAAAAAAAAAAAAGAGGAAAAAAAAAAAAAAAAAAAAGCCTAAACAATATTTGGCTGGAAAGAGTCAAAAACGTGAACTGGAAAGACTATTTTAAAACCACGTTTCGTCATTTTCAGAGACAGCAAAGAAATTACACAGCGCCGCTTCAGATGATTACATTAGGTCTCTGTTGATAACAGATGTACAGCACATTATATACCGCTCCTTGCCAGAAATGAATCCAAATGGCAAATCTGAGAATGTTTGCTGGCACACTGTTAATAAGTTTCTAAACACGGATTACATACAAATTTTATTGCCTCTGGGAATGTCCTTTGAGCCAGAATCTATGCTAGGCCAAAACCAATATCTCATCTCTTACAAGCTCCCTCTGACATTCTGCTGCATAAAGGCTACGAGCTGGGGCTTTTGTTTTCCCATTTATTTCTCTGGTGACATTTACAGTACATGTGCAAATGAGTGGCCAAATGAGGAGAACACAGGATAATTAATACCTAGCTCCACAGGGCAACAGCTGATGATATATTTGTTGCTTTGTCTGTTTTTATGAGGGGGCGGACATAGAAAAGGAAGAGACTGCCAAAGTATCACAGGTAATAAAAAAAATAAAAATTGTTGAGGCATTTTGAGAGCTTGCCCAGAAATTCATTCCCTTGTTAATGAGAGACACAGGCCTTATTTAAGGTACCGGTTCACTAGGATGTACCGCTGTGGTGAGACTGGAGAAAGAAATCTAGCAGACCTAATCATCTGCTTTACAAGAGCTGAACCAGGAAACCTCAAGCCAACTGTGTTGGACCTGCTGCAAGCATGATTTGCAAATGCCTGACACAAATGGGCTAGTGTTGAGAAACATTGCGTTTGCCTGGGTAAATTATGAGATACAAGCTTTTTAAACCCAATTTTTATGGTTTTAATTCGATTTCACGTATGAATCTATACCCAAGGTTTTATGTCAACGTGACCACTGAACAAGAGTTACAGATATAACTACGGTTCTATGAATTGTGGATGTTACAAGGATAGCAAGACTTGCTTACAAGGACTTTGGAGAGACATTAGCATTTTACAAAGTTTGAGAGCAGCTAAGACGTAACAGTCAAGACAGTCAGATATGATAAAGAAAACTAACTAAATACTGTTCATGAGTTAAAACATCAAACCAGAATTAAGCTAAGGTTATTTGAATTTTACAGGAAGGCAACAAGTCCAGGAGATATTACTATTTTGGTCTGTTTAAACTAGATATGTAGCCAAGTGGGCGGCTGTTTGCTAAGAATGAAGTGAATGATATGACCATAGTTTACTCTGACAAGTTTGTTGTTGAATGTGAAGTCACAGACCAATTTAGCTTTAAAAACAATATTCTGATGCAAATGAATTTCATCTTAAGCTTTAGAATTTGCTCTTCAAACATTAGTCATGCATTCAATAAGCAAACAGCAGGTACGTCTCTCAAAAGATGGAACACAGTGACAAAATAGAAGACTGTTCACACAGGGATGTTTGTGAAGCAGAGCCACTAATGTTACTCACAATACCTTTGCTTGCCCTGATGACAGGACGGACCAAAAGTAAGTATGGTTGAACATGTTGACGTTCATGTACTGTTACCGTGCATGATTGGATTAGCTTCATTCTGCTGCGATTGCTTATTTTGCTGTCAGAATGTTCTGAAATAATAAGAATAAAAAAAACAAACAAACAAAAAACAGCTTAATTTGTGATTTTACACTCCTGTATTTTCTCTACAGTGTGTAAAGCCTGTAAAACCTGTACTTATAATTGTTCTGACCTGTAACCCTTTGCCAACACATTATGTGATTAGTGGCTTTTGAATATTGATCCCAAGTCTTGCCTCAAAAAGAAAACTGATAAATCATAAGCTATTTAAATTTCATCCAAAAAGAAAAAGTTACTGCTCATGAATGATAATTTAGACCTTAGAGGGTTTTACTGTGAAGCATCAGTAACAGGTGGGCTGAAAACTTCAATGACTAGCTGAGAATCTTGGTGAGCAATACTAAAAATCATTATCGGTACGCTCTTAAGCAAAGCATGCATCGGCTCACTTAAAGCTGTTCAGTAACTGATAAAAAGCTGTGGTCGTCCACGACCAGCGACACTGCAAAACTCTAGGCGTACGCAGGCGGTGCTGGAAAAGAGAATGTACTCCATTGCTCACTCAACTTGCACTCTAAATAAATAAAAATGCCTGCGTTGCCAAGATGTAACTTGGAGAACATAACATGATTAACATGATTCTTTGGCTTCAGCGTCACAGGGACTGGCTCCGTTCCATCAATATTTTGACTCGATAGTTCCAAGATCCTTCACTTTGTGCCACCCACCTTCTTCTCACAGCATGATGGAGCTCAAACAAATCAAAGAGGTGGCTTTTATTGGTGTTTGATATTCAAATCGATGGCGCTGACGAGGAGAAAAATATATTCCGAGTCAGTGGGAGAGGAGCGAGGATTTCGAACACTGAAGAAGAAAAAGGCCATTTAAAAGAAGATAAAGTAGAAACCCATTTCTAATTTAATTCTAATGGGTTTATTTTATTTTTTTGTAAATGCCACTGTGTTTAATAATAAATCAGCAGAACTGGGAGGGGGCTGTCTGAAACTTCATCTTCTTCAAAAGACATCATTAACAGCTCCATTAATGATTCTCATGTTGCCCATTTAATTTGAATAACAAAGCCATTAAAAACCCTAAACATCCAGTGCCATACATTTGCAGGTGGATGAAATAAACCATGAGCATAAATACAACTTATATCTATAACACCACTTCACACAAGGATGGTAATCTGTCATTTTTAGCAGCATGTGACATAAGAAGTTTATACAATAACAATTAAAATGACTATAGTTTAAGAATAAATTACAAATATAATGGTAAATAATAATGTAAAGGGGTGATACAGTCTCCCTGCAGCCATGTTTCCTGATTAACGGTATCTGGATTTGATATTTGAAAAGAGCGAGTGGAAATAACCTACACTGCTTTCTCATTGACAATTTCAAGGTGTCATTAGGATAGGGTAACAGGGTGTGGAACAAGCAATGAATCAATGTTAATTGTTTTAATTGCTGCACAAGCCAATTGGTATCATATTCAGTATTGGGAAGTCTCCTATAATGCCTACAAGTTGTTATTGACATGCTGTGAGACTGTTCTTTGCTGATGTGAACATTAAAGCATCTCGTCTTTACATGGCTTCCTTGAATATGTGGCTTGACCACTGTTGATGCCATAAATAAATAATAAAAAAATAAAAATCACAGAGCACATGTTGAATGTCATCAATACAAGCAAGTGCTTCTGAGTCAACATATTGTAACACATTCATGCAGATGAATGCATCAGTCAATAGCATCATAATAGTTCTTCTCTCTGTAGGAGGTTTATATCGCTGCCAGTGTGTGGCACAACCCCCATATAATCAGCCTCGACAGCTGCTGAAACAGATATCCCAACGAGAGGCTGCCAACTCTCTGAAGGAGATTTAACTTTCAATAAAAGCGTCTATGAGGTGTGCGTAGTCTGGGAGTACAGATGAATGTGCTCCACCCTGTCAACATTCCCCTTTCAAGAGAAGCAGGCAGCTTGAAGCTAAAAAAGGTGGCCCTAGATATGTCATGAAACAATTTATTCCTGAGTGAGAACACACAATAGTCTTTATATTCTCACGCAGAGTGCATTTCAAAGAAATCTATCCATCTTTTCCTGGACTGAGCCAGAGGCCAGAATCAATACCTCAACCCCTCAATGCTAGAGCCAATTTCTCCTAAAGATTTTCAAGTCAGACTTAAAAGGCCTTTTGTTAGTGCACCTGTAACAAAAGTAAACTTTCAGCATTAAAAGCTCTGTGTGTGTATGGAAGTTTAGTACTGTACTGAAGCACTATGCGCACATTGCTGTGATTGCAGGCGAAGGAGTGTGGGAGGGTCTGCGAGGGTGATAATGCAATACTGAGACAGTACATCTGTGGTAAAGCATTAAATACTTGCAAAAATATATACATTTTTTGAATACAGCTCCACAGTGAGATTGTACACGGCATTCTTGTGTTATGCTACATGTGTTTGTGTGCAAGATCAAAACTCTTTAGTCTGTTTATTCTGATTGGACTGTCTTTATTACTTGGCATCAAATTCTGGGAGGCTAATATGATTGTGACAGATGATCCCAGTCTCAGACTTCGTAAATATTCTTAATAATCTATTACCTTCAACAATTATTATGCATCCAAGCTTTGTTTAATTGTATAAAAACTAAAAGTGAGAAGTGGTGATTTTCTAGGCTTCTGAATGTCAGATTGTTGCTTGGTAAGCCAAGAGTGTCCTTGTCCTAAGGCACAGGTGTCGAACTCCAGGCCTCGAGGGCCGGTGTCCTGCAGGTTTTAGATGAGTCCTTGATCCACCGCACCTGATTTAAATGGCTAAATTACCTTCTCAACATGTCTTGAAGTTCTCCAGAGGCCTGGTAATGAGCTAATCATTTGTTTCAGGTGTGCTGATCCAGGGTGAGATCTAAAACTTGCAGGACACCGGCCCTCGAGGCCTGGAGTTCGACACTCCTGTCCTAAGGCGACTGATAGAACTCTGTAAGAAAACTGAGAATTGTTCCTTTAAAGTTAGTTTTGTGGATTTTACTTCTGTTTGTTAAGTTTTTAGCAGGACTGTATATTAACAAATTTCTGCTCTGCAATCTTGACTTGTATATACCATGTTGCAAAGCAAGCACATTGCCAATTGTGCCATTATGATCTAATTCATCAAACACAATATCCTCCCAGAGAGGATAGCGACCCCTTTTCCAGCAACACCACCGGTCCAGTCCCAGTGGCAGATATCATTGCCGCAAGACCTTCTTAGCCCCTCTGCCAATTCTGCAATTACCAGCTTTCCAACCTGTTCTGTCATGCCAGGAAATCACAGGTCTGCCCTTCGCCCCAATCTGCCTGAATGTCTGCACTTGTTTTAACAAACATCTTGTCTGCTGGCATCCCCGCAGACTGAAACCAGAAGGCAATCTTGGGTAATTTAAAACCAATGTCGACTATCTTCCTCCAACGCGGCCAGTTTAGAGCTTCAGAATCCTGCTGCTAAACCCCTTAGAGACTGATAGGCCTTTTCACTCTGGCCCTATTTCACTTATCTATTGGCAGCTCCTGCCAAGTTCTATCTCTGCGCTGAATTGCATGTATATATACACACTATCTGTTTGGGGACTTTGAACTGTGGGAAGGGATTTAGACAATCAATCTCAATATCATTATCAATCACGTCTCGCTGTTCACCACATTGATTTGGGGGGGAAATAAAGAAGTTGGAGTGTAGATTTTCCACTGATAATCTGCCCAAAGAAGCCAATGTGCTTGTCAGCGATGTTTTGCAAAACAAAACCGACAACCCACATCTACTGCAAACGAACAAAACTTTCTGTTTTTCGTTGTCCTGATTAAGACAAGCTATGAACATTTTACTTTGAAAATACCATTCAGAAATTCATTATTTAAAAATAAATCTTTGGCACTATGTTAAGTTCAAAAGGCTCTCGTTATAAAAACTTCTTTGGCTTCTCTGCATATTTTTTTCCCTCCTTGTCAACCAAATATCAACTTGATGAATGTGCTTTACATCAGGGGTACAACATAGTTCCTGATCAAATCCACCCTTGTGTGCAGATAGATGTACATTGAAGATGACAGGAAGCCTTCTCCTTAGATATGCTAAATTTTGACAGATGATTTTCAAGCTGCATGCCAGCACAGGGCTTGACGTTCCCTTCCACTGCGCCTGTCAAGAACTTCCAGTAAATGACTTCAAATCCATCTCCATTCTGTAAAACCTGCCAGGCACCAATTAAGATGAATATGGATTCTAACTCAGAGACATGGCAGATCCTTATTGTCATTTTCCCCTAAGTAATAAAAATGAGGACTTCAGGTCTGTCTGCATGGAAGTACCCTGTGGTGATAACACCAAACATTATGCCTTTTTTCTTCCCTAAATTGAAATCTGAATCACAGATACCAGAAGTTTTAAGGGAGGCTAAGGTTAACTTAAGTTAAGAGATAGCAGAAAAGCCCACAAATATTTAGTATCAGATTCAATCAATTCTGGAAGAAGACAAGTACCTGCTGCGCGTGGCATTTATTTTACACCGAGTGTGGCTTCATTCCAACTCCGACAACAAGTTAACAATGGCTTCTCTTCCAATTGTTCCCAGCATCCTCATTTTTGCTTCCAAAACAGAGAGAACTACAGTCTGTCTCAGTGCCTCAGCCCTCCTGAGAGAGAGTGAGAAATAGGCTTTTTCCTATCCTGCTTAATGCCTGTTGATGCACTGAATGAGAGGGGGAAATAGGCTTGTTTGGCTCCCTATTTTCTGGTGTTCAACATGCTCCCTGAAATGATACGGTGACAGAGCATAAAAGGCGCTTTATTAAAATCACTGTTTATATTTGTTGCGCTGGTTCAAACCACAGAGGAGAAGCAGCATCGTGGGTGATGAGAAGCTGTGAAAAATGCTAAGACTTTATTTCGCAGATATCGTGGATTTAAAAAAAGGAAACAAAGAAACATGCTGCTCTGTCTGAATGCTTTGCCCATTGTCGATGTGTATCCGCTGCTGCAGACTTGTGAAGAAGGTTTAAAGTGGAATTAACCCTCTGCATTGATTCACCACACGGTTTTGGCTCAGTACTGTAAGACTGGAAATTAAAACTTCCTCCAGCTTGGTTTCACATTTGATCCAGGTGTGATGGACCACTGGTCTGAGCTTCAATCAATGGGGATAGTATAGGAGGTAAATTCTCCTTGGTTTACAGCAAAAAAAAAGAGGCCCTTCGGAGGAGAAAAGGAATAAAATCCTAGTCTGTGTTCAGTGTTAAAAACCCCTTGGCTCGCTGCAATATCCCACAGTGGATGACCCTTTACACCGAACCCCTTCAATCCTCCCAAAACCTACTAAGTCAACAAACCTTTGAATTCTGCCTGAATAGTGCAACAAAGAGGATGAAATGCTAATGTCAGTATCAGTAGCTTTCCCCTGTTCTCACAGAGTTTCCCTGAGTCTAATTTGTCAAACATGCAAGTAACAATGCCAGAAATTAGCCCAAAGGGAAATTTCCTCCAGAGGAGAGAATGATTATGTTTGATCATGGAATAAACAAGAACATTAACATGCTTTGTTAGTTTTCCAGAACTGGAACAAATGCTTGTTTTTATGTGTAGAGGAGGGAATAATTCAAGGTTGAATGTCAAAGAATTAGGAAATCACTAAAGCTAATTAGAAAATGTAGAAGAATAAAAGAAAGGTTGAATCAATCCCTCTTGAGAAGGAGGGAAAATCTAGGCCACGAGGCAACGCTTGTGCATTCAGGCAGACTTATCAGCTTGATGAAATATCATTGCTTTGCTCTGCGTCGTGACATATCGTCAATCACGCCATACGCAGCGCGTTTAATCCCTCGCCGCACAACCACGTCATGCTCCGAACCCCTGATTAGCATGTACGCAGGCGGCGCACAGGTGGAAAGCTGATGCCTGCCCAGGTGAAAGGTTACGGCGAGGATCTGAGCTCCGCCTTGACAGGTGTGGCTGAGGAGATTTAAATCCCAGAGGGAGCTTTTTCAAAGTGCCATCTTAGGGTTTTCACTCACAGACTTCAAACACATTCGGACCCTTTGTCTCTCTACTGAAGCCCCATAAACCAGGCACCTGAAAGGAAAGACTCACGGTCCAGCTTAATCCTCTTGGGTCAAGGGGGGAGCCAATATCAGGCCAGCTTTCAAAGCATCCACCTTGTTCTTGTTGTGCTTGGCAACAGGAGGGCTTACATTCTAGTTAGTGTGGATCTCAAAACAAGTGGGAGGAAACACGTCTTACTCTGTTTAACTACAGTCTGAGTTCTTACAGACATGACATTTAAAACAATGCAGATAATTAGACTAATAGAGATCACCAACAGCAGTTACCATGACATTTCTCTCCTATATGAAAAACCTATATGATGCACCTGAATTTACCCTGGGAGCCTAAAGCCATTTCTGTAAATGACAGTACAGCTGGTTTCCACTGTGTGAAAATGCTGCCCATGATCACAATGATATTGGCAGTAAGATTGTTTCAAAAAAGGCACCAAGTCAAAGATAATCACAGAAGCCGAAAGTTGTAGCCAAATGCAGCGAAGCCTCGTTAAATGTGTTTGATTTCATTCATGCCAGGTCCCATAATTTCATCATGGACTGTTTCACTTTAAATTCAGCTCAGGTTATCTGCCAAAATATTACAAAATTTATGTAATTTGCTGTTCATAACTTGTATAAATCATATTTATGTACGATCGCATGAGGCTGGTAATATACCATGACCAATCCACTTAAAGAAATAGTCATTGTGTAAACAATAACGGTGGAAAGGAGCTGAGTGTAAGAGGAAAAGATCAATACTACATACATCTCCTGCATATGAAGCTGCAACAAGAAACCAAATAGCTTAGCTTAACATGAAAACTGGGAATAGAGAGAACAACCTACTATGGACGCACTGTATTGATTAGTAACTTTAGAAGTGGCAGGTGCATTTTGTTTCCTTGGACAGAGCCGTTTTACGCCAAGATAACTGTCTACTGGGAGTAGCATCATTTTCCATTATGTTGGTCTTCTCATCCAACTACTGTTAACAAGATAACAAAGCCTCTATGCAGTGAGCAACAGAATAAAGTATTTTCAGCTGGTTTGTTATCAGTTCAGACAGTCAAGTGGTATGAATAAGTCAAGGAAACAAAGGAATTCCCCCAGTCTCATTAATATTATTAATTTTTAAATCCAATTATTGTATGACTGCTCATGACCTATTTTCTGATTTAAGTGTCCTATCAAAACCTCGCACATCACAGAGCGTAGAGCAGCCTTTAATGTTTTAGATGAATCTTGAGCTCCTGCAGAGTGTTCCTTTGGGAGGGTTTGGTCTTCCAATCTTGACCGCCCTCTGTCTTGTACCATTCAGGAGAATATTACAATTTAGCGACCACACCATGAATGACTGCGAGCATTAGATGTTAAGAGTACAGAAACGTCTCAGACACAGCACCGCTCGTCATGTTGCTTGGCAGTATTTTTCATTAACAGTGAGAAAAATGTTCCTATAAAGTGCAGGTTCCACAAAATAATGGTAGCATAACTTAAATAAAATATAATTTATCAAATTGAATTTAAAATTTAAAAAAGAAAAATAAATAAATTTGGAGAACAAAGCAGAAACCACAGTTATATTCAGTAATTCTGCTTCAAGCCAAGGCCCACAGAACCATGCTAGTCTTTAACCACGTCCACTTACATCTGCCGTCAAAACCACTACAATTAATTCGATTTAAACAAAAAACCCATATTTAAGAAAAAGGGGTCAAATTAGTCCACATCACAACAGGAATACTGGGCTAAGTACAAATGAGTTACGATTTCTTTTTTAAAGTGTCAAGTGTCTTAACTGTGTGATGCTTTGATTGCCATAATCACTGAAAGTGCTTCCTGAGGAGCACTTAACAGGCCAGAATTGATAGAAAGAAAAAGTCTAAAGGGAACATACTGTACATACTATAAAAAATAAAAAAATAGTTTGATGACGTGTATTTAAGAGCTAAATCACTGAGCCATTTGGAAATAAGCAGACAGACCTGTGAAAGAAAGTCAAAAAAAAAAAAAAAGGGGGGGGGGGGGAGAAAAAACTAGTACACATGTGTAGCAAGTTGGGTGAGATATTCATAAAATGTTGAGGTTTTTGGGGGGATTTTTTTGTACATTTTTTTTGGACCTAGGACAGCAGAATACAGTAGACTGAGGGGTAAAGTTACCAAGCAACAGCAGTACATACACTAGCAAAAAACAAAAAACAGAAGTTTCATTTCATTTACACAGCTATTTTAATCAAACAAAAAGTATCATACATAAGAATGACCTTATTTACATTAGCAGACAAACTAGCTTGTGCATGCCCATGATTAATAAGGATCTCGTAATGCACAACATACTCTGAATGACTTGACATTCATTGCAGGAGTTCAGTGTCAGCTTAAAGTCTGACCCATATGCTATGAAACTTTAAATCTTCTAACACTGCCATGGCAACTGCGGTACAAATCAGTATTAGAGAGCTGTGTTGTTTTTTGCTTTAAATTATACATCCATTAACACTAAAAACCCAGACAGAACAGCAAGTAAGAAATTATAATGCAACATTATTTATTATGCATCAACATAAATTTTAACTTGGGATGCACTTGTGGTGAAATTCTGGGCCAATAACAGTGTTAACAATAACTCATACATCATCCCAGCACCAATGGCAGTTGTTTAAGAGTGTTTATAAAGTATCTGTTGTTATTTATTCCTCTGTTTTTGTTTTCCCAAACACCAATGAAAAATTCTTTATGAATAAAAAGCTTGATGTCAGCTTATAATCTATTTTTGAGATAAATGAACCAAAAAATGATGACACTACACGTGTACGACGACTTAACATGTTAACAAAGCAAATATTGGCTTCTATCCACGTTCAGCATTCCTAATTATTATTTTTTCAACATTGAATTTTAGTGATAGTTTTGTGAGTAATAGCTTTCATCTAACATTACCACCACTGGCAAGTGGACAGTGACACACATGATGGGCTTATAGGTTAAAAATAAAATAAAATAAAAAAAAATAAATCACACTACCAAGCTGCTGAACATGTCAAGGCTAATCGTTTTGTTATACTGTATTAATACTGGCTGAAAACAGAGGTTTTAACCACCAGCCACTCAAAAACACTGATTTATTATGGGTAAAAATAATGACAACAATGCTGTAGATGCAGATAGTTACCTGCACTGATCGATTGCGAGCAAAAGCAGAAACACCTTGTTTACCTTGCCAAATAATTGATCATGTCTGATCATGAGCCTTTTCCTTTCTCGCACTAGCTTGGAGACAAGCAAAAAAAATAAAAGGATTGCTGTCCTGTTATCTAGTGAAGTTATGAAGACGTACATACCCGGCTTTTTTTTGGGGGGGGGGAGTTCATGAATCTGTTGCACCTGCTTCTGTTTAATAAAGTAAAATACATCAGGTAAATGTGAGTGCACACTGCACAGCGTCTTATTTTCAGTTAGTTATTTATACCTCTTACCAGCAGCAGAGCACTTTATTTTCAGTTGTTTAAGTGAACTTTGAAAAACTGAAGTTTAACATGTTTTATTTTTTTTACAGAATGAATTCAGTAATTAGAAACCTGTAGCAACTCTAAACTTGGACTAGAAGCAAATGACTTCATAATACATCAGCTGGCATTGACACTTGAACATTAAAGGCATTTTTAAGTAGGTAAATCAAACTTTAACCATTGTCAAATAAATATGCTAAAACTGTTTGACTAAGAAGTCGTAGGAACGGACTTTTCTTGGCAGTACCTCGAGGCTGATCCTTCATAAAAACAGTGGCATCTGTCAATCTGTCAGTCTGATTCCTCAGGTCTTTCCCAAAAAAACAAAAAACCTACATTATTTATGGCCAGAAAGGTCATGATACTCTCGGTACTCTTACATTTGAGGAAAACGTCTCATCCAGTCAGACATCACTTTGAGCCGTCTGCTCTGCTTGACCATCCCACAGGCCTTTCGACCTATATCAGTTTGGCTAGAGGAGCTAAATCAATCATAAAAACAAGGAGAGCTGCCAAAGCTTCTTTCACACCCCAACACTGCAGCACTCACTGCCATGTTTAGGCTATTTTGACATGGTTTCAGAAATGCCACGGAAATCAAGAGGGACAATATCCAAATGCTGCAGGGCTTGTAGCTGTCAGGAGTTTAAGCATGAGAAGATCAACAAACGAAGAGAGACAGAGCATTAAAAATAAAAATAAAAAGACAGGAGATTAAACATTTAACACTAAAATCAAAAACTAATGAAACGTCTTCATGACTCATCTATGCCGAATACAAGAACAACCAGAGAAGTTTCATTTTATGTGACATTAGTCACATCATGTACCTTATCACAACAATTCCAACACCAGGTTCAGTCACGTTTACAATTGCTGCCAATTCAAAATAGAAAGAGAATATCCATCTGATAGAATTTCACTGTACAAATGAAATGGTAAATGGTCTGCATTTGTATAGCGCTTTTCTAGTCCCTAAGGACCCCAAAGCGCTTCACACTACATTCAGTCATTCACCCATTCACACTCACATTCACACACTGGCGATGGCAAGCTACTAAATTAAAAAGCAATACACACAAAACAACATCCAGGCAATGTAAGATTAGTGTGGGAGAGTGAGAATGAACAGAGGATGGATCATTTGAAGGTGGGGGAGGTGCTCCATCTCAACAAAAAGCTGCTGGCTTCAGGGTTGATGAGGGAGCAGGTCTTACAGGATAGTTCTTAAAAATCAAATATGCAAAATTTTCTATCTGGCTGGCATGCTTGGACTAGACCGTTTTTGGTGCATCTTCCATAGTTCTGATGAGAATGCCTGTAGAGAGGTGTTGCTTGAGGTGATTGAAATACACAAAAATAAATAAATAAAAATCACATTTGAAACCCAGCAGCAATGGTGCTTTCTGGAAACAATGACCTTTTCTGTGAGCAGTTTCATGAAGAAATATATTTTTGAAAAATGGTGTTCATACCTCCAGTGGAGTTCCCTATAGCCTATACGACACTAAAAAGCTGCATCTGTAGCAAAGCATCTGATTTTCTCAAATAACTAAATAAGTAACTCTGCAAATCTGTAGCCAATCCAGAAGGTTCTTAAGCAAGGTTTCCATAGCTGGGTATCAAACAGGGTTGGTAGCCAGAAACATACCAACATATTTAAGCACCATGAAAGACATTCACCCTAGAAGTGAAAAAAAAATAAAAATCCTATTATATGTACACATGAAGGCTGGAACGTATTTAAAACGAATACTGAAAGCATGACACAAACATCAATGTTGCAGTAGAAATTTATGATCAGGACATGTTACCCGAATCTCACCTGTGGTAAATATAATTTTTGATCAGTCATATTTTTTTCTAAAGTGTGCTGAACCATGCTCGGGAAGTTGACAAAAGAACAGAACAGTACATTCGAAGGACTCTAAAACCCACTGATTTTCACCCATAGGACATATGGGTGAAAATCAGTGGGTTTTAGAGGAGTTGTTGTTGTTGTATGTAACTTGATGTAATTTGTAAGTCATCCGGATTGCTGTTTTAAAGCCTGATAGGGCCAGTAACAATGTGGCTGATATGCATCCCTAAAAAGGTACAGAACTTGGAGATGATGGTGATGCTGACTTTTTATAGCTATAACTGTATATTCATGAAATTTAAAGATAAGAGAATAGGTTTTACATCTGTTTGTCTGTGTATAAAACTTAAGAAATGATCCTTTAATAATGATTTTGTTGCCTCAGATGGAGATTGGAAGAAAACCACGGAGTTATTTAACATCTGTGAATATTTAAACTAACCAGGAAGCTTTTAATTTAACCTTGTGTACCCCGCTTCCATATGGCAGGAGGAATCTGAGAAAGTACACTTGTGATTATACAAAATATGGTCAGCAAACGTTGCACTGGATATTACTCCAACACCCAGATGTTTAGGCAGGAAACCGACAACCAATTTTACACATGACCATCTGTAGTGCTGACCCGACACTACAGTAAAAAAGAAAAAGAGGAAAAGAAAATCTGTGCAGGCTTGAAAGCCTCTGAATTTGCCTCTCCAGCAATTAAAGCTGTTCTTACTCCAAACATGGATCCTGCAAGGAACGAAGACTGGAATCTTCTAACTCTGCCACTTGGGATAAACCACATGCATACAAATAAAAAAACAAAAAACAAAGAATGCACAAAACGCTAACTTACCCGACAGATTGAGTGAGTTTGCAAACTTCCTAAACTTCGAAATGACAAATCTGAATATGATGATAACATATTCAGAGAAACATTTGCTCCTTGAAAGGAAAAGATGAACATTCGGCAGCATTTCCGAAAATGTGCGTGCATAAATGTATTATCCATCCTCTGCATAAAATTTACAAGCTGTGCCTCGTTTTGACATTCACAAGCTTAATTTTCTAATGATTAAGGTGAGAAGTTGCAAAGTAAGCGGTAAATTTACTACTGGAGCAATTTTGCGGATTGTGCCTCGGGCTTTAGCGCTTAATGAATTAGATGTGTGAAACTTTTCAAGAGGCATCTTCCATTTCACACACACTTTTCATTAACCTGTAGTTCATTCATTATTGCAGTGGGTGTGGAGCAAAGTAGCAGCCACAGATATAATTGTGTTATCGAGGTTGTAGGGCTGTGGCTAATTACTGACTGAGAACACAACATAGGCGCTTCAGACATCAGTCTGATGGAACAAACCACAATGGCTTGTGACAAGAGCCGTCTTCCCTGAAATTTCAGGAGAAGACATGATAGCACAGCAATTCATGAAAGATGACAGAGGGACACAGAAATAAGTCAACAAGTTTTCCATTGCTCGACTGAGAGACCAGATCTGACAGCAAACGGCTAAAACGGGAAGAATGTTTTACAACAAGTCAAAATTAAGCAGTATTTTAATCACCGTGTTCTACGAGTCCAAAGCAGTTTGTTGTGGTTATGCTGGTGCCGCAACACAGCGGTTAACACTCGCATGCATGAAGTGACCTGGCTGTGGGCCACAGAGCTTTTATGGTCTTATTTGAGCTAAGCTGTTTACTCAAGCCTTTGATACTCTGCAACTGGGTCTTGTCATCAGCACGGTGTTTCCATAAACCCGCAGTGCCTGTCCACAAACTGAAGAGTTTATAGCACTATGTATGTAGTCAGTAATGTAAAGAAGATCATCTCAAGTGAGTAACATCTTTGTTCCATGGTTCGAACGGCTTAAAAATGCCTCGCTAAACTACAAGAGTCTACCCCATCTACTCCCAATTCCAAAATTCACAAAACACAATGATCTGCTGCCAAAGTTGCCCAAAGGTCCAGTATCACTGAAGATGACAATAATGCTATATAGAGCTATTTAAAACTACGTTTCTTAGTACCTCTGTGTTGACAACATATGGGCCTGTAGGGAATTATACACAGGGGACTCCAAATAATCACGTTATTTTATTATGACTTTTTTAATGTTTATTACAGTAATAACTATTTAATTACATGAATATAACTTTGTTTTTGGAAAACAAAGCAAGCATGTGATCAAAAACCTTTCACTTGATATTTATTAGAAAACTTAAATGAATGAAAAAAAAAATGCTACAAATGTACCACAAAAGTAAAAAGAAAATTAATTTTACTCAGAATTATGTCAAGTTTATTCAAATGGGGTTCAATAGGGCCAGTAACAAAAAGCTGCACTTTGCATTTAATTTCACTGCATCACAAACTTCTCAAGTATGTTTTAAAAGACCAAAGAAGACAAAGTGAATATACAGAAAATAAAATACTCTTGCTTTAAAAGTAAACACTGTCCAGGGAGTGAACTGCCTTGATGGAGGTTTGTGCTCTTGGAGCACTTTTTGTTTTTGTCTGCTTTTTTTTTTTTTTATTCAAAAGGGCACATATCTATGCAGCTGGGGAACGCTTAAAATATATAAATATCCAAGCAAAATCCAAGAAAAAGAAACAAAAACGTGTTTGCTTGTAAAGTTTTGTTGGCTGTATCTTTCCAAATTGACTGTTATATTAATATCCTAAATTACCCATTTGCAGACAAACACAACGACATTTCCACTTGACCAGGTTAGGAAGATAATATAGAGTTAAATTAAGTCATTAGGTAGAATATACTTTTTATGCCTAAAACAAACAAACAAAAACAGCACAAAGAAATAATGCAAGGGACTCAATAGTCTTCAGCAGGGTACAGAACAAAAGACCCAAGTGTCAGTGTGATACAGTAAAACAATCATTTTTCCAGCCTCATTCTGTCCAATCTGTGCTCAAGGAGTCCTTAAATTGTATTCAATTCTTCCTAGCCCTCTATTTTAAAAAACTACATTCAAAAACATGAAGAGAGCTTATCCTGCAGCTCAGAGGAAGCAGTCTGTCACCTGGCCTCCCTTATCTTCTGGCCAACACAATGTCTGACTCATTTCGGTTCTGCAACTCCACATTTGGAGCTTGTGAAAAGCACTTTCTACGAGACGTCCGCAGCAGCATATTTCCTCACAATCAAAGCTTCACAAAAGAAAGAAAAGGAGAGCGCAGACGCTGTAGAGTTATCCTCATGAATCTCTGGCAAGGTTTTTTTTTTTCCTCCCCTTTATCATCCTGTTGACAGCTTTTCTGATTCCTATAAAACCCATCCTACACTCGTGTCTGTCTTTCATTGAATTGGCTGGAGATATCTTCTCTACTGGCTGACCTTGAGAAACTGTTTTGAGCAAATTTCACAAATTTCAAGAGTGAAGCATTCAAATATTTTTAAACATGAGAGATACGTAGAAAAGCGGTAATAAGAATAGAAGATAGCACAAACTCTCCATCTGTCTTTCTCTGAAAAACCCCTCTGCAAAGCCCACCAGCCCCCAAAGAAGTAGAGCTAAACTCCAAGGATGACTAGTTTATTTTCTCTCTGCCATTTTTATCTCTCTGTTCACATGCTGTTCAGTGTCCATTTATCCGTGGTGAGGGCTTCTCCTTGGCAGGAACGATCACTTTCAACAACAGTCCCTGCGAATCAGAGCGACGTGTCACATCATTCCAGTGACAACTAACGACTACCAATGTATCTGGGCAGGCTGCCAGTGCGCTGGGCTAAGAACAGCCGGGGGTGGGGTGGGGGTGGGGGGTGGCTTGGCGGAGAAGATGGCGGAAGTCGGGGGGGCTGCACGCTCCAAGGAGACAGAGGTTTAGCTCGCTGGTGGCAGCATCAAAACCTCACATCGCATCCCTTCCGTCAACAAAGTCCCTTACACATCATGTGTCGAGAGATTAAATCAATCTGCTTTGAGAGGGCGACTGATACTGTATGTCTGGAGGCTGGCTGAGACAGGAGTCAGAGAGTCCAATAACCTAACCTAACGGGGGGGAGGGGGAGGCAACAGAGACATGGGGGTCATCTGATTCATCAAACTTTCAAACCCACTTTTCTTCTGCTCATTTGTGTCATCAAGGTCAAAGCGGTCACCAAAAGTTGTACTTTGCACATACATTCTTTGGCATTAGGATTAAGTGTAAAACACACTATTCCCATAAATAAACACTAATTGGTAGCTAATTTTCTTAGTTCTTGCCTGGCTGATTCATTGCCTCTGGGCTAGTATGAATTATTCATCCAAGTGGCAAAACAGCTTTATGTAGAAACCTACAAGGCACTGCATTCATTATGCTATCATGCAGAGCAATTCCAGGCACTGACGGCTAGTATTAGAATAATATGCATATTGGATATATTTTCTTCTTTTTTTTCCAGGGGCATTGGCAGGCAGTAATAGTGCTTCCGTTGGCAGGGACGGAGAGGAATGCAACGCCCCTCATGGCTGACAAAACCCCCTTGTTTTGACAGAATTGAGCGAGGAGAGGATGAGTGTTTCAGCTCTGCCCTCGTGGAGAGAGGATTAAGCTGTGTGGCCGTGCTGCCTGGTGGCGCAGCGAGCCGGTACGGGTATGTTATCATGTCAATCCTCCGTCCCATGACACCACAGATCTGCGCTGGCCCCACGACTCCAAAAGCAGCACCTGGCCTGGCCGCCGGGAACTCATCAGGCTCAGTGTTTTCCTTTGGGAGCAAGGCTGCATCACATTTTTTGCAGAATCCAAAGTCTGGCCTACTGCACAAGAAGGACAATTCAAAGACATATATATACTGTGAGGCTAGAGGCTTCATTCGTGCTTTGGAATAGTACTCTTTTATCTGCTATCATCTGTAGACTTTGCATGTCTTTCCTTATACAAAGTTTAAAACGACAGCAGCAGAGCTGGGGTGATGACTTGGACGAGAGATGGCAAAACGCAAATGTCAGATCAAAGCAATGCGAGACTGTTAAATGGCAGCAGGCGCCTGGCCGGGGTATCAGTCTTTGCAAGTGTTCCCTGTCTCCGCAGATCTGTCTCCGTACCGGAGATGCCTTGCCTCGAGAGGCGCACGTAATGTCCTCGGGCCACAGAAACAGCAAGCGTGAGGAAAAGCATGCAAGGAACATGGGTGGTTTCCTCTGCTATGTTGCTGGAAGTTTCACCCCAAGTATTTGTTTTTTTGTTTCTGAAGATTTCATTTCAGGTTTCAGATCACTTGTGCTTGTGAAACTTCTGCTACCTGAAAAATGTTAAGATTTTGTTACCAAAAATCAGGTCACACTGGCTCGTGTTTTTTTTTCTTAAAGCAGAAAAAAAGCAAACTATGCAGCTCCACCCTTCAGTATTATGGAAGTAGTACAAAATGTGGGATTACTGTTGTGCCTGGTATCATTTAAGACATCTCTGGTAAGTTTGTCATTGTTTTGTTGGCACCAAAAATCACTTGTTCAGCACAAGCACACCAAGCAAGAACAAAATGATTTGTCTAATAGAGGGTGCGTTTGGAGGAATTTGCTGTTTTTCAAGTGTTCTCCTCATTACTACTGATACCGAGTGTGAGACTGTGTGCTGCCAAACATTAGTGAGCATTAACATCATTCCTGCCCACTGGGCTGGAATTCAGCCCATCTCTGGACCCAAACTGGGAGAAATGTTTTACAAGACATTCATTTTAAAAGAACCACACAATCTAAGGACAGTTCAGGTGATTATTTCTCTCTTGCAACAAATATGCTGTCAAACTATGAATCTAAGACTGTGCTCGGTATATTGTGTGTTTGAGAGACTGCTTATATCCAAGGATAGTGCCCTTAAGTTTGTGTGATGCCGGAAGATGAATGAAAATGGACATTACAGCTAAGAAAAAAAGATTCCTGGTAAAAAAATCGAGCCTGCAAGACAGCTGCTGCTGCCGACTTTCTCCTGTGAGATTAATAGTGTAGATATATTAAAGATGTTAAGCAAATCACTACATATTCCCAAGTAAATTGAAAAGATGTTTAAAAACTTATTAGCTGGCAAAGGATAATATCCCTCCTGGAATTAGGGATTGACAGAATTGGAGCAACTCGGGTGAAACATTAATTAAGCGAAGGGTTTTAAATGTTTCACCACTGCAGCCAATGGATTGCCTGGCATCCAGTCAAACACCATCGTGTGGGGCCTCATTGCAGACCTAATGCAAACAGAACATATTTCATACTGCAGACTTTGACTGAACTATTCAGTCAACTCATTCGTTACTCCGAGGGCAAATCTTGAAGAGCCGTGAGAGAAAGTCACACATTGGTACCGTGCAACAGTAATGAAAAATTGTGATGGAATCTAGATAAGAGTGATATCATAAATCCAGGCAAAAACCAAAGGTGAATTTTACAGAGTAAATGTCAGCTCCTCCCACAAGAGGATAAGCCTCTGTAAGTGCTCCATAGTGCACATGTGTGTGTGCGTGCTAGTATTAGTATGAGATAAGGTGCACACATCAGAGGGCGTCCTATTTAATTTCTGAATATAGTACCTCTTTACAAGTGTGTAAGATGAACTTCCACCTCACCAAGCTACTTATAACGATTAAAGTGAGATTTCAAAAATTGTCTTCTTCCCCAATTCTAGATAATGGTCCAATGAGCACACAAAAACAATGTGACCCCCTCTGCTGACCCTCTTTGTGGCAGGGAAATTGCCTCTAATGACATGCTGTAGCAGAGACACATTAAAAAGATTTCTCTTACAGTGTTGCCAATTGACACATCCTCAGAAAGATTTTCCACATGCAATAAATATGGCAACCCACTGTACCAGAGTGGAGAACGGAGAGGATAAAAAAAAGAAAAATCAATTTTAGCCTAAAGGAATAATCTTGCATCACTCACTCTGAAACACAATGTACTACCTTGATGTGATATGACAACTATACATGATTTTGAATTGAATCTGGAGGAAATAACCTAATTTCACAGGATGGAGTGGTGGGAAGTGCTCTTAAAAGATATGCATTGCCCGGGTTGCAGTGGTACACTTGGGCATATGAAATTAGGAGGCCAGCCGTCAAAGTAACACACTTTAATTATCTTGGAGAAAATGAAATGCGCGTGAATGCATTTAAGAAAAATTAATAAGACCAATCCTAATCTATCTTTTCTGAGTCAGGTGCTCCTGGAAAAGCTGGACAATCTTTGGGGATTTCTTCAATTAAAATTGTGGCGCTAAAGCTCAGACCTGGTTATTATAAGCCTCACCCCCACCTTCGTTTCATCTTCCAGCCAAAACCACATATTTTTCTGTTGTCACTACAGAGGCAGTCACTAATTACAACTCATACATAATCTTTTATGCTAATGTTTTTTGCCTTCTTTGATCTCCCCCCCCGTGGTTGAAGACAGCCAGATCATAGACTTGGGCTAAGTTTGTCACTTGAGTCAGAAGGAGAGAAGTGAAGTGGAAGGAAACCTGATTTGTTGTGATGCTTGTCAGCCCATGAGCGCAGGGGGATGTTTGATCAGGTCATTACATATAGAGTCTAAAACAACACGGTCAGCCCTTCCAGAGCTTTAATCACAATCTTTTAGGAAAAATAAGCCTAGCCTCAGATGTGGACCAGGGAAGATAAAGGATAAACTGGAATTTAAACACCTATTAGTTTTAGGATTAATCTTTCGTAAGCTGGAATGAAATTGCTTCTGTACCTAGTTCTTTAACTTAATGGACTGCTGGCGATATGTTAAAGTAAGCCATTCTTCTTAATGAACTTTTAGATGGCTTATATAATTCTGAGTTTCGATGACAAATAATGATTTGTGCAAGAAATAAATGAAGCAAGTACCACCCATCAGTATCGGTATGAGACCAACTGAGTAATACAACGCACACTGTACCTCGTTTCCTTTCGCACCAACATAACATTAGAGCAGGCCCCTGTGGTCTTTCCTGAGATATAAACACTGCTGGAGGCATGACAGATAGAAACCGGCTGTACAATACTCCTCCTACCAACAGAGAAAGGTCAGCTCTGACACTCTGCTAGGAGCCCTCAAGCTCTTGTGGACATTGGGGAGCCAAACTGGCTCTCCGCAAGGAAGCCAGGTCAGACAGTCAGACCAGAGCAAGACAGGAAGCACTACAGACAACCCCTGGCACTATTATCCAGCACATGGTTAAAGGGTGGCTTAATCCAGATTTTGGGAAGAAATAAAGTAATTATACACCACACATACATTTACTTGCCTCTTCTGTCCATTTGTGCAGATATTTGCATTTCTTTTGAGACGTGTAAAAATTTAGTTCATTTGAAAGCAGTCTGTAAAATAATCACTGCACTGTTTCTGCAAAGACATGTTACTGCGCATTTTTCTTCAGTGCTGCGAGCATGCCACATTAGGTTTCACTTAATCTCTAAACAGATCTATCATTATGCAGAATATGTAGGCAAGATAAAAGTTCTTGGGCTCTGAAAGATTTCTGGTTTCTGTCTGTATTTCCTCTTGTATTCAAATACCATTAATCAGATCAGGCTTTGGTTGCATGCAGGTAAAGTGGTCAACAAAACAGCGATTGCATTTGCTAAAATGAAGTCTTATAAACAATGGAAAGAGCTGAAAATGTTCAGGTTTTTTAAATTTACTTAATGTAGAAAAAAAACCCCCAAAAACAAACAAACAAAAAACAACACTGAAGAGTAATAAAGTCTTCATGACTCAGTAATTTATACTTACAGAGTCAGTTTAGGTTGATCATATTCATGATAAAGCACCACAAACAAAAAGGGACTATGGGTCATTCCTGCCAAACTTGACCCTTCTGAAATAACAGCCATAATGAAAGACTTGACAAGGTATAATGAAAAGGAGAAGATTGAAAAAGAATAACTCTGCCCAGTTGAAAATGTAGTTACCAGGTTACCAGAGCCATCTCTGGTCAGGAAGGAGGTTTGCATTTGCAGGATTTTGATCAGGAGAGTGTCGGTGTCCTCTCCTCCTGTGTGTTCAACAAATGAACATGACAGGCTTAATTCAGTAGTGTGAGGGCCAGACTGTCCTCTCCTCTCATCCCTCCAGTCTGGTTACTGCCTCTCTCTCATTCCCTCACGCCACAGTGCCACCAATTAGCCAAGGCCTAGGTTTCATTAAGGCACTGGCGTTGCTGTCTGCCGCCTTCTGTAACACCCTGATAATAAGCCTGAGATGGGTATACTACCTGACACACAGGGGACAAGGAGGAAAAACACAGCACACACACGTACGGCACAAAGGCACAAAATACCAACCCTGCCATGCACTAGACCGTGTGACGTCGTGAGCAGCCACAGACTCACACGCTGTAAACACAGTGTAAGTGTTATACGCACAAACGCCTACATGCACGCATGCTTGGATGTGGAAGATCTGTCAACCTCTGAATGCCTTTTGTTCAGACGGTTACAGAAATGAAGGCTGAATGATGAAATGTAGAAATGATAAGCAGACAGAAAAATTTTGAGGGCTGATCTCAAACCAAAGTCAAGACAGCTTCAGAACACCGTTGCTAGACATAGAAGCCAATAAGGGAAAAATAAAATGTTTAAGTTCATCAACAGCAGCCTATTGTGTGCATTTAAGGGCAGCTGACAATTAAAATGGTGCCAGTAGCTGCAGTTCTTGCAAGAATTCCTAAATGCAAGAATGTAACAATAAAAAGCAACATTTTTCTCAGGTTTCAAATTCGTGATTGATTTTGGGAAAAAGACTCTCACCGTTAGATTCAGCTGTTTCAAAGATTGTGATCGTGTGGCATTAATCTTGATGACAACTCAGAGTGCTAACAGGGAACATGTGACCAGCTCCAGAAAGCTTTAAAATGGATCGTGTGGTGATGTGACTTTGTTAAGATGTTCAGTTCAATCAGGGGCCATCTAACCAGAGACTTGGTAGATATCATCATTTTTTTTCTTTCATTCATTATTTTTCTGTTAATACAAAAAAGAAAAAAAGAAAAGGATTGACATTTGTACACCCAAAACTCATTATGGTTCTCAGTATTTCTCAGAGTCCATTCACACAACAGTAACTGTACACTTCTCTGTATTTCTTCTGTAGCTTTCCAGGCTACACATTGTTAGTTTGGCAGTTTGGAGAAAGCACAGCTGGGGTAACGCCAGGTTGAAGTTTCCC